>NC_088997.1:4580634-4885049 GCF_963932015.1 Anas acuta
GGTTCCAGTCACCCCGACAAACCCCAGAACGTGACTGCAGCCACACAAGAGGACCATTCCCACAGCAGATCAGGCGGCTGTGTCCACGTGGAAGAGGCAAACTGCTCCGAATTTACACATCCTGCCAACATCCCCTGGGTCACACAACCTCCTACAAACACAATCCGGGCAGGCTGGCATGCCACAGCCTTGGCCACCACTGCCCAGCTGGCTCCATCCCAAGCACACAGCGACCCCAGGATGACGCAGCAGCCACCCAGCTCCCACCATGGCCAAGAGGCACAGCTCAGCCTCTTGGATCTCCTGCGAGCCTGCTGGTGAGGGACCAGGAGGCTTTTATCCCAGCAAATCCAGTGCAAAGAGAGCACTGCACCTCATGTACGGGCTGAGTTTCAGTCGGGAAAGGGACTTCTCTGTCCTGCACGAGGGGTCTGGGAGTGCCTGAGGACTTTACAAGTCTGGAGCTCAGTCCAAGAGGTTGCAGAAACAAGGGCTGTGAATCTGATATGTAGTCAATTCTGCTCGGCTCCTATTACCAGGCTTAGGAAAGCAGCCCACAGCGGGCTGCTCTCTCGCCAGCAAACGCCACGCAGAGTGAAACAATTTGCCAGCCTGCAACCATCTGCTCCTAGCAGGACGCTAATGCATTTGAAAACATCCATACATAAACCAGAGCCATTAAGCAGCAGATTTAGGGCTTCAACTGCCATTCAAGTAAATTTAGGACAGATGCTCACCCATAATAGAGCAGCAACAGACTAAATTAGTGCTTGGTACATCAATTTTGGTAAAAACATCTCTTGGAGAAAGTAGTCCAATACATGCTCAAAAATTTGGACTGCATCCACTGCACATATTTGGCCTTCACATGGCCCCGTTGCGGAGCAGGACGGTTATTTTTACAGCATATGGAATCACGTATTTTTCCAAATCCCAGCTGCACAGCCTCTCCTGCTTAGGCAGGAGATCTGGAGGCATACAGAGACCTGTACAGGGCCTAGCAGGAGCAGAGCTCTAGGCTCAAGGAACTGAGCAGGAAAGGCACACCCAGGGTAGAGGCTGTCAGACTGAAGTGTTTACATTCTACCTGTTCGGGTGTTACCTTGGATAATTCCTCCTATTTAATCCAAATATTTTTTTTATCACAGGTTCTTTTAGCCCTTTTAAAGCTTCATCTCTCGGACTGGAGCTGACCCCTCACTCCCAGTGCAGGATTGGGCCTGCCCAGCACAAGCCTCTCCCCTGCTCTGTCCCAAACCTCAAGCATCAGGACTGCACTTCAGCAAGGATCCCAGACCTCCTGCAGCATGAGAGCCACGGAGATCACGCTGCCAGGCATGCCTCTGCTCCCTGCCAAGCCCCACAGCAGGCAGACAGGCAGGAGAATGCTGCTCTCGAGTCAAGCCCGGAGCTCCAGATACCGTAAATACACCAGATGCCAGGAGAAGCCTTTCGGGCCAGCCTGGAAGGCCTCCATTTTCCAAGTGCACCGTGCAAAACCTCTCTAATTCCAGCTGTCGCTGGAGCAGACATGAGCAGATAAGAGACCTGCGGCTAAGTCACAGCAGAGAAAGGCTCCTGTTGGCTCTGCAGAAAGAGCAGATGGCACAAAGCAAGCTAGAGACACGATAAAAACACAGCACAAGTTGCTTACCCTAGCACAGAACCGATTGTCTTGAAGCATGAGAGCAGCGTAAGCAATCAGCAGCAGCCCCAACGAGGCGGAAGAAGGTTTTGGTCCAGTAGTCTGCGGTCATTAAAACTCAGAGGGGGTGAGGTCCCAGCCTCCAGCAGCACAGCCCTGCAGCCTCCTGGGGCTCTCAGGGAGGAGGGCAGCGTTTTCCCAGGTCAGCCCAGGAGCTGCAGCACAGCTCGGCAGCATGTGGGAGATGGGAAGAGAGGCATCAGGCCCCCGAATCATCAAGCCAATCCTTGTCTCAAGGGAAGAAAAATTAACAGGAGGAATTTCACGAAGGCTCCAAGTGCACAGAAATTGAAGGCTGCTATCTAGCACAGCTCACGCTGCGCAGCTGCCTTCTGCCATGCCCAGGAACCCACAGCAGTGCTGCCACAAACCAGCACGGGAAATATCATTTAGGAAAGGACTGCAAGTCAAGAAAAGGCCTCCCAAGGCTGCCCGCAAAATGCCCTATTCAATGTTACACTGAATTCACTTTCTGAATTGGGCTCTTTAGGAAATAAAGGCAAACGTCCACCCACAGGTGGTGGTGTTTTTTTTTTTTTTTAAATCATGGCCTCTTCCGTACAGCAGACCTTTCTTCTTGCACTAAGCACCACCCGGCTCATAAACCAGCCCAAATTCCCAATTATTTTCTTGACCTGAACCGACCACTCAGTGGTTAAACACACTGGAGGTTAAAAGGAAGGAAGAGTGAGCCCGTGCACCACCAAGATAGCCTCTGAGCAGCGTCCCCGGCACGGGCACGCTTATCGGCAGCAGCTGGAACGCAGGAGCCAAACTGGGCCGCGAGGCAGGGAGCCACATTTCCCCACAAACACTTGACCTTAAGAATGACTCCGATGGTTTCTCCTTGCCACCTCAGCCTGATACACACACGAGGTTGTTTGCAATCTCGAATGGAAGTTAATGGGGTCTGGCAGCGGCCTGCCCCGGTGGCTCCAGGACAGCAATGCCCGCAGCAGCTGGCTTCCTGGCATGTTTGATTTCACAAGATAAGACGTGGCAGGAAAATTTCCACCTGTTGAAACAGTTTGTTCTCGTTTCTTTGTTTTTTTGCTGGCCGTCGTTCACGTGGAGCCTGCAGTCCTTCCTGGCACAACCTGATCCGGGAGCCACAGGCGCTTGCCCTGCACCTCTCCCCACGTGCTCTGGTTGTCACTTCGAGCTCAGCCTGGCCCCGAGAGCTCCCACGAGGGCACCGGGACTTCCCCAGCCTCATTTCACTGCAGATTGAAATTCTGCGGTCACCGGGGAAGGCCTCTTGGTCTGCGTACAACTGACTGTCTATCTGCTGCCCAAAATAACCGTTAATGCCTAAAACCTCGAAGCGACCCAGGAATTTCACCCAGCACCCAAACACACGCCCTGCCCTCTGCGCTGTCAGTTCAGCTGTGCTCTTCCCTGGCTCTCAGCTCCTGTGGGTCACACTTCTCAGCCTGGGACATGCTCCAAGGGCTGCCAGCACCCTCCTAACAGCAGCTAGATGGAAATTATGGCCTGGGGGAGAGACAGCACAGGTGCCAACCTCAGTGATACTCCCTTCCGGATTAACGCCAGCACTTTCTCTATAATCTCTGCCTGTGAACCCCCCGCACCAACAGGACCGAGACCGAGGTTGTGGTTTGTCACAGCCCCAGGGTTTGTTTCCGCAGAGGCTGAAAGCTGGAGGCTATCACACGGGGTGCAAACCGCAGCGATGGCAGCACAGAACGAAGCGGTCTCCGGCCCACACCTTGCTGCTTCCTGCAGGGGGGGGAGGCAGCAAAGCCCGGCGGCTCCCACCAGCTGACGAGGCAAAGGCAGCCTGAGAGGCTCGCAGCAGTCACCAGCAAACCTCCCGAGGGCAGGCTGGCACCAGCGGGTGCTTCACATTCGAGCAGGAGGGCCAACAAGTGAACGTTGTGCTGTGAAGCAGTGCACCGCACTCGTCCCAGTTTGGTGAAAAAGGCAAAACCCCGCAGAGCTGCAGCTGAAAACCCTCTCGACTGAGATGTTCTGGTGGCTGTTGTTATCGGCAAACAAGGCGGCACAGATCATCCAGGATATCCTGTTCCGTCGTAAGCAGCTGCACAAAATTGCACAAACCTTCCTCACGCTGGACTTTCCGCAGAAGCAGAGTGAACCTTGAGCCAGTAAACACCAGCAGCGGTGCGCTCGGCAGGGCGGGGGGAAGGAGACACGCTTTTCCCTTTTTGCTAACAGCCATCGTGTTTGAACGCTGCGTCTTGTTTGACCAGTGAAATCTTCAGGAGTGATTCAGCCGCTGCTGAAGTAAGGACTTCCTTTTCCAGCACGGGTGCCGTGTGCTCAGGCCCAGTAGTGGGGAGCTCTCCTCGCTTCCCAAGGAACACGGAGTCAGGGCTGATGGATGACTCAGCTCTGAAACCCACGTTTTGGAAAGACACCATCTTTCCAGAATTCGTTAGGAAAAGCTGCTAGGGATAAACCATGCTTGGCTGCTTTGCTTGCTCAGCGCTCCTGCCATCATCCCTCGGCCCTAGCGGGAGGGCAAGCAGAGCAGCCCAGACACAGCAAAGCAATGCAACTTCTCCATATCAATTATGCAAGATTTTTGTTTTGTCCTCACCACAGACGTTGCCTTGCTGGCTGGTGAGCCCGTGATTGTACAATTCTGCTGAGGGGGCGTGGAAATGGTGAAACTTCTTCTACTGACCCAGCCAAGATTTTTCTTCCCGCTAGCTCACGGAGTCTTTTCCACGAGAGCATCTCACTACAAACTGGCCTTTCAATCTCAACACACAGAGCAGCCCGGTGCCAGGCCAGCCACTTCCACGCAGAAGCAGCCTGCTGGTACTGGAGGTAATTTGCTCTCCTCACATCATCTCCAGACTGGATCTGGGATCCCTTCTAGGTCCTGCTGCAAGGAGGGGCAATCACAGCCCGTGCTGTCTCCCTCTGCACAGCTCTGACAGCAGAGCACTTCACAGACAAGTTCCTCGCCCCACTTCCAGGCAGAGGAGCTCGGTTAGCTCAGGCCACGCATTTACATCGTTCTACAGTTTTACAGCAGGCTATCTTATAAATCATTTACAAAACAGCAAGGTTAAAGGTTAAAAAAACCTCGCAGAAGACTGACATTGGTTTCAGTTTAATACTGTTTGGATTTGCAGTGCGTTGGCAAGTTTCCTCTTTCCTGTATCATCATGAAAATTTATTAACTGTTTTAAGATCTTATGGCAGCTCATTTGTTAAACGGAGCCTCCTCCGTGCAGGATGCCTCCAGCACTGAGCGGGGTCAGGAAGAGCCCTCCAGTTCACTGGGATCTATTTCCTACAAACGTCTCCCCAACTGTGATTCACCAAACACTCGCTGGTGTGCCTGCGAAGCCACTTCACGTCATTTCAAGCTTCTAGAACACATTCCAAGCTAAAAATACCCCTTCACCTACCATCCTCGCCTCGGTGACAAGCAGCACGGTTTTGGATATCACTCCTCGGTGGAAGCACGAAGCATTTCTAAGACTTTGGTGTGTGACCCAAACTGACAGCGATTCACCAGCACAGCTTACCTTCCACATCGTACCACTGGGCACCATTCGTGATGCCGTCTTGGAAGGTCTCTCCCTCCTCGCCGGGGCAGTTTGGTTTGCCAGTCCTCATGATGGGGTGATGTGAGGCGTAAGCTTTGGCCAAATATTTGAACACTTCGTCATCAGCTGATTTACTGTAGACTCCCGTGGGCCTGTGCGTGGGAGAGTCATCGTAGGGATAGCTTGCAACCACCGAGCCGCCGTGAAGATTGCCGGAGAGCAGGAACCTGGGGTTGGGAAGGAGAAGGAAAGGAGTTGTCACTGGAACACCGAGAGAGAAACCAGCTACAGCCCTCCAACCAGACATCCTGCTGCCTTCCCACCCAAACCGAGCTCTCCACAGCCTCCAAACCCTCTTTGGGATCAAGCAAGCGAAAAGGGCCCACGGGAAGAGCTGCCCAGCAGCAAGTTTTGGAAGAGGAACCACTCAGACCCTTCCATGCAAGAACTCCTGCTGAGCTGCAGCTCCACCAAGGTTACGTTACAGACACGCGCTCCTCCAGCCCTGAGGCCACTGTTTGACAAAATCTTTTTGTTAACAGTTTCCAAACTGTTCTAGGAGACAGAGCCCCACACTTCAACGCCAGCCCCAACGCAGCACGCAGGATTGTTGGAGCATATGAACAATGTCCAAGTGGCAGCATGTCAGGGACGTCAGATTTCTGCGATAAACCAACTGTCAGGACTGGTTTATTTGCTCCCCAGACCAACATCTGGCAGTGCTGGAGATGAAGCAAGTTTCTTCCTCCAGCCTAAGATGAAGCCCTCAAACTCTGTGATAGACACAGCGCGATGTGCACGGCGCCTCGCTGAGCTCTGAGCAGTGCTTGATACGCACAACAGAACTGCCTGGCATAAATAAAATCTGGACGAGTGACAGAGCTGTTAAAATCTTGAAAAAACAAGTGCAGAAAGTACAACAGCATGGCATGCCCTACATCGCGCCTTAATTTGATCACAGGCACTCAAAGGAGTAATTGTCTCCATTCTCCTTCTTTTTCACTAAATACAGCATGGAGGCAAAGAGAGCTTTACTTCTCTTTTGGCCAAACATGATTCGATTTCTGAGCAGAGGCAAAGTGACCCATACCTTTGCCTTGCTTAAAAAGGACATGTGAATTGCAACACTAACTTTTTTTTTTAAATCAAACAGTTCTGTTTACCCACTCCCTTCAGTACCAGTGGCTACGTTGGTGTAACAAGTGGAACAGCAATGCCTGGTGCTGCCAGGTAAAGGGACGCACAAGGTGCTGGTTTCTTCACGTTTTGGCCTGGCTTGCATGAAAATCTCACCTCAAGAATTTGCAAAATCATTGAATAGACAGCGCAAGGTATTTCCAAAGTGACACCAACAACGTGCCCCTTGTAACAAGTTCTGAATTGAACCAAATCTGGAGGGCCCCTAGCGCACGCTGGTGCCCGAGAGCTGTCCCCTAACAGACCCTTAGGATAAGCAAGTTACCGGAGCAGTTCACAAGTTCTAGAGCAACAATCCCAATGGGTGCTGCCATCTGCTAAGTTTCACTAAAGATAATTCCTCAGACAAATTTTGCTCCCCACAACAACCGATCACGCGCTGTATGATGCTGAACACTGCACATCTCCTTTAGACCCTGCCAACAGCCCCCAGCACACCGCGCTCAGTTTTCTTCTGCCCCTTTTTCGGGCAGGGCACAGAGCCTGTTGCAGTGCACTGCTCCCAGCCGATGGGACTCAGGCTCTGGCTTTGCACAACTGTGCACACTGCGCTCTGTGCTTCGGACACGGCACCCAACGAAGCCAGCTGAGTGAGCACAGTGCCAGCACCCAGGCCTGAAGGCTGTGGGGCCAGCCTCCCCAGCGCTGCCTCCCCTGCTCAGCAGCCTCCCAGCCCTCTCCCCCTTCCTCCAGGCAGGAAGGGAAGCACGAAGGGAGCACTGATGGCTTGGCCAGGCTGGGGAAGAGCACGCGAGCAGCATCCCCTGAGGATAGTGATGCAGGGGGCTGCAGAGGCTGAGCCCAGGCAGGCAGGCACAGGGCAGGGGCAGCACCCTGCGGGCCAGGCAGCAGCAGGAGGGCTCTGCCCCTGCTGGAGGACACCCGAGGAGAGCCCAGGGGGGTTCCCTGCGGGCCACACTCACTTGTTGCGCCGCATCCAGGCGATGAGGGCTCGCACCTCGGGCACCGGCTCCAGGTCGGGCTGAGCGCTCCCAAACTGATCGGGGAAGCTGCGGTTGAGGTCCCGGCCTCGGCTGTTCTCCCGGCCGCCGGGCTCTCCTCCTCCTTCACCTCCTCCTCCTCCTCCTCCTCCTCCGCAGTCTCCCTCTCGGGCACGCTCGAAGCCGTCGGGGTTGAGGCTGGGCAGCAGGTACAGGTCGGTGGTGTTGAGCAGGCGGCCCAGCCTCTCGTCCCCCCCGGCCCAGCCCCGCACCAGCTCCTGGGCCAGGCGCAGCAGCAGCGGCCGGGCCAGGGGCTCGTCCCCGTGCATGTTCCCCACCAGCTTCACCTGCGGCCGGCCGGGCAGCGCCCCCCCCCCGCCTTCCTCCCCCCCCTCCTCCTCCTCCTCCTCCTCCTCCTCCTTTTTCTTCTTCTCCCCGTCCTGCCGGGCCTCGGGCAGCTCGGGCAGCCCGGCCGTCAGGCGCAGCACCCACAGCGGCCTCCCCTCCACCGAGCGGCCGATGCTGAAGAGCCGGGCCAGCCCCGGGGGGGCTTCGGCCACCAGGTCCCGCAGCGCCTGGCCCAGCTCGGCGGCGTGCAGGTACCGCAGCTCCCCCCCCACACCCCCTCCTCCTCCTCCGGCCGCCGCCGCCTCCGCTTTCTTAATATGAGCGGCACGGAGAGGCTCCGGCAGCAGGCACAGGGATAAAGCCGCCCACAGCAGCCCCCGCGCTGCCCCCGCCATGGCCCCGCCGCCGCCACCGCCCGGCCCGGCCCGGCCCCGACCCCAGCCCCGGGCTCCGGAGCCGGGAGGAGGAGGTGGAAGGGGAGGGGGCGGGGCCGAGGTGCTGTCGCTCCGCCCCTTCTGGCCAATGAGAGGGCGCGGATGGGGAGGGAGGGGAGGGGCAAAGGGGAGGTTGGCCAATGGGAAGGGGAGGGGAGAGGAGCGTCATGGAGAAGGGGGGGGCGCGCGGAGGCTCAGCGGCGCCCCCTGGCGGGAGGAGCGGGAAGGGTTGGGGGGGGTTTTGAGGGTTTTGGGGGGATTTGGGGTTTTGCGGGGGTTTTGTTTTTTTTTGGGTTTTTTGGGGGTTCTGCGGCCTTTGGGCAACCCAAAAGGCCCCGCATGTGGCCGGCCAGCCCTGCCCCAGCCCCCAGCGCCGTGTGCTGCTGGAGCAGAGCCCCCCGGAGATAGCAAAGCAAAGCCAGGGAGCTGCAAACAGAGCCGAAGCCGGAGAGGAGGAGGAAGGTGCGGGGTGGCTGCCTGCCCTGGTATGCCAATAAGGGGTTCAGGTGTGGCTCTGCTGCCTGGGGCTTGTCCTGGCTGCCCCCCGGCACCCAGCCCTGACCCCGTGGGGTTAAGGGTCACCCAGCACCATTAGGTGTTGTTACAGGCACCCCAGCACTGTTAGGGGTTCTTAGGGACATCCCCGCACCCTCAGGTGTCGTTACGGGCACCCCAGCACCGTTAGGTGTCATTACTGGCATTGCAGCATGGTTACGTGTCGTTACAGGCACCCCAGCACCCACAGGTGTCGTGCACGGCGCTGCTGTGCCGTGGGCTATGGCAGAACAGTGCCAACGGGGTACGGACCCGAGAGGCTTTATATAAATAACACTTTTGGGGTTCCACCACTCAGATCTTTGTGGCTTCCTTTTTCCAGGGAGGTGAAATGACAAGGAATAACCAGCACAATAACTTACTCTGCAAAAAGCCCCAAGAGCGGCCCTGTCCGGCAGCGGGGCTCATCAATTCCTGTTTAACTTTTCGGCAGTATCTCACACACACATCTGCTTCCCAGCTCCGGCATTTCCTGTCGGGGATACAAGCTCTGAGCTTAGAGCATCAGGCTGCAGTCTTCAGGGCGGCCGTCAGCTGTTGAACCTTTGATCTCGCTGCATCCAGGGATCCCCTGCACGACAAATCAGATGAGAACTTGTGTGTAAGCCACGCGTGGTGCAGCAACGGAAGGGCCCTGAGGAAAAGGAGAGTAAATTGGCTTCTCTTCCTCAGGGCTCATCTGCACTGCACTGTCATTACGAAGGAGACGAGCAGGGAGCAGGGATTATCCATCAAAGAGATGTCCCCGATCTAATTAAACTGGGAAAGCTGAAAGAGCTGGGTCACCAGGGTGTTTTTAAACCAAAAGGGAGAAGGGACATCACCAGGGAATTTGGCAGCCTCACAAGTGGTCACAGTTACATAGGTTTAAGTCCTTCGTCTACAAATAAATCACTCTGGATTTACACAGAGTAACTGAGCTCATTTCCCTTTTTAGCTGATAAAAGCCCGGTTGTCTGGAATTTCAACAAACCAATTGTAAAAGCAGCATGTGGCAGAGGACTGACTCACCCCGTCATTTTCTCTGCAGCCACTAACAACAAAACCTCCGCGCTTCCTTGGGCCAGCCTAGGAGCTGCCAGGCCCCTGGGTGAGCACGACCATAGGTAAGGGACTGACCTGCGGGACTCCTCCAGCTCCGCTCCGTGCTCCTGCGTGCAGAGAGCTGCAGCCCTGGCACACCGCGAGGCTTGGTACATGGGGGCTGTGGCTTTTGCCTTACAACACCCTCCGTGGTGGTTTCAGCCCCTGAGGAGTGCGGTTTCCTCCTGAAGACTGGCAGCGAGCGGCTCCCCGTCAACCAGCAAGATGGAGCAGCTGGGGCTTTGCGGATTCCTCGCCCAGGGAACGGGGGATGACTCCACAGCAGGGAAGTTCAAACTGCTCGTGTTTTTTGGCAGGTCTTCACACGATCAAATCAGCACTCGGATTTCCAGCAGAGCACTTCCGAGAAATCCCACTGGTGATGATGGTTCCTAGGTAGGCAAAAATATCTTGGGTCTGGGCTGTAGAGTAGCCACAGAAGAACAGTGATGAAAGAGAAGCAGATCTGAGAATAATACCAGGGAATTTCCTGTACTGGCCGTCAGAGAGCATCTAAATCAGGCAAGAAACAGGCACCCAACTTAGCAGCATCCCCAGTCATTTTCTTTTCCCAGAGGAAGAAAAAACCCTTGAGTCCTGCCCCGCAGTGGCAGAGGCATGTTTTCTGTCCGGAAAAACAACAAAGTCACAGGGACCTAGCAGACAATCTCTGCTACAAGCCTGCTGAGGCAGGAGACTGCCTTGCAAATTGCTTTAATCAGGTTGAAAATGGAGTTTCATGATGCAAATTAAGGATCAATATTATTAATTTGCCTGGGTGCTACGAGGTGTGAAAGCTGAAGGCTGTTAAACAGGACTCCCTAGATGGGAAGCTGCAAGGACCAACACCGAGGTGGAATTCAGCACAGAAAACTCACCTTTATCTCCCGCAGGGACCTATATTGCTAATGTCATGCTAAGTTCTTTTCACATTTGCTTTTATTTGGGACTGTATTTCTCAGGTTAGGATAGCAACGGCCACACTCGGGTGCTATCTTTAGTTTTCTAAATCAAGACTGGTGACGAGGCGTGCCAGCAGCACCGAATGTGACCCAGAGCAGTTCGGGAAGAGGGCTGAGAACAGCAGCAGGCACTGTGGTGCAGCAGCACGCCACGACGTCCCTGCACACTCCTCAGAGTTCCTGCAGTCTCTGGATGTTTTCATCACAGCACAGGAAATGCTGGCGAGTGCCTTGATGCTCTTCCCTAAAGGTCAGACTTGCCCTTCTGGGCACATTTCTGCTCCTCGTGCTCACTTCTCACATCAGAAGATCCTGAAACAACAGCTTCAAGGGATTGTTTGAACAATTTAAACCTTGATGCCTGCTTAAAAAAAAAATACCTAAACTTCTGAAAGATGAGCACAGCGAGGCCAGGATACAGCTCCGTGCTGCACCGCTGCCAGCACAGGCTCCTCAGGGGGCTTCCCATGCCAGGATGAAACCCAAACCCACCCAGGAGGTCCCACACCCCTGCTCCGAGCTGCTACCCACAGCTTGGGCCATTGCCACGGGCTGCCAGAGGCACCCTGTGTCCCGCAGGGGGCACCCGCACCCCGTGCCTCCACACCCAAACCCGCACCCATTACTCACCAGCACCACGTCACAGCCCAGATGCCACTCACCTGCTGAGTGACTTCTTTTGCATCGTTTTTTACAACGTGCACTGGTCCAGCACTCCTTTTGCTATTCTTTCTCCTTCCCATGGCTATTCAGAGCGTGCGACCTTTCATTTCAGGGCGATCAGGAAACAGAATTATTAACAAACTTGTGAAAAAGTTCTGTCCCAACAGTGGACGATATCTGGGGCATGGGCTGCGAGCCTGCAAATCCATGTCTCATCCTTCCTGATCTTTATACTTGGGAAAATTGGTTTTGGGGGAGGCCCAGGGGTGCTGAGGATGCTCCTGGCATCCCCTGGCAGCCCGGCCCCGACAGCTGACAGCTGGCAAGTGGAGGCTGTGTTAGAGTCATGCCCAAACAATGGGGTTGCAAAATATGTAGCACCGCATATTAAAAAGGGATTAGGAGAGAACCACCACGAGTAGGAAGACGGGAGCAGGCTGGGAGCAGAGCCTCAGGCTCTGTTGCAAACATGTTTTCTGGAGCAGGATTACAGTGGGCTTGGAGGCACTGCTCACCTCACAACACAGCCCAGCCCGTGGATTCGCTCCCCAGATCCCACACGTCGGTGCAGATCCTGCTGTGCCCCAGACTCCAGGAGCAATCTTCCACCCTCACTGCTGAATATCAATTGTGCTGCCTGCCAGCGAACATTCAGGGGATTACTCGTTTTGCTCTCTACCCCCGGAGGCACTGAGGATAATCAAGTGGAAACCAAACCAAGGAGGAGGTTGGAGCTGGAAGTTAAGACAGCCAGTGGAAAAGGAACTTTGGCCCAATCTCTATCACGTTCTAAATCTTTTCTTCTCGGGTTTCCAAGGCTTGGATTACACCCAGAAATAGACTGCTGTGTGTTAATTTACTCCCTTCGGGGCTGCTCAGAGTCATATTTAACAACAGGCTTAATTGGGGTTTATTATTGTCAGCCCACTGTTGCCATAAGGACGGCGAGGAGGAGCGGGTGGGTGGATGGTTGTGGCTCAAGCTCAGCTCTGCCTAACCCAGCCTTGACACAATCCGAACACCTCAAAGGAGGTCACTGGATCCGCTGCCGCGGAGACTCACCGGGGTTCTGCCTGTCTGAAGGGTTCCTCCTGGTCTGAGTCACCAGGGGCTGCTTCACGTCCCGGAACATGACGTTTCTGTCCCTCCTAGGTGTCCCGGGAAGGTGGATAACGCAACCCACTCAGCTCGAGACCTCGGCGGTAATTAGACTCCCACAGGATGATTGTGCCCTTTATAAAAGGGAATATGCAAAAAGTCATTGCGAAAGTAATTCTTATCAGTTTTAGAGCATTCCCTTTCGGTGCCTCTGGCCAAGTTAACACCTTGCTTTTCTAGTCTCCCTTCCTTTGGCAGTTCCCAAATCCCATTGCAAAACAGGGCACTGCCACCGCTTTCATTTCAAAACTGTAAACCCAAGGAACCCCAGTTCACCTTGCTGCCTGTCACACAGACTTGGGGCAAATCCAGGGCAGAATTTTCCCCAGGTGCCATTTGATGCTGTGCCCTGCATCAATGACAGACCCACCATGGAACCTCTAATTCCTTTACTCTTCTTTCTAGACTGAAAAACACACCCCAGACTCCGTGCTTTCATCCTTCACATCCTCATTTACTCTCAACATTTCCTTTTTATCATGCGGCACCACTGCAGCGCGGCGACCCTCGCTCTTCCCAGGGGCTGAGCTAGCCGAGGGTACTCACCTTATAGCAGGGCAGTGGCACTGCTCCCTCTGCCAACACACGGTTCAAAGTCTGAATCGGTGCATTTTCTCCTTTTCCATCAAAGAAGGACACAGCAACGGACCTTCAGGCAGGAGGGGGAGTATTGGAGTCTCCTCCTGTTCAAGAATAATCTAGGATAAACTTCCTACGGCTTGAAACAGTGTCACAAACAGCCAGAAAGCAGAAAGTGAAAAGGTGTTATTTTTGGCAGAAGGTCTTTATAGCTGATGCAGGAACTTTCTCATTAGTTACTCATTGCCTCAGTAAGTCTCATAAAACAGACAGCAGAACCCAGCAAATACTTTTCTTCAGTGTTCTGAGAGCTCAGAAATCCAGGAATTAAATGAGGCCTTGAACCCATTTTATGGACTCACTTCTTAGTGAACTACCATAAAATATTAAAATCCAGACCTTATAAATGCGGGGAGGAGAGCACTGCACATTTCTTTTCAGAAGCAGCCTCTCCTGGGACACTTCCCAAGGTAAGTCCTCTGCCACATCCCAGAGACAGCCGCCCCTGGCAGACAGGTCGTGAGAGGCAAGGGATTCATGCAACAGAGGTGAAAGACACAAAATCTCCTTGGTTATGCTTGGACTTGGAAAAAATTGTGCAACAAATTGGCTTAGTTTATCCCCAGTGACCCTGGCCTGGTGTCGGTGAGGGCTCTCCCCAGGGTGTCTGATGGCAGCAGGCAGCCCCTCTGCGAGCCCCAGCAGCGGCAGCAGCGCTGTGGTTTTCCCTCTCTTCAACAGGCACCGGCTGGGCTCCTCGGAGATGGCACAGAAAAGCAGCCTTGTAGTCCCCTATGCAGTGCCTGTCCTCGTGGTTTGCTTTTTGGCATGTGTAGCCACAGGTAAGCAATGGAAAAAAAATCCATCATCACTTTGTCCGAACCGCCTCGTGCTGACAGGAGAAACCGGGGCTGGGTGCTGCCCGGGGTGATGTGCCACAGCAGCATCCCAAGTTTTCGTACGCTCTGGAGCTCTTTCCCTGAGGATTGCCTAAAAGCTGGCCTCTGATTTTAGAGGAGCTGAGCAGGGAATGGGGAAGCATCAGCATTTTTAAATGTTAGTGCAGCAGCTGCACGGGAATGACGAGGCCACTGTGCCTTTATATTCTGCAATGTGCTTTTAGCTCATTAATCCATGATAGCTTAGTCTAGTGAGTTTTAACTTGATAGAAAAATTTATTTCCCATACTGTTTTCCCATTTAATACATCCTGAGGTTTGCAGTTAGATTAACTGCAACTCACAAACTGCCTCGGCATGGCAGAGGAGCTGATTCACTACTCTACACTCTCAAGCACGTTCAGCTCAAGCCAAAAAGCAGAATACCAAACTGTGTCACGAAAACTGAGGGCACTGGTATGCTGCATCAGTGATTTGTAGCAGAAGGTTGGGCAATACTGGCAGGATGCTCTTTTGCTGTGTATTACGTCGTTGCTGACATAATGTGGTTTTCAGACATTGTCTTATTATAGGTCAGGCTTTGGCATTCACGCAGGCAGTTGCAAATGCCTCACTTTGATTTTAAGTAACCATGAAGTGAGCTTTGTGATGAAGATGCTTCCTGTCTCAGAAACTAAAGTCACACTTGAAAGATAAGTGTCGTGTTGAAGCCTGAAGCTCTTCTGTCAGTGTCTCCTTCAAAGTCAAGGCCTGGGGAAACCGCAGGGCTTCTGTGGGAAGGGTACAGCTTAGGACACCCAAATGCCCTCATTCTCCTTCTGCAGGCGTGGAACTGTCTGTAAACAACCATGCTGCTGACTTCACCCTGTCCACATCATCTGGGACTCCCATCTCCCTCTCCTGCCTGGTACAGAACAGCAGCAAGGCCGAGGAGCTGCTCTGGTACCGAGGAGATGGCCAAGTGGATCTGAAAGATGGGAACAAAGTGAACATCAGCAACATCTGCATCTCCCCGGCCACTGAGACCGACAATGGTGTCACCTTCACGTGCAAGCTGAGGCGGGACCAATCCGTCAAGGTCTCGGTGATCCTGGATGTCCAGTGTGAGTCGTTGTTGTGGGTATCTGTGTGGAACGGCCTGGTGAGACAGAATCATGGGCTGAGCACCTTGGGGTCTGGGTGTGAGTTGAAGGCAGGGTGTTTTGCACCCTTGTACGCTGTGTTCACCCGGAAAAAATGCGTTTAGGAGGAGACAGCTCACGTGGTAAGACACTCCTTTTCCACACTATTACTTATGGCCTGATCTGATGCCTCTTTTACAGGGAGTGGGTGGGCCCTTAAGAAGATTTTCTGGCTATGTCCCTGCCTCCACCTAGATTCTTTCTCAAGGATACAAGTCAGGGCAGGGGAGTCACGGGAGCGACTGTCATGCCTGCCCTGCTGATCCCTGGGGATCACGAAGGGCTGCAGGGCAGCGTGCCAACCCCATTTAAACAAGGCACACAAGTGATGTGAAAAGCGAAGTTATTTCCTGTTTAATGGCGAGCAGCGTTGTTAATGACCTATTTATCTGCATTTACTCTGAACAGTTCCTCCCAACGTGACTGAAGACGAGACCGTCAAAGCCGAAGAAGACAAAGATGTCACTCTGACCTGCAATGCCAAATCCAACCCGCAAGGCCAAGCAACCTGGTACAAGAACGACGCCATCCTGACCCTACAGCAAAATCGCTACCAGGTGTACCAGACTAGCGAGGTCTTCCAGCTCTCTATCAAGAAAGTAGTGAAGTCTGACAACGGGACCTACACCTGTGAGGTGAAATCCTCTTTGGGAACCGGGAGAAAGAATTTCCACCTGATAGTTGAAGGTAACAAGGCTGCTGCTAAACAATAAGGTTTACACCTAACTCTCCATTCTGTTTTACAACGATAGCAATCCACTTACATTAATATGGTGGAGAAGTGTAAAGAAATGTAAGTGGAAAGTGGCAAACTCCCCGTGTTTATGAGGATCTCACCTGCGCCCAGGTGCACAGCACCAGTAAAGGCCTTTCCTGCTTTACTTGTTATTCAAAGGCACTTGGCAAGCATGGCCTGAAGCAGACTCATCCCACTTTCTCACTTCCCATGATGACAGGGCACATTCAAGTGTGTTTTAAAGCACCTCAGGTCTCACTTGAAGCTTTGTATTCCAACCACAGTATTCTGTCATGCTAAAAAAGCTGCTTAAGGCAAGAGAGATTAGCTGTCCTCCAGAAATGACTGTACCTCTGTGGACTACAGGCAGGCGGAGGCCGAGCCGTGCTGGATGCCTGTGTCTCTGACAGGTGATGCTTGGTCAGGTGGCCCACCAGATTAGGGGCATCCACTGCCCACCCCACTGCCCATGGTGTCCTGAAAAAGAGATAAAAGCAACGTTAGCTGTCAGTGATACAGCTGGACATCCATATTGCCACGCGTAACAGTACCCCGGGGATCCTCTGCAGGGACCGACATTTTAATTCCTCCTTTGGTTCGCCAAAATAGAAATGTGCCTTTCTGTGGTTCTGTGAAATGACTTGTTTTATGTAACTGTACCAATCTAGCAGATACACAACCTCCTCTCCCCTCTTTGCAGATAAAAAACCTGTTTTCCCCCTGGAGGCTGTTATTGCTGCTGTGGTGGTGGTTACGCTCACCGTGCTTTTTGGAATTGTGGCTCGAAAAGATAAAATTTTTAAGGTACGGATAGATCTAGTTTCTGAGGGAAAAAAGTAGATTGGTTTGCTGTGATGCCCTTTTGTTTTCTGCCTTTTCTATACTGCTTTGTTGGGTTGCTTTTAGTGTTAGAGAACCATTATGTGTTACCTCCTGCATTAGATTTACCAGTAGATAAATCAAATATTAGGTATTCTAGGGGGAATTACACACATGTGAGACATTAGTAAAAATACCCCTTGGCCAGAACATATGAAAGATAACAGGACTCTGTCTTTATTTTCAGTGCTTCAAGAAATCAAGTGAAACAGCTCTGTAAGTATTTGACTGCGTATTCATGCAGCTTCCCAGAACAAGCTTCTGAATTAAATCCTGTCTTTAAGCCTCGGCAGAAGCTGGGGAACAAAAGACCTCAACACGCTAACTCCAGCCAGGCTGAGCTCCCCTGCTTCTGCTCTGGCTGGCCACAGTTGGCCTGCACCTCCAGAGGCTGGGCAGGAGCACGGGGACATGAGCACAGAGGCACAGCCCCAGGTGGCTCCTGGCCTGGCCATCCCAGCACCCTGCAACGCCTGTGGGGAGGCAGTGGGAAAAAACGGGATGCCCCAATACAGCCCAAGTGAATTCCACTCAGATGTTTTTGTATTTTTTTTTCCATAGTGAGTAATTTTTCTTTTTTTTTTTTTTTTCATTTCGCTGCAGGTAAGGATCAGCAAGTTCCCGTGCATGCCCACAGCTTCTAGTGGCGGAACACAAACCCCTGCAAAGAGATGATTAAACCCTGCCATAAGGCTCGAGTTCCTGTGGTCTTTTTGAAATACAAATACTTCTTCACGGCTCCCGATTCTGGTTTATTGTTTAAAGCACAGCCGGGGGGGGGGGGGGGGGGGCAGGCTGCCAAACCTTCCCTGTGTGCACACCCAGGGCTGGATCGGGGTGCGACACGGGACTGAGGGGCTGGCAGCCACCTTCTGGGCTCCGTCCTACAGCATGGCTCCTGGCCGCCCCGTCCTGCTGGCATCTGACTGCCCTGTGGTGTTTTTTGTGGTGTTTTTTGTGGTGTTTTTTGTGGTGCCGATAACCCCATCACCACAAGGCTGTGGCACCCAAACTTCCCCCCCGGGGCCATTACGGGGCACGAAGGCGCCACCGGGACCCTCTGTGCACCTCACTATATAAATAAATAATAAATAATTAAATAGGGGTGTGTGTGTACATGGGGGGGGGGGGGGTGTCCTCTCCCCCCCTCAGAACATTCTGGAAGGCTGCAGGGAGGAGGGAGGTCGGGGAAAGGGGGGTGGATGGGGGGGGGGGGAGGCGCCCTCAGGGACACCGCGCGCGGCCCGGCACAAGTTTGTCCCTCGGCGGCCGCCGTTCTCACCGCCCCCCCACTCCCCTCAAGGCCCCGCTTCCTGCTTCCGGTGCCGGGGCTATAAAAGCCGCTTCCGCCCGGCCGCGCGACCCGCTGCGGGGCCCCGGCCGTGTGTGCGGAGCCCCCCGACCCGCGCCATGAACGCCCGCGGTGAGGGGCGGGGGGAGCCGTTACCGGGGCAACGGGGATGGGAGGGGGGAGGGGGGGTGGTTACCGGGGCAACGGGGCTGGGGGGGTTGTGGGGGGGGGCGTTATCGGGGTAACGGGGTGAGGGGGGGGGATCTGGGAGGGAGGGGGAGCGGTTGCCATAGCAACGGGGAGGTGAGGGGGGGCTGAGGGGGTGGGTTCCGGGGTAACGGGTCCTGAAGGGGGGGGCTGGGAGGAGAGGGGGGGTGAGGGGGAGTCCCGGGGGGGGGGGGAAGGGTCACTAAAGGGGGTCCTGGTGAGGGGGGGGCCTTGGAGGGTGTCCCGGTGAGTGGGGGGGGGCCCTGGAGGGGGTCACGGTGAGGGAGGGGGGGCCCCGATGAGGAGGGGGGGCCCTAAAGAGGGTCCCGGTGAAGGGGGGGGGGCCTTTAAGGGGGTCCCGGTGAAGGGGGGGGCCCTGAAGGGAGTCCCAGTGGGGAGGGGGGGGCCTTGAAGGGGGTCCCGGTGAAGAGGGGGGCTCTGAAGAGGATTCTGGTAAGGGGGGGCCCTGGAGGGGGTCCCGGTGAGGGGGGAGGGTCCTGAAGGGGGTCCCAGTGAAGGACAGGCCCCAGGGGGGGTCCTTTGGGTCCCGGCCCCCCCCGGCTGACGGCCGCTCCCCGTCCCTCAGGGCTGAGCCCAGAGAAGGCCGCTGCCTTCAGCCGCCGGCTGCGGGCCGAGCCCCGTTTCCTGCTGGCCCAGAATGTGGCGACGTGCAGCGATCCGCTGGAGGTGTGCCTGCAGCGCCAGGTGGTGCAGGACACCGTGCAGGTCTTCCAGCACGCCCTGCCCGCCGAGGGCAAGCCTGTCACCAACCAGAAGAACTCCGGTAAGAGTTGTTGGGGGGGATCGGGGCTTGTGGGAGGTGTTCCCGGGGGTTGTAGAGCAAGGGGGGGGGTCTTCAGGGTCTTCAGGCTTGTGCCTGCTGGGGATGGCTTGTAGTGGTTTGACACAAGGCAGTTAACTTGTAGCAGTACAGTAGAAGGGTTTTCAGCCTTACCTGGCTTCTGTTGCCACTGTGTTCTGCTAACATCTGTTCAAAAGTCTTCTGAGAGCTGAAACTGAATCCTCACAGCATCCTTGAGTTGGTAACTGTCTTCACACCTCCAGTATTTGCCTTCTGTAAAGGATAAGAATGAAGCAGTTGAGACCTACCTGTGTGCTTCAAGGTTCCTGAGCTGTCATTATTCAGTATTTTACAGTGCCAGCCAGGACGGTGGGCCAAAGGTTTCGGAAGGGATGTTATCATGAATCTGGTGTTTGGAGACCTTGTGTGGATTTGAGTACAAGCATTCTGGTTTAATTCTTGTTCCTTTGATCTCAGGGAGATGTTGGATCTTCTCCTGCCTCAATGCAATGCGTCTTCCCTTCATGAAAAAGTACAACATTGAAGAGTTTGAATTCAGCCAGTCGTACCTCTTTTTCTGGGATAAGGTACGGTAGGACAGCTCACAGACTGCTAGCACTGCGTCTGCAACTGGTCTTAGCATTGGGATGGAATTTCTTCTAGGTTGGACTGTCTTAAATGGAAAACATGCGTGATAGGAAACACCAGAAGTTCCTTAAATGTATGTTTTAAATTAAGATAGCACAAAATGGGACTTCCAGATTGCAAAGGAAGCTGTGAAGATATTAACGGTCTGGAAAAGTAAAAAACACTCGAGAGAGACTTTGAGTATTCCCAAAGGTATTTGCAGGAGGCCCAGCAGGAAACATAACTGTAATTTTCTGTTGAGAGGTCTTTCAGTAGTGCTTGTGATCTGCTGATCTGGGAGCTGTGTCTTTGCTTTCTTCCCTAAGGGAAATTGAGAAAATCGAGTGCTGGTTTGGGCCAGGCTTCGTTACATAACTTCTCTTTCACATTTCCTGTTTTTTCCACCCTCAAGCTCTGTACTCACTCACTTGTAAATACTTGGTCTGTAACAAGAATAAGCTTATAGGAATACTGTGGGGAAAATGAGAGTGTTAGTGGATGTGCAGGCTTCCAAAGAAAGGACTATATGGGAGTGTATTCATGCATACATCACACTTAGACATTTATCCTGTCTGTTCCTTCCAGGTCGAACGCTGTTACTACTATTTAAATGCCTTTGTGGAAACAGCTCAGAAAAAGGAGCCTGTAGAAGGAAGACTGGTACAGTTCCTGCTCTCTAACCCCACAAACGATGGTGGACAGTGGGATATGTTGGTTAACATTATAGGTAAGGGAATTGGTTGCTGGAAGCACTTCCTAAATTGTACACTGGTTTGGGAGATAAGGAGTGAAAACACAATTTTGGATTGGTTCTGCAGTGTTTAAAACTAGGATCACCTAGGTCAAATAGTAGCTGGCACCACAGAAGACCTCAAACAGAGGTTTGAGTTTACTTTTCACTCTTACCTTTCAAAAACTGGTTTGAAACGTCTGTGATACAACAAAATCTGCAGTGAAGTGGTTGTGTAGTTACCTTAAAACACGTGTGTTGTCATTCTTAGTTACCTGGCTGTATTTCTCGTTCTCTCAAAACACATTCTTTTTAGCATCAAGTCTGCACGCAGGCAGCTGTCAGTTTGCACTCAGTAAGAAACAGAATTGATGATCTGAACAAATGATAAAGCTGAAACGATGATAATCTTGCTTAGGGCAAATAATTAACTGCCTTTTGCTTTCCTTAACTTTTGCCATCATTAAAGCAATGCTCTGCTAAATATTCAACCAAGAAAAACTTCAGACACCTGCTTTAGATGCATGTACTCACTTTGGATTGCTTTGCCTAAACTGCCCTGTGACCACGGTTTGAGCTGAGCTGTGATAATGTTGTTAGCCATGCCAAAACTACGTGGCTATCCATACGGACTGAGCAGGTTTATGCATTGTGAGGAGTAATAACATAGCTCCAAATGTAAAGTTCATTTGGTCTTTTACTTTTCTGTGCCTGAAAGTTCAGTACTGTAGTCTCTCGGAGCATTCTGCTAATGTTTAATGGAAAACATTGCAGATTACAATGAGGTCTGAAGAGTTGTGTAAGCTCTTCTGGACTTTGTTATTGATTTCCAGCTTTGCTTTCTTTAAGTTTCTAACATACCACATCAAAAAGCAGCTAACATGTTTCCTAATAACACTTCCTTTCAGGTAATAATCACCTTCATGTTACTAACGTAGGAAAAAAGGATATGAACTTTCACAGGCATGGGTTTTCTTGTCCCATCTCCTTAATACTCAGATAGGAAAAGGAAAAACTAGCAGCATAGCCTGGTGATTGATCTTTAAGATTACTGTAAGCTCTCAGAGTAAGAAGAATCAGAGTGAGACCTGGAAGCTTGCTAAAAACAGCGCTGTTAGCCATTTCCTTTTTTAATCAATGATCTTTTTCACGTTATCTTTTAAATATTATGCTTAAATCTTTTCTGGGATCTTCATTTTTGCGTATTGCTGCTGATAGAAGCTCAGAAAATCAGCAGAAGTAATTAGATAACCCAGATCGTCTGTTTACTAAACGTGTTTCAGTCCCCTGTTATTTCAGTTATAATTTGACATGTTGCCTTTGTTTATATCCATATTTACAATTCAGTGTACCTGGTAAAGAAGAAACCTTGTTAGACCAGGGTGTGTCTACAAGGCAGAAGTAGAAGGGCTTTCAGAGTTGCAGCCTGAAGAAAGCTGATACAAAGATCAGTCAGAGGGAAATTATGTGGAATGTGGCAGTGCTGGTCTTACAAAGATCCAGTTTAGGTAGGATCGTCCTTAGCAATAATTAAGGGGATGTTTAGTGTTTGAATTAGACTAGCATTTGCTTTCATTTGTATGGTGAAACATTGCGACACCTTGTAAAGCCACAAGCTAATAATGCAAGTTTAGAATCACAAAAGGAACTTGTTTATTTGAAGCCTGGAGGTTACTTTTTTCCCCATTCAGTCATTACAAGTACTCACAAATGTTTAAACAAACCAGAGAAAACTTCTGGATGCTGCTGTTATATCCAGAGCTTGCATGGTGTGATCCTTAGTACCATGGTGTAGGAAATAACTGAGCTGTTGTTGATGTTTTATAAATGTTCAGGAGGAAAGGAAACTGGGAAGTTAGTCACTTAACCTTAGACCAAATACGTGGGATTATTCATAAGAGGCCCAGTCTTTCTGGAAGACATTTCTGGAAGCTAATTTTCAAGTAAGCTTTCTTCCTGTTAAAAAAGATCTTAAAAACAAACAAACAAACCACTAGTTTAGAGCCTTTTAAAGTGTCAGATGAAATGATACGAGGCCACTCAGGGATTCCACCTCTTGGGACCTGCATGGAATGCAGATCGGAGGTCAGGATGCTGTCAAGGGAAGACGTAAACTTTGAGTACTCGTAACCTTTAAACGAGACTTTTCTCTTATAAAGTCTGCACAGAACACTATGTAGTTTTTATGTGTGCATGAGCAGAAACACTAGTTCTGTTGTGGCGAAAAGACAGTTGTTAACATATACCTGTATTGCTTTCTTCTAGAAAAGTATGGTGTGGTTCCCAAGAAATACTTCCCAGAGTCTCATACTACAGAGGCTACTAGAAGGATGAATGAAATCTTGAATCATAAGGTAAAATTGGTTTAGATCTTGCAATTAAAGAAGGAGAGGGGATGGAAATGACCCTGCTCCAGGTATTCCAGCATTTTTTTGAGTGAAGTACCAATTGCATCTCAGCAAATTTTTTTTTGTTTGAAAGACAGCTTAAAATCATAGCAAGGGAATGAGATCAATCTTGAAATATGGAGCAGGAAACTGCGTTCATGGAAGATAGCCATTGGCAGGCCTCAGTAGCTTGAAAATGCACCATAGTTTTAGTAGCAATTGCTCCCAATCCTCAAACATCTGAAAAGTTGATTCTTGATTTGCGGCTGATTAAGTATATTTCTGGAGAGCTAGCACTTGGCACGTAGGTGATTCTCCTGCCCCCTCAGTGTTCACCTACCAGTATGCCTGTGTGTCTTAATATTGCTGCCAAATCTGGTGTTAAAGATCAAAAATACATATTTTAGAAACACTAAGTCTTAAAAGTCAGCTTGCAGTATGGAGGTGTGCAGCTGTATCTGAAGGAAGGTGTAAACTTGTGCTCTGAACTACAAAAGTGAATTTATCTGGGAAGATGCTAGTGTAGGCTGTTAGATTAAAAAGGCAATTTATTTTTTTTTTACAGCAGGCTTTGATTTTTTTCCAGTTCATATGGTCTGTGCTCAGAGAAGATTGCCCTTTGAAGTACATATAAAAAATGTAAAATGTGTTGAAATGAGCTTAGACATTACAGTGGTGTTAATGTTATTCTTGTCTTGAACATTGCAAGCCAGCTGGTCTTGAGGGAGCCCCACTCACTGCTGCTCAGCCTTATGGATGGTGACAGTAATGGGAGGCATGTACTCTTCCTGCTGCAATTCTGCATGCAGTGGGGAAATGCTCCATTATTTTTATCAACCAAGAGATCAATTATGCATTAGAATTGCAAAATAAATTTTATAGTATGGAGATACTATATGTGCGTGAGTCACAGAGGTGGTAATGCGTATGGATGTTGCAGCTTGAGTTATATTAGGGAACAGAGAAACCAAGCCTTAAGAAAAGCTAATGGCTGTAAGCTTCAAATCAGGAGTTGGAAAACGGCAATTGAGTCGCAAGTATTTGCGGTTTTTTGCTGATCTTTTACTTTTAAACAATTAGCTTGATTTTAAAGAATCGCTATCTGACAAGGCTTTCTGAAATGGATTTTCTCTTCATTTTGAAAACGTGTTAGAAAGAGTAAAATGGGTGCCTGTAACAACCAGATAAGTCCTGAAGACTGATGAGGCAGCACCTTTCATAATCTTAAAATGGCTTTCTCCTTAAACAGATGAGAGAGTACTGTTTGCGGCTGAGAAACATGGTGGCGAGTGGAACAATTAAGGAAGAACTTTGTGCTGCAATGGACACTATGATAGAAGAGGTAAATGTGGTGCTAGTATTTTTGGAATGGGAAACTAGAATGAAAGTTTTTATGCTCACTCCTGTTTGTGGTGGTTTTACTTGAGTGGGCAGCTGAGCTCCATCACAACCGCTCTCTCACTCCCCCCCTCTCCTCAAAGAGAAAGGGGGAGAAAATACAACACAGAGAGCTCAAGATTTGAGATGAGAACGGTTTAATTAAAGGGAAAGGCAATGGGGGTAAAAAGAAACAATAAGGCCACACGGAAGTGCAGAGAGAAGGGAAAAAAAATATTCTCTACTTCCCATCAACGAGCGATGTTTGGCCATGTCCTGGGAAGCAGGGCCTGAAAATGTATAGTGGTTGTTCAGGAAGCACAGCCCCCTCCCTCATGAGAGCCCTCCTTTTTATTGCTGAGTGTGACATCAGGTGTTATGGAATATTCCTTTGGTTGGGTTAGGTCAGCTGCCCCGGCAATGTCCCCTCCCCATCACTTGCCCACCCCCAGCCTGCTGGCTCTTGGGGGCTTGAAAGGAGTCCTGATGCTGTGCCAGCACTGTGCAGCAACAGACACAACACTGGAGTGATACCAGTGCTGTTACAGCTATGAGTGCACTTCCAAACAAATATTCCAGAACTTAACTGAGATCTATGCATTTCTGTTTAAAAAAAAAAAAAAAGAAAAAAGGGGGGGAATAGGGGGGCAGCATGGAGATCAACATAGTGACCTATCGAGCTTTTTTCAACTCGCCTCTTTCCTAGCGTTTATAACTGCATTTTGATGGTTTTGAGTGTAGATTCCTACAGCATGAGTGTTGTTGCAGAAATTCCCCACAAGAGAGCAGGAAAGAACAACAAAAGTCAGTGCTCTGCATTGTGGGAAAGATGTAAGCTGAAGGCCAGGCTGAATCCAGCTGTGATTTGATACTGGGGAGCAGCAGAGGAATGAACCACAGCATCTGGTTTTGGCTGTGTGAATTAACTCAAATCCATCAGTAAGTCTGTGGAAGTGGTGTTTGTGTAGCGGCTGGCCTTCCATCTGTTCACTGAACATGGCAGTGGCACTTGTTCTTATTCTACGGTTCTTGTAATTGAGGTTTAAATAGCAAAAGTTAGCTTTAAAAGCTCAGGAGGGTGTGCTGGTTTGAATTTTTTTAGCCAGGTGCATACATGTAAAGTTTTTTTCACTTGTTTCTCAAGCATAATGCAAAGCGACCCAATGGTTTTAATGTCTGTCCTTCGATGTCTCAAGAAATCAAGTATCTTCATGTCTTTTTTTTTTTTTTTGCAACCAAATAAACATTGAGATTAGGCAGAACCTACTTGGGACATTTCTGCAAAGATTTAAGCAGTTTCATTAATATACAAGTATTGATTAATGTGTTCACTTGAAGACCTGTAGCTTTTATCTAATTAAAAAGGCAATTTGTAGATGTTCCTTGGGTTATGTTATTGAGACTAAAATATATTATGAAATGCATACCCAAAGATCAATAATAGTTCTGCTTTTTGAGCCTGCCCTTCAGTATGTTGCAAATCAGCAGCTAGTCCAAAAGTGAGTAATGTAACTTCTGTCCAAAGTGTGTGTTCAAAAGCCCTTGGAGAATTTTACAGCAAGCTATCAAGCTTCCCAGGGCTGGCAATGTTCTTTTTTTGAGGGCGATGACATAGAGTTCACTGTAGAATGTCACTTTATTTGTTTAGAGCCTCTTGCCCTTTGATAAAGGGTCCTGGAACTATCATTAGAGGCTCATTAAACTAGTTGTATTTTTTTTTCTGAAAAAGGTTATGCTTAGTTCTCTGTGGTTAACAGAGCACTTCCTCTTGCAGTAGTAAGAGTGTTTTGCAACTTAAGTGGTTTTACTTAAAATAAACGCTGTATCTGGAATGTGCACTGCACCTGTGTCTTTTAGGAACACTTAGTTTGATACGTAAGACGACTTCTATTTCATGTTGTTACATGTAAGTGGCTGTTAATCTCTTTTCATAAGTGGCAAAACAATTTGCCTTTGTTCTGTGAAGTTTTATTTGCATATCAAGTCTTAGCTCACTTATGCTGGGAGGCGGTGCTCTAGCTAAAACAGGGCAGCTGCACTGGAACGTGGGATTAAATATTCACTCCAGAACTGTTTAAACATTCTCCTTATCAAACTAGAGCACAACAGGTCAGAAGTTGAAATCAGTGCAGTGCATGTGATTGACTTTCTTCCTTCACCGTTTTCCTTTGTAGGCTCTTATCGGGAGCGTCCTTTTCCTCTCCTTGCTCGTTTTGTTTTTTAGCACAATCCACTACATCTTTGCCTTATCTTGGTTCCAGTCGTTGCCAGAGTGATACTAGTCACCTTTTAGTTTAAATGCCTCTCCTATGGGCATTAGTGGAGGAAGCTTTTTTGATAATAAGGGTTGGCCTATGAAGGGTGTGGTGGAAAAAACAATCAAGGGAGGTCATTCGCCGTTAACTGCCTCTGTTAACTTGGGACTTCTGTCTCCATCACTTTCCTTCCTCTGGCTGGAGCTTGCTTGCTTGTTTCTTTCCTTTCAGGCATTTTTCTTGCTTGGCTTTCATAACCCCAAGCGGTGAGAGCTGAGGTTATCTGAGGCAATGTGGGTGTATCCACAGCAAATGCTACCTTTTGTGCAGGGTGCAACATAAATATTTAGAGTAGTTTAGGGATTTAAATTTGCTCCTTAACATATTTATTGGTAAATAAAGGTGAGTTCCTCCGGTAAAAACATAAGCCCACACCTTAGTTTCAACCTGTAATTAATCTATTCATTTGTTTTCATTAAGCTGCTTGGAGCAGCAACACCTTTATTTGCATCTTGTACACAGCCAAATAGCGAATGTTACTTAGCATGAGCAGTGCACGCATTTTGCCATGAGCACAAACAGCTTAAAACACAGAAACCCCATAGATGTCTCCAAACATTTTTCTCTACTCATCTTCAGAACACAATGAAAAAGGGCGGAAAACCTATTAAGAATTGGGGTTATTCTTAGTGTGTGAAACTGCACACAACTCCTAATTTACAAGCACTTAATGAGCCAGCCCATAAGTGCTGTTAAAGCCTGAGTTGTTGTTTTTGAGTTTAAAGAAAGTAAATCCCCGTTCTATGTTTTTTTTTTTGTTTGTTTTAAAAAAAAAGTGTGTGTGGTTATGGAGGCTGTCTAGCTTTGTTAATTAACAACTATTTCCTGTGGTACCTTGGGATCTTATAAATCAGCTCAGCTGGCTCCATAAAGAGCAAGTCAGCCCTGGAAATGTATTGTCTCCATTGTCTCCACTCCTGTGAAAGCTGGTGAGAGTGACATGAAGGCTGACAGCCTAGGATAGCGGGCACAAACCATAGGCATTGGATCCTAGTGCAGAAGGTGCAGTTTAGATTTGATTCCCCCTTCTCTTATTTTAAAACTGTCGGTTCTTTGCAAGGAAGTATTGTACTGAAGATATGGACAGGCAGAGCTGAAGTAAAGTAGTTTCAGCTGGAGTAAATCAGTTTAAAACTTGTTTCAATGATTGAATTCTTTCTGTCCCCATATATGCTGTGACAGATCCTGCTAAATATCCCTAAAGACAGTCATCTGGTTACTGCCTACAAGATAGCACGTTTTATAAGCCCTGTGAGAAAATACAGTATAGATTAAGTACTCTTTTATAGTCTGATTTATAGGGAGGTTGACTTAATCTTCAATTTCTTGTGGTAAAGAGACTCAATAGAAAGCTGTCATCTGCAGAGGATGTCAGTCATGGGATGTGGATCTTCAGTTAAATTACATAATCTGCCATCTTAACCCTAAATGGAGGCATTGTTAAATGTATTAAAACAGATGAGAAGATTATTCTAGGATTTCGGAGAGAGGCAAAGGCCCATCGCTGAAATCCAAATCATCATTACAGGGAAAAAGGGATTAGTATGGGAAACACTGGGAAAAATCTGTGTTTCACATAGAACGTGTGTTGGAAGATCTCATTTGTCTCTCTGTGTGGGGCAAATCACCTACTAAAACAGGTAATGCTGACTGTTAAAGCTTTTTATAATCAGATTGGCAATATTCCTCCTGTGCTGGAAGATTTTCTTGATATAGAAGATTCAGAATTATTGAAAATATTGGAACAAGACTGGGCAGTGTATTGGCTTTTCCTTTTTGGCTGCTGCATTCCTAGAATAGCCTGGGATTCAGATGTTCAAGCTTCTGCTGGTTTCCTGTGGCATTTCAGACAGATTCTTCACTGTTGCAACATTTTTGCTACAAAACTGTAAATGTGTGTACATTGATTCACATGCTTCCAAGGTGAACGTTAAGATTGCATTTCTCTGGTTGATTTTCATGTGGAGAACTAAATCAATGGCATTTTTGTGGTAGGAGGGGCAGACCTGCGTGTTTTGGCAAGTTCACAGCTGTTTGCTTCTCTGGCCAGGTGTTCCGAATAGTGAGTACTTGCCTGGGCAACCCTCCGGAGACCTTCTGCTGGGAGTTCCGGGATAAGGAGAAGAACTACCACAAGTACGGTCCTGTGACACCAGTGGAATTCTACAACGAGCACGTGAAGCCGTACTTCAACATGGAGGACAAGGTTGGGGATGCAGAGAGGCAGTGGCTTCCAAAGACCTTCTTGCTTTTAAGCCTCCCCCAGCTTATTTTCCCCTGTTGCAAGTGTCCTGTCCACACCTGTAACTGCACTGTGTGGGATGGGTACAAGTCAGGTGGCCCTGTGTTTATGTCCCAATTTCCTGTTTGTGCTGTGCTCTTCAATTAGTCGTGGCCTTGCATTGCACTTCAGTGATTTTTAATAATATGCAATGATCAAATCAGTCATAAAAGCTGTGAGACAGCCATTAGAGGAAAGGAATAACATGTAAAACTTCTGTGCTACAATTGGAAGTGTACTGGTAAAACTAAAAAAATGAAACCAGTACTTCAGCCAAGCTGCTTCTCTGCTATGGGACAGACAGCTAGATTGGACAAAAGCAATTGTCTGAAATCCACCCAGATTTCAGTTGCACCTTAATTTATGATGTCTTGTTCGTTGGCAGATTTGTCTAGTGAATGATCCTCGACCTCAGAACCCATACAACAAGCTGTACACAGTGGAGTACCTGGGCAACATGGTAGGAGGGAGGAAAACACTCTATAACAACCAGCCTATTGATGTCTTGAAAAAACTGGCTGCAGCATCTATTAAGGATGGCGAGGTTTGTTTGGCTTCTTTTCATGGATGATATGGTGTAACTCTTGTAACATAAAACTCATTGGGATATGGCCTAGACATGACTTCCTTCTATTTGTAGGCTGTGTGGTTTGGCTGTGATGTTGCAAAGCACTTCTATGGCAAGCTGGGAATCAACGACATGAATATGTAAGTAAAAAAATTAAAACAGATTGCCACTTTGAATACTTAGGACACAAAGCAAGCTTTGGCTGCTTAAACTAATTTGTACATACACTTATGTAAACAAAAGCATTTGAGCAACAGAAATACTTTTTCACTTCTTAGCTAAAATCTTAATCACTTGTAGCAAATCTTTAAAGGACTGTTACATATCTGTACCCATTTGATTGTCTAGTATCTGGTGAGAGAAACTCCTAAAGAGATGGGTCTTCTGCTTTTATTTACACTGTAATTGCAGAACTTGTAGGCCTGTGCCCTGGTTCCTAATACAGGGAAGTCTACTGATTCTCTGGTTTGTTAGTGAGAATCCTCCCTGTATCCTTTTTTGATACAGTGTATGTGGCTTTTTAACAGATTCAATCATGAGCTGGTGTTTGGCGTCTCTGTCAAGAACATGAACAAGGCAGAACGACTGATCTTTGGAGAATCAATGATGACCCATGCCATGGTCCTGACAGCTGTCTCGGAGAAGGTAGGGTCTCTGTCCTGAAACTGTGATGTTTGAACAGATGTATTTGAATATTCTGGCAGCCTGTCTATATGTTCTGTGCTCATTCACAGTGTATAAGCTGTTCTAGAGCTCAGCATGTGTGCTACAACACCTAGGTTGTCTGTACTTACTGTTATTTGCCTTGTGTTCAGAACTAAATACTTAACCAGTACAAAAATTTAAGACAAGTAAAGGTTTTATTTCCTTCTGCCCACAAACTTTTTGGAGGTGGGGAAAGGAAGTTAGATTTTCTGGTGTCCCAGAAATAGAAGCTATCTTAACTGGTTCTAAATGCAGATTCTGATGCACCTTGCTAAGCAAGGAATGAAGTACAACAGCAAGCATTTAACACCAAATCCCACTGCATGAGTTAGTCTGATTTACCTTTTTACAGCATGATGCTTATGTTAAAATAGCTAGTAGGAGGCACTTGGCAGCAATCTTGACCTTTTGCAACCTTGTGCAGTTGGGGAAAATGGTGTCCCAAGCAGCTTTATGGCAGACAGCAGGCTGAGGTGAATCCACAGCTAAACCTGCTCCTGGCAGTGCAACAAAGCACAGATGAAGTAAAAAGAACCATGCGAATATTTACACTGTAGGGTTATTTGCAGTTTTGATCTTTCCCGTTATTTCCAGAAGTTGTCATTATTGGAGTTTCTCTGAAGTGGTCTCTTCCTGTCCAACATGACCTTGGCTTGAGAAATAACAGCTTGCATTTAACTTAAGTTTGCTTCAGCTCCAGTGTTTAAGGACTTCAGAGACTGCTGAGTCATAGGAATTTAAGTTGCTTTGTACAATTCAATATAAAATTTTCTACTGTTCTGTGTTTTGAGCTCTTAACACTTGCATTTTATGTACTAGATTGTGTTTTCATTGCTTTTCAGTTATGATATATTTCTAGTGTTCAAAACCTATTTATCTACTTGTGGCTGAAGGATGTGTGTTTGTACATCCTCAGTTGTGGGCAGCACTTCCTTGGAGGCTATAGTTCACGGTCTATATTTCAAACTTTGTACTTTTGCATGCATAAAAGTATAGTTGCATAAAATATCAGATATGACCTGATTTTCTTAGATATGTATCTAGAATGAAAAGATTTTTTAAGAAATTACTGTTCTTTGTTTGAAGGATAGTAATCTACTTTTATTTTGTTTCTACCTTGTTTGAACATGCTGTCTAATATTAAACCTGAGATTAATCTAAAGGAGCTTTGATAAATGGTTGTAAAAATGCAATACCTTGGATTTACTACTTTATAAAAAGGCTTTGAAGATTTAAAAAAATAAGTACTAAATTTTACAAGGTAAAAAATTACAGATTAAATGCACTATTTGGTTAAATGTAATATATGTAAACAAGTTTATACCAGTTTCTGTCCGATAGCATCAAGAGTTGATTTGTGGTTTGTCTAGTAGCTCTTGAGCATCTAATTTTAAGGACATTCTTATATTTTTAAAGTGAGAATAGAAGCGATACAATAGCATTCACTCAAATATTAAGAGTGGATTTGTAGGATGTTTTCCAGGCTCTTGTTTCCTTGGTTCCTCAAGGGACACAGTTTTTTTTTGTTTTTTTTTTGAGAATCTTTTGAAACTACCAACAGCTTGCTTTGTGGCATAGCAAGCCTATGAATGTGCTTCCAGTGCTTTTATGTACTTGATAGATTTAACTTGTTCTTAATAATATTGTTCCAAAGCAAGCTACAGTTGCTTTATTGCCTGTGTGCCTTTTCTGATTCCTAGATCAAGCAAGTGATGCGTTTATTTCAGAAGGCTCACAGGGCACTGATAGGTGATAGGGAAGGCTCCTTAAATTCTTTCAGCTAAGTCCAAACTTGAATTTAGGTCAGTTTGTTCTCTTTAAATATTTATTGCAGGTTGTCATCTTGATCACACTTACTCATACTTCATGTAAAGAGATAGACATGTAGTTAAGAAAATGATTTCTCCAACCATTAGCAAGAAACCATTGTCTGAAACTCAGTGTCTGTAGCCTTTAGAGTGGAGCTCTAGTTTGCTTGTGCTGGATTTAGATTTGGAAGGGTTGGCTGCTATGAACACTCAGTCCTTCACCACTAATAGCCATCTTCTTGCTTTGTCACAGGATGGGCAAGAAGACTGCTTTGAAAAATGGCGAGTGGAAAACTCCTGGGGTGAAGATCGTGGGAATAAAGGTAAAATAATTTATAATCACAGGTTATCAAAGGTCAGCCAGCTTATTAGTATAAAGCTGCTCGTTTGTCTAAGCAGTGTATGCCAGTTTGCACTTGATCACAAGAAAATTGCCAGGTATTATCACTGTGAAAAGAAAAGCAGTTTGTAGCAGTTTGCCAATGGTGGTAGGGAGAGAGCAGAACCTTTTCTCATCATCCTTTGCTACAGAACACATCTGAGAAGTCTGATAGTGTTGCTTTGAAAGCATTGAGGTACTTCTATTCTGAAATACTAAGAATTCTAGTAGGCATGTGAAACAATCTTTTAAAAAGGGGACAGCAAGTAAGAAATGATTGGCAGTAACAAATAAGATGGGATCACTTTAAAGAAACGCCTCATTGTGCACTGTATAGAAATGCTTTCCCCTTCTAGTATGAAAGGGAGAATAAAGTCTTCACTGCAGTACTTGTAAATGCACTAAAGTTTTTTGGATAATATTCCAAAGTCACGTGAAACTTGAGCGTTTTAGATTTTAAAGCACTGCTTATCAATCACTGCAAGCTTTTACTTTTAATTTCCTTTTACCAAATCAGTATGGCCTGTTCCAGATGGTGATGTGAACAGTTGCAATGTGACTGTTCTACCTCTAACATCTGTCTACAAGAAAATACTTCTGGTAGCCTTTCTACAGCCATGTAAAAACATGACCTGTGGCGTCCTTGCAGTGTTCCTCTCTGGCATGACAAGCACTAGCAACCAAAAAATCCACAGTTAACGTGCAGTTAGCTCATGGCAGGTTTCTGCATGAACTTGCTTTCCTGTTGATGACTGTCTTGGCCTGCCCTACTGTACCTTTACAAAGGATTTTTAAGCTCTGCAGGGCTGTAGCGGGGGAGATGAGCCAGCCTGGCATGGCACGTGGACAGGCATTGTGGGCAGAACAGTGAGTCACAGCGAGCAGTGGGTTAGGAGATAGCTTCTAGTCTCTTTCCTGCTCAGCAGGGGCACAACTGGAGCAATGCTGCTCTGCCTGGTCAAGTTGGGCAGCTCTGATCCTGCCTGGCCCTAGGTGAGTGGGGCCAGCAGTTTGAGAGTCTGCTTCTGCTGAGGTCTGCAGTCTGTCAGCTCATCCTAAACGAGCGCAGCAGGACTTCTGTGACTTTTTTCTCATGAGAGAAGCTGGATGTGCATGTAGTTGTGGCGTGGTGACCTCTCTGATGAGCATGCCAAGCCAGGCTTTGGTTTGTCCAAGGGCATAATACAACAGTCACTGCTGACCGCATATTTCTCTTGCAGATTAATCCCAAATGTTGTGGATTTTCTTTTGGGAATAGACTATTTTGGGAAAACTTTGTTTTAGGATGTGGTCTACTTATACAGTTTTGATATCTTATATGTGAGTAGTGAACTAAAATGGTATTCTTGGAACAGTGTCTTAATTTGTTGTGGCCCCTTGGTCTGGTGTAGTCTATATAGAGAATAAAATATAGAAATGCTTGGTTAGTTGTGCTTTTATTGTCGAACACTTCATTTTGAGATGCTCTGGATACTTGAATTGCAGTGGTAGACTGCTAGTGGTAATGTTAGAAGAACACTTCCACAGAGGAAGTGTCGTACTCAGCTTGCTTTACGACTGCTCAGCATGGATTTTTAGTACTCAAAACTTTCTGAAGTTAATAGGTGTCTGTCCACATTTCTGGTTTGCTTGTCATATATGTTCCTTAGTCAAGTTCAGAGCTGTTTTTTATTAGAGCTGGATAAAAACTGGGCTTAATTTCAGGATATTGGCTATTGTTCCCAAACTGCAATGTAGTATCATGGAAACATTCATGTTGGAAAAGGCCTCCAAGATCATCTGGTCCAATCCAGTACTGACAAGTCCACCAGTAAACCATGCTACTAAATCTTACATCTATGTGTTTCTTGAAGACCTCCAGGGATGGCGACTCAACTGCTTCCCTGGGCAGTCTGTTCCAATGCCACACAACCCTTTCAGTAAAGGAATTTCTAATTCCCAACTTAAACCTCCCTCTCTTCCAGTAGATAGATCGGACTAGAAACTGTACCTGATGAGATGTGATTGAACAGCTGCAGTTCTGTGCCAGTATTGCTGGGCTGGAGGAGCATCAGTGAATGTTCTGGAGGAGCTGCATAGGCTGTGATCTACAGCACCTACAAATGAAACAAGTGCAGTGTCTCAGACTTTGAGCTGTAAATAACACTAATCCATATACCTGGTTGTCCTTGAGCTTTACTTTGAATTTGTTTGCCAGCCTTGTGAACCTGAGCTGCTACTTGGTTTGCAGCAACAATTTGTCCGCATTAGACATTGTCTTTTTTTCCAATTACGGATTTACTTTTCAAGAATAAGTTCAATAATTCCTTGAGGGAAGCTAGTTGCTCCTTCCAAACATAACTGGACTCTAGAGCGACTTGAATACACCCTGTCCACACCTTCTGTGCGTGTGTTGCATTCACACCAGCTGTGTGAACTTCCTGGGTGAGTCACTGTCACTTATCTGTTTTGTTTGTCCCCCCCACTGGTGGAGACCACTGTCTCTGGAAAGTCTCACTCACTGTCTATATTTTGTTTTGGTTAGGGAGTTGTCTTGAAAAGTGCCTTGGCAGAAAACCTTATCAGAACTAAGAAGCCTGACTTCTAGTTCAGACTGCTTTTTTCAGAGAGATGAATCCCTTAATAATTTTAAGTATGGCTCAACAACTTACTGTTTAGCTAAAAGTAATTAGACATATCCTTGGGATTTCATTCTGAAACACCAGAAGAGGTGACAGGGTTCTTTCCTTCCACCTCCTGCCCTGCTTTTTCCCTCTCTTCAATGTCCAGTACTAGCTGGTGTGGGAGGATGAGCATTTGTTGTACTCGGTCCTGAGTTTCTTGCTATACCATTGAGTCAATCTGGCAGTGAATTTTATCTTATGTTATCTGCTTTGTTAAGAAGGTGTCGCGTTAAAGGGGTGTAGCTGATTAACCGTTACGGGCCCGGTTGGATTCAGAGTACTGAACCAGTCGGACATTCACCAAAACTGCGGGTCCGTTCGGACATTCACCAAAAACGTATTAACCACCTGGGGGTCCGTTCAGACATTCACCAACAATGCATTAACCGTCTGGGGGTCTGGTTAGATTCAGAACACTGAACTACCACGGATAACCACCCTCACCCTAGTTGCATTAATGAGAGCTATCACAATGCAATCAAGTATGGTTTATTACAGCAACAGATAATCAGGTTCTTTTGGATTGCCGGTGATAGTGACTATCTGCAAAAGCAAGCTAGTATGCATGAAATACACAGGTGTTACAGGGGTTCTAGGTGTGGGTTCTAGGTGTGGGTTCTAGGTGTGGGTTCTAGGTGTGGGTTCTAGGTGTGGGTTCTAGGTGTGGGTTCTAGGTGTGGGTTCTAGGTGTGGGTTCTAGGTGTGGGTTCTAGGTGTGGGTTCTAGGTGTGGGTTCTAGGTGTGGGTTCTAGGTGTGGGTTCTAGGTGTGGGTTCTAGGTGTGGGTTCTAGGTGTGGGTTCTAGGTGTGGGTTCTAGGTGTGGGTTCTAGGTGTGGGTTCTAGGTGTGGGTTCTAGGTGTGGGTTCTAGGTGTGGGTTCTAGGTGTGGGTTCTAGGTGTGGGTTCTAGGTGTGGGTTCTAGGTGTGGGTTCTAGGAATAAACGCGTTAAAAGGATCAAAGACTCTATAGAGATTTATAAGCAAATGTTCAGATCTCACCCAAAGGCGTCCCAATGGGGGGGGAAGAGAGGCTCAGCCCGTCGACTGATCCCAGGAGTCAGGAGGTCCTAAGGATGTTGTATGTCCTCGGGATGGTATCTCCCCTGACGATGGTATCTTCCCTAACATCCCCTCTCTCTTGGGCCAATTTATATTATTTTCTATCTTTTAGGTGGAGCTTGAGTGGCTCTAGTCAAGCATATCTTAGCTATGATTGGTGTAAAGTTTTCCCGTCTCCGTTTAAAGTAATAGGCTCCGAGAAATTCAGGGCGCATGCTCAGTGAGGGGTGGTCGCACCTTGGAGGCGGGTAGCTTTTGGGATGGAGGTGTGTTTTGGTATTATAATGATATTATAATGAGCAAAAAGTACACTAGGGTACAGCATTTGTCAAAACATGACAGGTCTTTGGCTTAGGGTGGCAAAAAGTGCAGCTTTGTGCACAAGAACAATCGAGGCCCCACCTGATCACAGAGCCTAGCCGTGGTGTCTCCACTCCACTCTATGCTCCGTGGTGTTCCTTAGAGCTAGCACACCAAGTTTCCCCAGCGCGATAGCATCTAAGGTTGGGAGCCTAGGGAATGCTCAGATAATGCAGTTATGCCCTACCCTGAAAGCCTCTTCAATGCTGTACCTTTTCCTTAAAAGTGTGAATGTTAGTTTTATTTTCCTAGTTACTTCAGGCATTTACACCACAGAAGGTGGGAAGCTGTGTTGGGCTAAGTCCAGTGCAGAGAACCAGTGTCCACATCAGTAAAGAAAAGGCCAAGAATGATGTTACACTTGGCGCATCCCGGTTGAGGCCCTGTTGGGTGTGGGGGATATGGGCAAGCCCCAACTCTGTTACTGGATTATTGGACAGGATAATTGAGTACAGCCCGCAGGACACCAGAGACTAGCTAGGCTTTGTCATTAAAAACATAGCACAAAACAAAAACACTTGGTAGGAAATGAGTGTTTCATATGGAGTCCCTTGTGTTTTGCTGTGAGCACAGTCTGAGGTGCCAGAGGATCCCTGCTTCCCCGGCCTTGCATGGCACAGGACTGGAACGAGTGACTCTTGGTTTGGGTATTTGGGAGGAAGTTACTTATATGCTCAGACTCAGCAGTGTGGGCAGAGCTGAATTCTTGTGGTAGTGCTTGTCCTGGAGAAAGGGAAGCCCTGGGAACTGCCTCGCGTTGCCTTCTGCTAAATACTTTGTAATTACATGCATCTCTGCTGTAAGAGTTTCTTGGAATCCAATCTGGTTTTCCTTAAGGAACGAACACAGCTGCTGACAAACATTGCTTGTTTTTTTTTTTTTTTGAGGTAAAAAAGTCACTTCCTAGTAAAATATTTCCTTTCTGTGTTTTACTGGCACTTTGTCAGCTATACAGCCAAGTTTAATTGTACTGCTTACTCTTTTGTTCTGAAGACACAGGACGGTATTCCTGAAGTTTGAACCCAGCTTATCCCATCAGATATCTATACTAAAAACAAGCAGGAGGTCTTCAAAGAGGAACACTAAATCACGTTATCACAGCCACTTGATAGGGGTCCCTTTGTTTGTTTTGGCATGGAAGTGCTAGCTGGAGATGTACGACAAGAAAAGTCATCTTTTGAGTTCATCTTCTGACTTTTTGTCTCTTCGTTGCACACTTCTGCATTAAGACATTTTAAAGATTTAACTTTACACTCAGTCGTATTTATATACGAATATTATCCCATGAGTGCATTATGAGAGGCTCTAACTTGTGCTGCCCGAGGAGGAGTTAAGGCACGAGCACAAAGTGTCTTGTATGAGGTCTGTGAGGAACTTTGCAAGGGCTTTATTTTCAGGTTCCCAAATGCTAGGTTAGGTAATAATTCTCAGACCATACATCCTCAGCTGACCTCTCCCTACCCAGCAGCTTGCTACTTTCAGAACGCCGCATTTTAAGTTTTCCTTTGGGTAAGTTAGAAACGTGGACCAGCTTCATGCGCAGAGGAGCGTACTCCGAGTCAGGTGTTCTGTTAAAGCAAGGTGCTGCTGCCTACGAAGTCTGTCTCCTTGTAATGAAGAAATTGATAATGGCTTTCATTGTGACACCGAGCACAGGCCTTCTCAGAGAGCGACCTTACTTATTTGCATGTTCTGAAGTTCTGCTCGCCGTTTTCTTCTTGTTCAGACACTGCGATACTAATCAGCACTGTCAAGCTTTGAGATACAGGATGTCAGAAGCAGAGTTCATTATCCTCTCAGGGTGCAATTACTTGTTGGCTCTTGGGAGTGAGAGGTTTTTGTGTGTCCCAAGAACTCATATCCTGAAGAGAGAATAATCAAGGCAGCTCCCTTTTGGCAATGTTTCCAAAATGGCTTCTAGCTCGGATTACAATTGATAGGGTTTTTAATTTATGGGAATTATCTGATCTCTTGCTTTAGAAACAAGATGGTGTAGATAGATGCATTTATTGTCCATATTGGACATTTTCTTGTTTCATTTGATTGTGATGATACTGTATAAGGACACGAGGAACTTTATTACATAAAGCCTTCTCATCTCTTCTAAATGCTTTCTTTCTCCCTGCCGCTGTGTTTTCAGTTCACTTTGAATAGTTTGTTTCTAGTGGTAGCTTTCTGTAAAAACCTGTGATACTCAAAACATGGCTTTTTCCCCAGTTCAAATGCTGTTCACTGAAATTCTTGATAAGAATTACATTGAGGAAGATAACTTAGTTCAGCCAAACTGATTTAGATGCCTTTGAAATTGAGGGGAGCAGATAGTTGCCTTCTTTTGCTGCAGGAATTGAAACAGCAAAGTTTGGTTTAAGCAAGAAGTGGCTTGGATATCCATCTGGACAATTCCCCTTTTCTTACCAAAATCCTGAAAACTTTTTAAGCCAGAGAACCAGGTAGTTTTATGTTCTGTTTTTAAGGCATTCTAATTTATTAAAGTATTCCTAATGCCTATTTTAACAGATAAGTCAAACTGACAGTTATTCTTGAGCTTGTTTTTCCTAGTGAGTTTCTTGGTTTTTCAGTGCACATGAAATGCATCTACTTAGCCTACATGTTAATTTGTTTTTTGTTTTTTTTTTTACATAAGTCCTGAGAGAGACAGAAGTATGACTAGCCCCTGTTTGTAATGGATTATTAATGTGTGCAACTTGTGACTGCTTCACTGTCTCAGTAATGGTTCTCTGTTGTAATGAATCTTTTCATCTCCAGGTTACCTGATCATGATGGACGACTGGTTTTCTGAGTACGTGTACGAAGTTGTGGTGGACAAGAAGCATGTACCAGAAGACATCTTGGCAGTGATGGAGCAGGAGCCGATTGTTTTGCCAGCCTGGGACCCTATGGGGGCTTTAGCCAAGTGAACTACAGAAAATTTGCCTCCTAATGGTCAACCAGAAGTAGATGCAATAGAGAATCCGAGTGGTTGGAAGCCATAGCCAAATGATAATGTGACCAAGCACTCAGCATGGTCCATGTTCTTGAAATGTAAGTTAAGGATCTTTGGGAAATAGCGCTTTACTGATTTGTCTGAATTAAAGCTCTCAGACAGGCTACTTTGCAAAACTAAAAAGGGAAAAGGAAAAAACTCACTATGAAATATATTACAAGTGCTGTCAATGGCAGTTTGATTTTATCTTAAATCTTAAATAAAAAAAATCAGAATAGTAACTCAGTAGAATTGTTTTGACCAGTGTTTTCCCTAGACAAGATGGCCATAAAAGGCTATTCTTTAGAGTTAACAGCTAGGTGTTAGAACAAATACATCAAGATACTTATAAATTAACCATTTGTGGTCTGTCATATACCGTAAGAATGCCCAAAATATTTTATACATTCACATTTCTAATTTTTCTGCCAAGGGAAGAAGTTTTGAAGGGTACATACAATAGACACTGCTGAACCTTAGAAACGGTTTACCTAATTTACCCTTAGGAAGCTTTCTCTTTCAGCAGCATTGGGGGGGGGGAAATAACTTTGTTTCCAGTTTCATTTGTCTTTATTCTTCCATTATTGAGATGGGACTGGATAACCTCTATCAAGGCCCAGTGCTATGTCTGTGTGTACAGGAGCGCTATTTTTCAGTTATATTAGCAAGAACAACCATAAATGTTCACAGGTGGAGTTAGTGTCATGCTCAACAGAAAAAAAATAAATTGCTGCATTTTATTTGGATGTTTTCAAAAACAAGATGGTGCTATGAAGCTTTTGAATAAACACTTTCTTAAGTGACTGGTACAGCTCTGGTTTCTTTTTTGAGCCTCATAGAACTATTGAATGTGAAAGATCAGTGACCTACAAACAGACCTAAGCGAGCCAGAATGTGAACAGGAAAACATGTTGCTTTATATTCCTAGTAGTCACAGATGCTTATCTCACTGAACAAATAAAAAATAAACACCATCTCACATGCTACAGACACTTGAATAGTTTGGTGATGAGCACAGTGCTAATACTGCGATTTAAATTGTGACAACACGGTGGGTTGTCTTTATGTACCCTGATAATTGTCCTGTTTTGTCCTGAGTTTAGTAATAAGCAACTGAAAGGGTAAGTGAGGATATAGAACCACACCGCCAGCTACCATGGGTGGTAGATAAATATTGCTTAAGTCAAATGCAAGCAAACATGTTTGTTATGGCTGTGGTACTCTACAACTTAGTTTGACTCCTTCCATTTGGGCTACAGATGTAGACAGTTCCATGATTATGGAAGCAAATTGTACATTTGTGTATCTAGTGTAAGATACATATGTATGTACATGTATACACATACACTAAATGCCAAGCTAAAGGATGCCTGCATGTTGCTTGCTAAACTAAATACAGATGAGGGTTTAGCTAGGAGTCACCCAAGCTTATTAAACTTGCTGCAGTTAACACTCCTCAAATTGGGTGGGAGTGCTGGCTAGATGCAAAACAATTTGGTGTGGAACAGCAGCAGGGCAGTGTGTTATTCTGCCTGAATGATGCTGTTTAAGAATCTGTCCTCCACAGTATTTCCAGCAAAGGTAACAAAGCTGTTCTGGAGATGAAGACTCAGAATGTATTTTGGGAGTGCAGTGATGCTATAATTTGGTTTCCCTTCTAGAGTGGGAAGAGTGGAGGTTCTGGAAATGTGAGTGGTAAAAGGCTGGAAGAACCATGGTCAGAAAAGGGGAGATGTCACATTCTTTGAATTCATACATAGATAGGGAATTGTTTGTTACCACTGCTCATGATAAATGGATTAAAAAGTCATGGGTTTCAACTACAAGGGTCAATGAAATTAGGAAAAGCTTTCTAGTGATTAGAAAGAAAGAAAAAAATGGATTGCCTGAGGATGTGATGCCTCCCTCTATTGTTAAAGATCTTCAGTGGAGGGTTAGAGAAAAACATTTCAGAAATGACATTGATAGAGCTGATCCTTCCTTTTGGCACAGGGATGGGCAGGATGATCCTTTGAGGTCCCTTCTGCCCTTGTGGGTATGTGATGCACAATTTCTATCTCATGCTTGCACCAAGGCAAATAAACAGCCCTGTACTTGATGCAGAACCCTGGTGGCTCTGAAACAAAGCCAAATCTCTGGGGAAGCTGTATTATGCACAATATTTTCATTATGACTAATGCATGTGTTTTTTGGTGCTTTTTTCAGTCAAAAGGTCAGTATTTTAGTTTTTCAAAATCTTTCTGCTTGTGACATTACGCTAGTTCTATTCCCTCTACACTTTCTACCAGAGGACTATAGCAGCCAAGGACAATTAACTTTTTCTCTGGAGTTTAACTGGCTAACATTTTTGTTGCCTGGGGCAGCTCTGATGATTGAATTTGATAAATCAAGAACTGTTTCCAAGCCAGTTTTTGTTAATTTCAGAGTTTAAAAGTAGTGTCCGGTGTTGTGCTTATCTCTGGAGTACTTGCCCAGATATTTCCCAGTACAGCTTTAACAACAGTATATTTTTTTCCTTTCCTTTAAATAAGCACAGAAAATCCACGTGGCTAAAACACAGAATAGGAAACGAAGCCAAACTGGCAGAAGCAGTTTTGCGTTTATGCCCAGCAATTTTATACATTCTTTAGGAATGTGGAAAAAGAGGGGAAATACGTTTGTCAAAGTGAAAGCTGTGTTTCTGCTGCAAGAACTCCAAGGGCAGTTGAACAAACAGTTCCAAGGTTCACGATAATGACTATCTGTAATTTAAGGCTGGCACAACATCAGGTAGGATACTCTCTGTTTTGCTGCCTAGGTGATGATAATCCACAAAAACCAGTCCTGTGGCTTTCAAATCACTAGCTGCAGGTTCTTGCTATGCAGCTGTCTTTGTTATCCATAAGGCATGCTCGTATCTTACTAGCAAGTAAACTTGTTTGTAAATTGTAGTTTGAAACAAATAAAATCAGTATGTGTAAAGTGATGTTCCATTAACAGCTCCTGTTGATATCATCTAGTTTAAGGCAGAAAAGTTTCTGAAAACGCCCTGGGTTTCACCTAGATTTGTAGTATTCTCGTGGGTATGGCTGCAAAGAATTAAAAACATCTAGAGTCTTCTAAGAGATGTTCTAAAGCAGAAGAAATTCTTCTTGCACAATAAAAGATAACCAAAATGACAAAGTAATTAGCTGTATCTGCCTCCTTTACTCCTTAGTTTTCACTTATTTCTGTGTTAGAGCCCAGGTCTAATGAACTGTGGGTACTGCTAGCTAGCTGGTACAACATCTTATTCGTATTAAGTGTTAAAAAATCCAGAATGAAAGTTCCTTGCAGTGTGTTTGCACCTCCGTAACTTTCCTGGTGTAAAAGATGATGAAGAAATTGCACTTCAGTTGTTGACTCAGAGAAGATGCAATGGTTTACCGGATCACGCCACCCTTTTGTGCTGGCTAGGCTCTGGTCCTCAGGAAACGCTCCAGAAAAGATCAAAAATTAAACTCTCTTCAACGCACGGAGTGGAAATCATTTGGGAATAAGCCCAGCTTGCTACAGGTGTAGTCTCTTGGCAAAGACAGCTCTATGCCTTACGAGCTCCAAACCCAGGTCACAAAAGTAAATAAATAAATAAAACTGATAAAAAGGTTATTAGGTTAGAATAAAAAAAAAGAAAAACAATCATTCATGTCTGTGTTTCTGTGGTGTTTGTTTAGTTTGAATCTTTTGCATGCTCTTAAGAAGACCTTTGGATTTTTGAGGAACCAGCCAACTCAGAGTTTCCTTTTCCAGTTTCTGTCAATAAAGCCATGGAGCTTTCATGTGACAACGCAAAGTTACTCAGACAGTTGGAAAATATTGACAGATAATGTTATCCAAGTCCTCTTCCTCAGTTTCAGTCAGAAGTCAGAAAATTATGCGTACAGCTAAGGAAAGGAAGAGGCAAGAGGTGAGGTGACACCCAGGAGCAGTTTGTAGGTTCTCAGAATCGCATTCTTCCATCAATGCTCTGGTGGAAACAACAAAACATCTCCAGATCCGTGTACCTGCCAGCTGTACATCCCAGCACGGTCAGCTTAGAGAACAGCAGGGAAGGACAATCAGGATTTCTTCTTTTATCCCAAAGCCAATCTTAATAGCTTCTACGTGTAATCTGATTCCTAACTAAGCAAAAGGGAGCAACAAATAAGTATTTTAGGATTTGTTTATGTTATTCTCAAGATTGCTCCTATCCTCCTATTGGCAGTGAATCAGAAACATGCTTGCAGAATTACTATTAATCCCTTGGCACAGCTGGTACTACTGTTACTAGGTAATTTTGCTGGGGCTTCCCATTCCTGTGCTGGCACTGCTGGCTGGAGATGCGGCTGCTTTCTCTGTGGAGAACCGTGGAAGTGTCTGAATGTATGTCTCGTGGGAGGTCTGGTTCATTTTCTGTTGTTTTTCTGTACTTTCCCAAAATCATTAGGATTTTGCCCTGTGATGTACAAAAGATTCACTGAAATTCTGGAACCGACTCAGTTCAGCACCCAAAAGTTTTTACATATGGGATAAATGAGTGTCCTAATGCTGAGGGGTCAGCCTGAAATCTTCAGTCTGTTATTGACATTACGCCCCAAAGGCTCCAGACAGTTTGGCAAGAAATTAAAATAACAACAACAGAAACCATGCTGCTGCAGAAGACATTAATGGAAGAAAAAAAAAATAATAATAATAAAAAAAAGGAACAAAAAGGCCAGGATAAGTCATGAAAGGTGGTTTTGTGTTCTTCATATGCTGTTTCTCACATTGCAGCTTTGTTTACTCTACAAAAATAATTAAATACTGATATTGGGTGCCACTAATAAGCCCAGATGAAAGCAGTTTAGCTGATGAATGATGCGTGATAGTGTTGCAGAACTTGGTCAAAGAACCTAGTCCAAGCAGAGCCTGAGATAGAGAATAACATCATACAAAGGTCGTGATGCTAAGACTTTAAAAAAGACAGAATTTTACAAAGAGCAGAGAGAAACAAAGCAGACGCAGAGCTTTTACTTCACGTAAGAGGGTAGGATAAGGGATCCATTCCAGTTTCCCAGCAGTGGTGAGCTGGAAATCACCCCTGTGTGCAAAGGAAGGCGCAGATTCCTCCTGCTGTCTGTCCTCCCACCTCCCAAAGCCTCCTGCCCAAACCACAGGGACTCATCCCCAGATGGAGACACACATTGAAATACCGTGCTCTGATCTCAAGAAAGGTTTAGGGGGTGTTTGTCCTCTTCAGACTGTGAACGATTACAGTATGTCAGAACACTAACAACCTGCTGGAGTTTTTTTTCCTGTCTGCAGCTAAGCAGAGATTAACACGACCAAAGCTGTTTATTTTGGAAAAGGGAGTGCAAGAGGGGAGTACAGCGAGAAGACGAATTTAAATGTTGCTATTTGCACCAAAAACCAATAGGTCTCTACTACTATTTAAGGGAAAAAAAACTTAATTGCTAAAACATTTTTAAGGTACTGTCACAAGATTCAATGGGAAAGTAAAAATCACTTTCGCTACACATCTGTTTGCAATTGCAGTACCTGAGCTATCCTTGAGATGGTGCAAATGGCACGCTGCTGGCTGATTGCTGCTATCATTAAGGGAACAGAAGGAAAAAAAAAAAAAAGAATACGCTAATTATAACCCTAGGATTTTCATTTTCAATATATATATATTTTCCACTTAAATGTCTGGAACACATCTCTGAAAAGCAGAGCTAACAATCAGCTACTCTTACTTGTTCCCATTCCGTTTTTCTACTTTCTTTTTCAAATCTGCCACCTAAAGTACGGCAGTATTTCACTGACCTGCTATTCGTGGCTTTTTATAAACAAATTGTGAAGTTTCGGAATGAAGAACTCCTGGGTGAAAGAAGCAGGTGAAAAAGCTTGTGTCAGAGGTGAGATGTGCTGAGGAGCAGTAGGAAGAAAGGAAAGTACTTGTTGATTTTACTGAAGTAGGAAAACACTTTTTAAAGAATTTGTGCTTAACGTTTCAAAACAAAACTAAACTTATTTCTTCATTTAAAAAAAATATAAGTGCTCAGAAAGAACATTACTCTTTCCAAGCCCCTTTGCTGTGCTAATATCCCTATCGGTACACAATCTGCAGAGCCACCTGCAAACTTGTAATTTACTGACTCCCTCAAAACTTCAGTCCCATTTGTCAGCCCCTTCATCATCACCGTCCTGTTATTTATAGCTGTAATAACAGGCAGCAAAGCTGGCCCTTACCAGAACAGCCTCCCTCACTCTCCCTCTGCCTTCATTGGATCCTGTTCTTTTGAAGCGATCGGAAGGCACAAATGTAGCCACCCACCTCTAGGAGAAAAACTGAGCTGCAGCCCTGGTGAAACATAAAGTTTATTTGACTAAAGTGACGCAAAAATTCTTAAAGAGCTCTTTGGCAGCAGATTATCTGGAAATCAGACCATGTGAGGGGGACTGGTGTACAAAAACCTCCCCAAGATGCTGAGTTGCCCACAGGCTGCGTTCCCCAGCCGCTGCAGTAAATGTGGGTGAAGGTTCCTCCAGCTTGGATAACTCCAGGGAAAGCACTTCCAACCCGGCCGAAAGACAGGTAATGAAAGACTTTATGATTTTGTTTTTTCCACACGCAGCTGCCTAAAGTACTTTGTGAAATTCAGAGGGACTCCTGGAAGGCTGAACCTGCCTCCCGAAGCAAGCAGGCACCAGAGGTTCCTTAACTTCTCCTTGCCTCTTTCAACTTTGGCTGTAAAGCCCGAAATGCTGATGACACTTTCAATCCTATAAATGTATTAATTGCTTCATTTTAACTTAACTTTTAAGGTCTTAGAATGATTTCGAAAACACTGGGGAAAAAGTACATCCAGCAAAGCTTTGGAAAACAAAAACAACACAGTGATGTATTAATTTTTGGTGAAAGTTTCCTTTTGTCTTTTTTTTATTACTTTATATTTTTTGTGCTTTTGTTTGCTTTTCAGCTGTTATATGCCTTTCTCTGCCTCATTCAGGCACTTGTCCAGCAATTATGAATGTTGGGAGTCAAATGCCTGTAGCTGAACATGTTGTGACAGTCTGAAATATCGGAGTCTTGGCAGTCCGCATAATTGCATTATTAAAGCAGGGTTTATATAAAGTTTACCAAAATTAAAATGAACTATAATGAAAAATGAAGAAAAGCACCAGAATCTGAAGAAAAAAAAAATCATTGCAAAACATTTACTTTAAAATGGTAAACTTTATTAACCAAATTAAATTGTATTTTAATAGGTAAACTGTGCCAGCACAGTAAATTATCTAGCTCAATGGGACAGGTTTATTGTGAGTAGTAAATCTGTACATAAATATACGTACAGTCAATCATGTTTACTGCTGAAACTGGCTTGCTGGGTCAGTCCAAGTCAGACAGAAGTTGAAGTGAGGAATGCAATGTAACCGAACATATAAATAGTCACTTTTTGTTGTGTCAAGAGAGCCTGGGAAGGAGAGGACAGTGCATTTAATGCCTCTGGTTGCACTGGAGGTTTGTGACATTTTTAAAATGTGGGCTGCAGGCTGTCAGGCATTTTAACAGGAAGGCTCTCATGCAGCTAGGCGTCATCTTCTGTGCTTTTGATGAGTGAATTGATCATAATTGTCCTGGAGAGTACTTCAGGAACTTGGCAGGAGACCGCTGTGGGACTGTTTGGTAACCGAACAGGGTGGTGAATTTCAAATGATTCTACAAATTAACAAAAACTGACTCCAAACTGGAAATTTAATAAAAACCCTAAGCTATTCCCACACATGGAAATGTGCAGTGCATTTAGGTTCTTTCCTGTTTCCGTCCTAGGAACTATAAACTGCTGAGGTTTCATTAGAAACAGCGTTAGAAGCTGAAAGAAACGTTCGCTCTGAACCCCAGGGTCCCATCTCCTGCTCACATTTTAACTCTTTCCCAAAACCGAGTTCCTGCAGCTCTGTTGAGCTGGCAATTCGTGGCTTAGAGAAGTGATACGACATAAGGGAGCCATCCACGGGATAAGTGTTTCACTGAGTACTTAGGTAGAGCTGGGAGCCTGAACAAAGGGGCTGTGTCTTGGAGACAGCCAGGAGCAAGTGTCCTTCAGTGAAACATCATCTGGGGACTGTTTCTTTGCTTTCTTTACAAAAAAACATTCCAGTGCTAAGTGTGTGTATGCCGGCATGTATGTGCAGCTGTGACTTCTGAGTGTGCAAACAGGTCTTTTACTTGAAGCACTGTGCAGATTACCGTCCCTGGGCAGTTATATCACGGAGCAGTGCCCTGTTCCTTTGGTGACATTTGCTGTTTTACAGCCCTTCCTCCAAGCCGATATAAATAATTCGAGGCAGACTACAAAAGGAATATCATTCCCTCCAAGCTTATCTGTTTCCTTGCACTCCATGTGGACGCTCTCAAGCCAATAAAATGCATTTTCCTCCCCTCTCTGCTCTTTAAATAACTGTCCTCAGCTTGGCAGCATTCCCACTCCGACACCGCACCTCTCTTTTCCACACTTTCCTCCAGGTAAAATCTCCCTTTTCTGCTGACTCTTGAATTTCAGCCCGAAACACGGGCAGGTGATGCTGTAAGCCTCACAGTACAAGTTGATATTCCCCCAGTACAATAGTTTCCAGAACTATTTTCACATCTCACCTATACAAAGCCTTATCTGGGCACACACGAGTTAACCGGAGAGCTCACTCCTTGGGCTGCTCCTGCCTAAGCAGCCTTTTATTCCCCAGAAGGGTCATTGTCTCAGGGGGACTGCTGGTCGAGTACAGTTCTACTTTCCTTTAATGGGAATGGGAGCCAGCCCTTGGAGGAGTGCAAATATTCACATACAGGCCCCGTTTGCTACCTCCATGCTGTAAATTTCTTCTAAAATACACATTAGAGTGATGTGCAGAAGTGCACAGTCCAGTTCCATTTCAGATCACTGGGATCAGACCTGCGATGTATGGAAAAAATTCACCAGACCCATTAATTTCAGTGTGTTTTGATCATTCCTTATCCCAAGTCAGTTTTGATTCTTTTAAAACAGACTAGAGAAGGAAGCAAAAAAAGAAAAAAGAAGCACCTGAAGAGATCATTTCTCAGTTGTTGTTCTTTACACGTGGGCTTAGGTCTGCTTTGCACATAACACCTATGCATCATCTTGTTATGTATTAATGAAGAGCAGTTTTTGAAACCCAAAACACAATCTGTCACACTTCCTATCAGCTCACCTCATGGAAACAAGTTAACAGAAAAGGATGATCTTGGTACTCCTTTATTTTTGATGAAATAAGTACACGTGGAAAAAAGCCTAAGTCATTATTTTTTTGAGTTATGAACTCTAAATGTGACTCATCAATGACAACCCAGGTAAAATTCGTTGCTATGTAGTGCAGTCTAGTTTCAAGATTTAAATGGCCGATATTTTCTTTTTTTTTTTTTTTCTTACTTTTTTTCTTTTCTAACAGCTCCCTAGACTACAGAAGCATTTAAGCTATCCTGTAATAATTTTGATGTAAGGGTTACTCCCAGCCTGTGGAAAATCAGGATCGATATGAAGCCTCTATACCCTTCCACGCCACACAGGCAGCAGAACAGGCACTCCCTGACCCCCAAGAGCACAGGAAAAGGATCAATTTCTACAATTTTTCAGAGGATCGATTTTCTACAATTTCTGCCATCCCAGTCACAAACCTCCCCACACAAAAAGGCAGAGTAGGGCTGGCGACAAACAAGACAGCCTTTTTCTGGAGGGATACCTGGCTTCTCTCATCACACAAACCACTTGTATGATTTTCTGGACAAAAGGTTTCCTTGGGCTCTTTCCTTCTGTGTGCAACTGCCTGTGTGACCTGCGACTTCATGGCAGGGTGTAATGTGCGCTGCAGCAGTTACACGATCACAGCGCCCGTCAGTGCTGGGTGAATGCAGTGAGATGTAGGTCAAGTTAGCAGAAATCATCTCAATGCTGTTTGCCAACAGCATAGATTAACGTTTTGTCCTAGGGTTCCAAGCCGTTTAATTTTTTGCAGGTGCTAGCATGAAACTGGCCAGAAACAGTGCAGCTGGAGCGCTGGCACTGGTGGCAAGAGGGGGAGCTTCACCACGGGAGCGCAGCTGCAACCCAGGCGGTGGCTGGTACTCCAGCAAGCCCTGCCTTAAATAATTAGCACATTAAAAGGGAAAATAATTTGTTCGAAGCGACATGTATGCAAATACACGTTTGCAAATCACAGTGTATTTGATCACTGGGAGGCCAGTAACAATTTCTGCAGCGGTGCAGAGTCAGCCTGAAGAAGCCTGGTGCTGCCTGCCACCGACGTGTTCACCAGGTGACACCAAGGTTTGCCTCCCTTGGAGCATCTGGTATTTGCTGCACCTCAGCCTGATTGTTTTAATCCCATAGGTTCGTTAAATTTCAATTTTCTCCTTTAAAAATACAGAAGAAAATAAAATCATTTTGTGTTAAAGTGCTGGGAAGATTTATTCTATCGCATGGCAGCGCATTAAAGGAAAGGGATTCCCACATTGCCACGAGAGGTCACTGCATGCCTCCAGAAATAAAACAAGGCAATGAGAAACCAGTTCCGAGGCTCCCTGCTCGGAAAGGAACTGGACCCCAGGCCAGGGATGCTCCTCTAGGACTGCTCTGGTAGAGGCAAAGGAGTTGGGTTTGTGCAGCTACAGAGCTGGCTGAAATTCAGCTCTGTGTAGGAGTAACCAAAAATTATCGTGTATTTAATACAAGCCCCAAGAAGCACACGGCTTGGGTTCTCCATCCCAGTGCTCCCATCAGGTGAGGCAGAGCTGGGAGCCCAGGGCAGAGCTGTGGCTCTCCTGGCACAAGGAGGGGGCAGCACAGCTGGCAGCACAGGGGACAGCTGCCCACAGGACACCAGAGGCACCAGAGGGAGAAAAGACTCAGGCAAGAAGCGTCTCCAAAAGAGCAAGGTCACACCAAAAAAAGAAAAAGAAAAAAGAAAAGAAAAAAGGTAAAGCCAAAAAGAGCAAAGTCACACTTACAAAACAAAAAAAGGCACAGCTTTCTTTCCTTTTTCTTTTTTTTTCCCCCCTTTTTTCTTTTTATCTTTAGCTAAGTAGGTTGGTGATAAGAAGCCAAGATGAATTTATGTAAGAGCAACCTTTGCAACAGCTCAGATCAAAAATCTGTACTAAATTGCCATTCCTGACATCATTTGCTAAAGGCGTGTATCACTGGGTCCTGCAGGGAGATGGGCACGTGTAATTAAGCGGAGGCTGGGCTGGGCAAAATCCTTCACTAATAGCGTAATTTTCTCCTGGTGATCGTCCCTAATAATCCTAGAGTATTTCTCAACTCCAAGAGCTCTACTTCGGCCACTGTTGCCACTGTTTGTAGCAGCTGCAATTCCTTCAGACATTTTTTTCTTGAATTATACCGAGAGAAAAAAAAAAAAGTACATTCTCCTGATTTATTTTTTTAACTGGATAATGAAATCTTACGGGTTTGTTTTCATGTGCCAACTCTCCTTCTGTGAACATGACCGCATAGCTCTGGAGTCTCACTGCAGAGATTTCCCATGGTAGCTGACGAGCTGTAATTCACTTTCAGAAAGAAAGAGTTGAAATTCCAGCTAAAGCCCCTCAAAGTTCACAAGTCGTTACGCATATTTGAGGCTCAAACTACTGAAAATTCTACCTACTTATGTAAAGTGATGTGATATTCCTTTCCTGTGGTCTGCAAGCGGAGCTTAGATTTGGGTAAGGACCTTGTCACAGATCCAGGAAACCAACAACATCTTCAACAATCTTTCCTCGGGAGGAATGTGCCAAGAAGTGTCTATGTGCGGAAGCAAAATGTTTTATAAATACAGTAAATGCTTAATTCTCAGGTGTGGAAAATTCAGTCTCACAAGATAATGAAGTTAAATCAACATCCTTTACTGCTTTCCCACTTATGAGTAAGAGGTATAAAGTCCAGAAGGGCTCAGGTTACTTTTCCATATTACGCTTAAGTCTTACACTTAACATGCTCTATCCACGATGGAGAGAAGGATTGGCCGTGGCTTTTCCTAGGATTTTCATGTTGCTACCAGTGGCAGTAGAGCTGTTTTCATCTGCACAAGCTCTTTTGGGACATGTGGAAGGTTTCGGACTCCAAAGACACTCAGGTTTTATAGTCTTGCAGGTAAAACAGAAATTGCTCTTCTTTGCCATAGTATTTTTCTCTGGAATCCTGAAGATGTTTCGGTCTTTGTGGATGATTAACTAATAGTAGCAAAGTGCTGCAATTGTAGGAATTATGCATTGATATGCACTGCTTGCTGTGTGATGAGAATATTATCAGGGTGAGCACAGAAAGTAAGCAGGAACAAACGAGAGGCTTCTGGAAGTTACAAAAATACCTTCGAGGAACTTCTTGCTCAAGAACATCCCCTGCAACTCGATAACTTTCCTTCTGCTTGCTTGTTTAGGAGGAGGCTTAGCAAACTGTCTTTTTACAAGACTGAACGCTGGCAAAAGACATGAGTTTTAATAGCTCCGGCAACGAGCAACCTCTAGCAATGAGCAATAATACACCCTTGCTGCTCTAGCTTTTCCAGCAGCTGAAAGTGAAATAATGCTTATCCTTGCGCTCAGGATGTTGCACTGGCAGCTACTGCGGTACAAAATGCTTTGAAAAGGGAAAATGAGTTGTAATTATCATCATATAGTATGTGGGGGTATCACGGATTGTTTGACACTTTCCTAGCCATAGAGCAAGGTCAGTGCATGTGCAGCACCAAGGATCTGCTCCTATTCCGGCGTTTCATTGAGTAAGGGCAGCAGGGCATTCACACTACCTAACAAACGGGCAGAAAACAGAACAAGACACGAGGAATCAGTCCTTTTTCTGTTATTTTTATATTCTCCAGGAAAAGTTAATCGCTTTATTCTATTTCTGAATGGCTCGTTTCCCCTGGATTCCTCATATAAAGCCAGGGAGTCGCTCAGTGCAGGGTTTTTGCTGGCAGCACAGTCCCTTAGGAGCAGCACCAAGTGCCCTTCCCAGGGCTGGAACCACGGCGTGAGCAGAGCCAAAGAGAGTGAGAGATGCCTTTATTTCTCTGAGGAGTTAAACAAAATGAGAGACAAGTTTTAGTGTTTAAAAGTAAACCCCGATGCTAGTTGTTACTGACTCAAAACAATCGAACTGAAGACTCCTGATCTTTTTCCTTGTTATTAGAACTGACTGAACGTTAAAAGTTAGTTGATGCAAAAGCACTGGCATTTAAATACTTTTCTAAACTTTCATTTAAGCTTTCTAGATCTGCTTCTAAACGTGGCAGACACAGTGGGATTTCTAAAGAAATATGGTCATAAAACGTAACTTGTATATCCATTGTTATCCAAGTATTTGTTTAATTAATTCTGCTCTCTTAATACTGGATGAATCTAGAAATTAATGGTAGAAATCACAGTATGAAATTATGAGAAGGCAAACACAAGCCAAATACTACGCTCCGCCCTGATGTTTGCAAACTGGGAGTCCCACAGCCTCCCAGGGTGTGAAACCAGTGCTCGGAGGGACAACGCAGTACCAGAAGACAGCAGGACTGTGACCACCTGTGAGTTGCCCCACAATGCATAAAATCCAGCAAATCTGCTGGCTATAACAGGTCTGCTGGATCTTTTATAAGCCAGGTACACAACCTGCAGCTGTAGGAGAGGATGATTGCTTCTTTCCTTTCTCCGTACACAGTTGAGTTTTGCTGGTACATCCTGAATGGATTATCTGCTAAATATCACACTGCGTGCTGTGGTGGTGAATTATTTCCAAAAGTATTTTAATCACAGAAAGTGTTACAAGCGCTGGTAACATGAAATTACCGGCATCAGTAAGCCCAGTAACAGATTTTTTTTTTAACTATTTTTCATTTCTTAGATGGTGTTCGTGCCTTCAGTCTGATGGATTTAAAGATGGAGGGGGAGTTGTAGGAGCATTGGGAATACAGTGGAAACTAAAGCGTGGGAAAAGAAGCCACGCGGCCGTGCTGCTGTCCCTCTGCAACTGAGCAGGACGAATCTTGGAAAAATGGAAAAAAAGGCAACGAGCAATGAGACTCAGCTGCTGGCTTCCACGAAAGATGTCTCAGGCTGCAATGAAGGAGCAGACTGCAGAGAGAACGGACTTCTGATCAGGAACCCTAAATCTGCCCTGCGGCTGGTGGAGGATGGGAACAAAGTCCATCCCAGCCAGGGAGATAAGGAGGAGGCAGCTCCGATCAAAAATGGCTATTCGGGGGTTCAGAGCTCTGGTCCTTGCAACGGGATGGGAGGGGTGGAAGATGCCCAGTGCACTGCCCCTGCAGCCACGACCACCACCACAACCACCACCTCCACCACCTGCGGAGCCGAAGGCCAGCAGCAGCTGATGGAGCTGGAAGACAGAGAGACCTGGAGCAAAAAAATTGACTTTCTGCTCTCTGTCATCGGGTATGCAGTGGATCTGGGAAACGTGTGGAGATTTCCTTACATCTGCTATCAAAACGGAGGAGGTCAGTGACCGGTTCTGTATGTTGTTTTTAACACCCAGCTTCCTTGCTTAGAAAGGAGTGAGTTTAGTGGCTCATTTTAATACCATCCATGACAAATGAGTAAGGGGAAAATACTTCTGAAGCAGACTGAAAAACGTAAGCAGTGTGATAGGATAAGATAAAATAATCAGTACAGCTAGAAACTGAAAGCTGGTTAGGTGCAAAACAACCTTGCAGGAGATGTTCAAGCCCTGCCCAAGGGCTGCCTACAACCAGATAAACCAACGTGTGAAAACACTCACCAGGAACGCTAGGACAGACTCACTGACATTTCACCCAAAACACAAATCCAATCAAGGAAAGCTAGGACAGGAAAGACTTTTGCCTCCCTGACGTACAAAGGCATTCTACTGAAGTTAATCATTTTTGCCTCTATCCCACGACTGTACCCATTGCAGAGGCAGTAGGGTCTTTGTGAATGCCACCTATACAGAAATACGAGAAGCCTGGCCCGAGTGCTGCTTCTTTCATGCTGCTGGGTAGTTGCCCTGCTGAGAAATCCCAGGATAATTCAGCGTGGCACACTGGCTAGGGAGGGAATATACATTGTCCCTGAGAGATAGAAAGAACTCTGTTTATGGAGTGTTGGGACTGGTGGTGAAGTCCTACAAAGAACTGTAACCATCTTTCTTAACTGCTTTCTTGCAGGAGCATTCCTCATTCCGTACACAATCATGGCCATCTTTGGAGGTATTCCTCTCTTCTACATGGAACTAGCGTTAGGACAGTACCACAGGAATGGGTGCATCTCAATCTGGAGAAAAATATGTCCCATTTTCAAAGGTAATGAAGGGAAATGGAAAATTATCAGGAACTTGCCAAGTAACTGATTTTTCTATAAAGATGACATTTCTGAAAAAATCTGAAAATCACATAAAGCAAAAGGCTAGCTCTACACAAGATTTTGGCTTTACAAAGAAAGCTTTCCTAAGACTTAATGTATATCTGTAGATGTATGTGTGCTCTCATATACACACAATGTGCAACTCTCCGATTGACTACAGAGAGGCCAGTCCATTTTCTCTGACTTAAGCTTGAAAAAAAACAAAACAAGCAAAAAATGAGTTACTAAAATAATTATAATATTACTGAACCCAAAATTAAAAACAAGAAAGAAGAAAGATCCACTACTTCTATTTCAAAGATACAAGGAAATGAGTCCCTGTTTGCAGTCTTTTAGAATAGAAAGACCTATTCTGCATGCTTGTTACTCTTGCTAGAGCTCTGGTCTTTTTTTTTTTTTTTTCCCACTGGGAGTACGAGATGGCAGTTTCTAAATTCCACATTTTAAGAGCAGATGAAACAAACTATTTAAGCGTATTTTGTCTTGACTAAGAATGCTTTTTTGGAATCAGAGCCTGAGTGTTTCCAAAGCCACAAGAAATTCCAGTGTGGTAGACACAGGACAGGGCATGTGTGCCTCCTGCAGAACTGCCTCAGGCAATCACTAACTGTAGTTGATGTGAATAAACAATTCCTTCTTTTCCGCGGCCCCAAACTCACTCTCTTCCTGGAATTATTTCCTACCTTACTAGGAATTGGCTTTGCCATCTGTATAATCGATCTTTACGTGGCCTCCTACTACAACACCATTATGGCGTGGGCCTTTTACTACCTCGTGTCCTCCTTCACGGCAGAGCTGCCGTGGACCAGCTGCACAAACGCCTGGAACACGGGCAACTGCACAAACTACTTCAGCAAGGACAACGTCAGCTGGACCATGTACTCCATCTCTCCTGCAGAAGAATTTTATACGTAAGTGCATGTAAGTGAGGACAGTGATATCAGACAGAATGGTGGAACACGTAGCAAGGTTTTCTGTGAAGCGGGAGCAGGGGTGTTTAGCAAGAGTATTCTTTCCTAAAGTATTCAAATAATCAAATACTTGTAGGGGTATGTATGCTTAGGGTGTGTGGGAGGGTGCTCTGTATTTTAGATCAGACGTTCGCAATTTTCTGGCCTTTATCAGCTGTCAACGCTTATCATTTATCATCACTGATGTACCATAAATATCAAGCTTGCAATTAAAAAAATCCCAAATGATATGACTCTGACGGCCTTATCAAGGCCTCAGGACTACTTGTAATGCTCAGATCACAGTATGGGACTGCTCAAAGCATACTGACCATAAGTATTTGTTACAAAAATATCTACACTCTGTTTTTCTTTCCTCTTTCAGCCGCCAAGTTCTACAGGTGCATAGGTCCAATGGGCTGGATGACCTGGGGGGCATTAGCTGGCAATTGACCCTCTGTTTATTGTTAATCTTCACCATTGTATACTTCAGCATCTGGAAAGGGGTCAAAACATCTGGCAAGGTGAATGCAAAAGCAAGACAAATCACTTGGTACAGTATAGCCTAGCAGCAGTTCTAAAGGAGCCAATTAACACGGCAGAGAATTATCCCAGACTGCCTTCACGGCAGGGGTTATGGCCTCGTCTATTCGGGAAGCTCTTACCGCAGTGACTGCGACTGTCACCCAAGTAATACACCACAATACCTTATGCCACCCTTCTGTGGACAAGAGCATCCCTGCCCAGAGAAAGCGTGGCTGTTCATGTGCCAACTGCCCTTTCACAGAACTTTTGAGAAGTTCACATGAAGACGCTATAAATGCTAAGAGTTATCAATTGTTTAACTTCTTATCATCTGTTAATTTTCTACCCACGGCAAACGCTACCTTCGTGTTCCCCTCGCAGGTGGTGTGGGTGACTGCCACCTTCCCGTACATCATCCTCTTCATCCTGCTGGTGAGAGGTGCAACTCTGCCCGGTGCCTGGAGAGGTGTCCTCTACTACCTGAAACCTGACTGGCAGAAACTCCTGGCCACTGAGGTAAAAGCATTATAGAAGGGCAGGGATTTACTTTCAGCCACTCAACATGGATATCAGCACGTATAAACTTCAGTGTCTACTCCCAGCATTGGGCACGACTACACACACGTCTTAGCTTGGACTCAAAAGCCTGACTTCATGCTCTTGTTTAAACAGTCATGCCATTCTTTCCATAATTATATAATAGCTTTTTGTTGTGTTTGTAAGATTAGACAGGTTTTCTGGTTCTATTTAGCTACTTAAGTCCACCGTCAGTTTAGCTCAAGCTATTAGGGAATGGTGAGCAGCCTGGCATTGAGCAAGAAGCCGCTATGATCCCTGCTACACAGTCCTGTACCTACGGCAGTCACAATGAGCAAACTCATTTCACTAGACCCTAACATCTGGGTTAACTGCAGGTTTTCTTCCTGTGAGGGGATCACTGCACACTCAGGCAGACTTCCCCCCCTCACAGCAGTGGCTCCAGTTACCTGTATTTAACTGTAATTACCAGAGCTGAAACTTAAGATCTCCAACCGGTCTCTGGCAGAAAAGCCCAAGTTGAGTCTCCACTGCCAGCTAACACACAACTCAGTGATCAGTGGGTACGTGCGAGTGCTCTGGAGAAGGAAGAGGTCAATTAGGCCTGCATACACAGCCAAAGTTTGAAAAGAAAGGAGGAATGAGGACAGTACTGAGCTAACCACAAAAACTCCTTCCAGTATCTGATCTAGCTTTGAGCTCTGGGGATGACAAGCGGTTCATCAGGCTCAAGGCTGCGCTCACTTCGCTGCTTATCAAAGTCTCTAGTGGGGAGGGTGAGGGAAAACCCCCAAAGCAATAAATACTACAAATACAAAGATAAAAAATTCCAATGTTTGTAAGTCTGCCACTGCCCAGCTGATACGGAGAGTTTTGAATGAAAAGGAAATGAAAAGACACCAGTGTCTGATAAAGAAGCATCTCCAATAAGGGACCACATCTTCTGAAAAAGCAATAAAGGGCATTGATATTGTATTGGATGGATCTGAAGTGAGGACAGCAGATCGCAATCTGTGTGTGCTGGACGATGACAGAGTTCTGTCTGTGGCTGATACGGGATGGCCTCACGCGATGGAAGAGTATTAGAAATGAGTTGTAATGAACTCCAGGCTTCAGTCAAAAGAGGAGAGACGAATGTGGGCTTTCACCTTCAGAAAGAGAGCTGATATTGGTACTTTAGGAACACTACTCGCTAAGGCTGTGGCCACTTTTCAAGTACAACAGGCTTTTCATAACAAGATCATCACACTTGCATCTGTCATGGCTACAACAAAGCTGTACTGAGTCCTTCGAACTAGGACTGCACCCACACTGTCACACGTATTTTAATGCATCGAGCAAAAATACAGGCAGTGATCATCTACTGCTTAGCCCAGCCAAACACCGGACTGTTCCACAGCACCCAGAGCTTAGAGGAAGAAAGCTGGGCCAAGCCCACCATGAAATCATGGACTGCAAAAGCTACATTAATCTAATTACAGGCAAATCACTGCGAATTAATCTAAGATACTGTCAGAAATTAGTATTTAAAAAAAGTGTATGAAGAAATACAGTAACATTTTATCCATGGTAAATTCCTTGAAATAAATCCTAATTATATCACCAATGAACACAGGCATAGCAAAGGCACGAAAACTATAGTGGATGTTAGTACCTGTCTCATATCTAAAAAACAATTCTTATTCTAACAAACTCTTCTAACAAAATGTTCGTTAGGCCAGGACTAGCATATAGTCAGAGTAGCAAAACATCATTTTGTATGGCTAAGTGATACTGTGAATCTGCCAAACTCAGTCTGTTTCACGTCATTTTTTCTTGACTTTACTATTTTTCAGGTTTGGGTGGATGCAGCAGCTCAGATTTTTTTCTCCCTTGGTCCAGGTTTTGGGGTCCTATTGGCTTATGCCAGCTACAACAAGTTCCATAACAACTGCTACCAGTGAGTTCTAACTTATTCTGTATGTAAAATGAATATATATATATAATTGCGTGTATTAATGAAAAAGAAACACAGTGATGGTGAAAGACACTGCATTGCCAAACCTGTATACACATAAATCAGACAGTGCTGTAACAGAACAAAAATCCTTATTCAAAGATTCTGCAATCTAAAACGGTTTTCTCTCTGTTTGCCTACCCCGAAAGAGAGAATCTCTATCAATTAGAGCAAGGAAGCTTAGGTGTAGAAATGTGCCAAAAGAAAATGGCACAGGCCACTGACAAACCATCAGATTACAATTACTCTAGTCAGTCAGGATGGATACGACTTTAAAATCTGGAGCTGGATGGCAATTTGTAGTTGTTTCCTTGTTTTCTTAAAAACTGTTATTTATACCATTAAATAAATTATTCCTCCATTCTTTAATATTTCTGTAGTAACTCCAATCCTTTTAAAATTCCAGTATTTCTGTAAGCATAAATCCAGCATTTAATCCTGTGCCAGACTAATGTTATGACCTGCTTGAAGTTCTTCCTTAGGAAAAGCAATGAGAAGTAGCTCGGTTGTTGTTTCCTTGTTTGCCAAAATGCCCTGCTAGTTCTTTGCACCGCATTCCCCTAGTTTCTGTAGGACTCTGTTCAGATCACCCCATCTGGTAGCAACCTACCCTTCCCATCAGACGCCAATTCCCTGATATGAGTTAGGTCTTCTGTTGCAGAGATGCTCTGGTTACCAGTACCGTGAACTGCTTGACTAGTTTTGTGTCTGGATTTGTCATTTTCACTGTGCTGGGCTACATGGCTGAGATGAGGAATGAAGACGTATCAGAAGTTGCCAAAGATACTGGTAGGCTAACTTTTTGTACAGATCTCTCCAACTTCTAACAGATTTAGTTGCACCGTGCTAACAATTACCTCTAATTCCTACACCAGGTCCCAGTCTGCTCTTCATTACCTACGCCGAGGCCATTGCAAACATGCCTGCTTCAACTTTCTTTGCCATCATATTTTTCCTGATGTTACTCACACTGGGATTAGACAGCACGGTGAGTAGACGAGACCTCAGGGAGCAGATCTGAAGAGGTGGATAAATGGCATTGGGTGTATGATGGCCTTACCCCAGCAAACACCAGAAGAAGCAGAGTTACGACCATGGTGCTGTCACCAAAGGGCTCTAAAGCAAGACCGGCACCTCCACGCACCTTCTGTGAGACAGCAGCTCTTCCTCCAAATTTGATGTTGGAGAAACTGAGGCCAAAATAAAATTAAATGCTTTGTCAAAGTCACTGTGATAAATAGTAAGAGACCTGGGAACACAGCTGAAGCACTGGATTCATAAATTCCTGGTTGAATGCAGCCTCCTTCTCTTCTGTACTCGTAAACTTATAAATCAATTAGTAAATTCTGTTATTTTTTTCCACACTAATTGGCTTTAAAAGGTGGAAGCTAGTGAAAGCCTTCTCAATAGCACTGCAAAAAAGATGTTCTAACAATTTGCTACGTAAGCCTGTTTTTAGAGATTGTGAATCAGCTCCTTCCAGGAAGGCTGAACTCGGCTGAGTGCACAGTCTTGGTTGCAGTCTTATCAGTAGCTTATTACTTTAATATACAGTGCTTACTCTGGGTGATAGGCACTTCTTACTGATGACTGAATCCCTGCCCTATAGAGTTAAAAAAATCGGAAGAAAGTCTGTATGAACAGCAGTTGTACCAACTCTACAGGCAGAATAAAACACAGAAGTGTTTCACTCATCTAAAACTCCTTTTCCTGGTAAAACCGTCCTCTGTTTTTCATTGATTTTTCAGTTTGCGGGACTAGAAGGAGTGATTACTGGAGTACTGGATGAATTCCCTCATGTCTGGAGCAAACGCAGGGAATTGTTTGTCCTTGGCCTGATCATTATTTGCTTTTTGGGCTCATTAGCAACCCTGACATTTGTAAGTATTTTACCCGCTCCTCAGCTTTCCTTACTGGCAACTTTCTGCAGATGACGTCTTGGAGAGAGAGTATTTTTTTTAACACAGATTGAGGAAGTCAGATTAAATCTCTCGACTGTTTTCTTTACGCATTAGAAACCTGTATTTGTAATGAACATAAACAGTATCTCCCACTAGGAAACGTGCTGTGAAACAATCGCATTGCAATTCAGCAAAACCCTAACATGCCACAAGTCACAAATGACGCAGCTGCTGCCCCAACTGCTAAATCAGCAAGCAGAGATGCTCCCACATTTCATACGTGGTTTACTTCTCACTGTCTAAACCTCCATGTTTAAAAATAATGGGACTTGTTACTTTCATTTACCCAGTGTTTGAAAAGTATATCGCATTTTAAAAAATTATTAAAAAAGTATCTGCTAGAGATTACTGTAAGTATTGCTGAACTGCTCTCCAGGAATTTCTGCCAATGAATGTCCCAGATCTTCCTCATCAAATCAAGCTGGAAAGCATCATCAGTCACGCCTTAGTTGTCCCTTCATTTCTTGTGGGATTTCATTTTCCCAATAAGCTAAATTTTGAATTATGAATGCAATGATCATAAGGGACAAGGAAAAAGTACTCGCCTTTCCTGTCACACTTCACTCCCTTTGCTCATTAACAACTCTCTTCTTGTTTAAAGCATTTTACAGTAAAGGCAGGCGTAGTCCCTCTCTGGGACGCAATGTCCTCCTCCTTCATCTGATTCTAGGCACCCCAAATGGAAAGAAAGCAAAGCAACACACTGCATGTTTCCTATTCTGTAACTGTGACCCAGGTTGGAGGAAGAAGACACAGAGGGCATGCAAAAAGCCACTCCATCACACCCCAATAAACCTCATTTGTACATTAAAATCCAAGTAGAACAGCCAGCAGATTTTTAGCTTTTTAGCTCTTCTGCACGGCACTGGGGGAGGATGTTCACGTGGAGCCAGAACAGATCAGCAGCACAGCCAGGGTTTTCACAGGTCACAGTGCAGCAGAACTTACACATCTGCGAATATTCGGGTCCAGATGAAGGCAATTATAAAAAAAAATAGTGTTCCAGGACTTCTGTCACTGGATCTCTGGTTCACTGCTAATGTGATCTCCTTCACAGGGAGGCGCATATGTGGTGAAGCTGTTTGAAGAGTACGCCACCGGCCCCGCTGTCCTGACAGTGGTGTTCCTGGAAGCAGTTGCTGTGGCCTGGTTCTACGGTACGTCCGCTGCCGTGGGGCAAAACCATGCTGGCGAGCACTCCTGAGCCCATGAGGAGTGGCATTTCCTGTGTCTGCAGACAAGATCACTGTCATCCCAGGGAAAAATTTGCCTTTTTTTTTCCTCCCACAAACTCTCTAGTTACCGAATCTGTGAGAATTGTTACTGATTGTTCTCTGACAGATGCGTACTGACATCTAAAAACAGTAAGAGATATCACTCAAATAATTAAGGATTTAATGTAGTTAGGACTTACAGGAACAAAACACTATTTCAAGATGGGTTCTGAATTGATTTGCTGTGCATGCGTCTACTAGGAAAAACGTGTTTCTGCTGTCACAACTCCTCCTGCTTGTCTCCACAGGCATCACCCAGTTTTGCAACGATGTGAAGGAAATGCTTGGCTTTGCCCCAGGCTGGTACTGGCGAATTTGCTGGGTAGCAATTAGCCCCATCTTCCTTTTGGTGAGTTTTCTTGACACTCTTTTTTTTTTTGGATCCAGCACAAGAAAATAATCATTGAACAATGCAGCTCCTTAGACTTCTAGAAGTTGACAGGATTTGCTTGTGAAGTCCTTTAGAAACAATTCTTGTTAAATCAAAAATGCCCAACTAGTGAAGAATCTGATACAATGCTGCAGGGTCTTGCTACTAAACCACAATTTTAAGGATTTTTGGAGATGAGCTGTGTAAACAAGACTGGGTTATGAATAATTCTTCTCCATCCCCCTCATGAACAAGTATTACTTTGTTTTGTTGTTTTGTATTTGCCTCAGCAAATAAAAATGATGAGGAAACATACTGGCTGCGGAGCAAAACCAAGGTAGGTAAATACACTGTCCCAGTAACTGCTGATGGACACTTAGAGTACTCCATATAACATTTACAGCAGTTAATTGCAGCCTTTCTAAATCTACATTTCAGAATTGGAAATACTGTCCCGATGTTTGACTTGGCAGGATTATCGATAACATTTTAACATCAAGTGTTCATTTCCTGATCCCAAATTAGTTCGTGCTGTCTTTTATTGTCACCAGCCTTAGTGGGAGCAGGGCAGGTCACGATGGAGTTTATGAGCACCGAACTAGATTTAAGACCTATAGAATGAATTCCAAACACTATTGTAATGATCAATGCATGTTTAACAGATTTTCGTTTTATTACCCACAGAAAAAAAAAAAAAAAAAGAGAAAAAAAAAGACTAAATAAAAGTGTTACACCACAAATAATTTTTATACTATGGTCCTCTTTGTGATCCCAAAACTGTAAAATAAACAGAAGCAAACAGCTTTGGTGATGTGGTAACTAGGCAGAGCTATTTGTCCTCGCTGCGGAAACTAACCCAAACTAAGGAAAGCCCAGAAGGCAGCATGTTAGTTTTCTATGGAAATTTTAAGGACAGAATCCTTATCTTCTAATAATAATCTGGAAAAACCAAGTCAGAGATCCTTCCAAGGGCAGTCCCAAATATTATTCACGTAGTATTCAGCTACGAAGTATTTGTTATTTCACAAGAAGGTTCTCAGTCATGAAGGATGTACAGATTGAAGATGATGATTCAAATTCTGAGTAAGACTTGGCTGTCCAATTTTTTTCCGCCTGGGAACACACGGGACGAGGAAGACCTAAGAGCAGCACTGAAAAACAGGCACGTTTTGTAGGAAGCCTGAAGCAGTACAACCTCTCTCAGGACAGGCAATCCCGGAATCACACAAAAGTCATTTACTCCCTAAAATCCCTCCTTAGGGACCTAAACCCATTAAGAACGGTTCTCACTGATGAAAATGACAAAAATAAAATGGGTGTAGGCACACTGGTATCTGCGGAAGTTGTAGTGTTTGTTTAACTTTAAAAATCCACTCATTTATTTTGATTATACGTAAAAATAAAAAGCACACTCAGATTATAGAATAAGGAAATGACCGCAGAGGATATGAAAAGAGTTATGAACTGTTAGGAAGCATATCTTAATGCATCATTCTTCAACTATCTTCAGCAGGGAAGAGGGCAGAGCAACAGGAACAACGAAGTTGGAATAATTTAAATGGGTCCTAGATTACTTTTTTCCTGTTCCCACGTAGTTGTTTAATCGCTACAGTAGGGATTACTTCTCTTCCCTCTTGTTTCAGAGTAGACACTTGCAATATTTGTAGAATTTAATTGAATGAGCAAATAAAAACCATGTTCAGAGCTGGAATTTCAGACCTCAATTCCAGGCTATCTGTACATGTCAGGGCTGCTGTGATCTTTGGATTCACAAACTACACACAGGAAAGCCATCTAACTGCATTCATACAGGTGACAGCAGAACACCATATCCAAACTAGGATTAGCATTTGCAAAAGCTACTGAAGAACAACAATTATTCGGATGAATATCACAGAAAATATGCTAAGGTTGTAGAACATAAGTAACAGAAAAAAATGGAACCTGTATAGCCTATCACAGAGAAAATGGGAGGCAGCTGTGAGTGCTGTATGGAAGTACTTTAATGGTATTTGAGAGAGCATGAGCAGGGTCTTGAACCCAACAAAGAACACCATAAGGAAAACAATACAGGGGCTGGAGGTTAAATTTAGGCAAACCAGAACTGACACTGATAATGGTTAAATACGAGGCAAGTAGCTAAAGGAAACAGCACAGTTTTCATTTCTGGTGGCTTAACATTCATGTGATGCCTTTCCCATGGGATCTTTGAGCAGAAACCAAGCTGTAGGGCTCAATACAAGGGTAACTAGATGAAATTCTACAGACTGGTATCGACTGATCTGGTTTTGTTCATCTAATCTCTTTTTCTTTTCCTTCAAATATACAAGTGTGGTCCTGAGTTTTCTCCCTAATGCTTCTTAGGCAAGAAACACCAGCACGCGTATTTATGGAATAAGCAATCCATATGGCACTTTTTACCTAGGTCATTGTAGTTGCTGGTTGGCTTATATCCTAAAGCTCCTGAGCTCCTTTAAATTTCCTGAAGGAAAGTTTGGATATCCAAAAGCTTTTTATTAATTGATGCTAACATCATCTGAGATTTTTTTTCAGGATCAATATCCATTTAATCCTTCTTAAGTCCTAGTATTTAGGCTTAAGTTGACTGCTATTGTGGGCCAGAGAGCTCCCTAAAGAAACAGTGCATGCTATCAAAATACATGCTTATACTTTTCTCATTTCTATTTCAGTTTGTCACTTGCAGCTTTCTGTCCAACCCTCCTGAGCTACGGCTTTTTGATTATAATTACCCCTACTGGACCACAGTGCTGGGTTATTGCATAGGAACCTCTTCTGTCATCTGCATCCCAATCTACATGGTTTATCGGCTGGTTGTCACTCCAGGAACACTGAAGGAGGTATCCAGTAGGCTCTGTTGTTTCTATTTGACTGTTAGGAAGGAGGTGATGTCTATAAGTATTATACATTATTTTTTTCTAGGATTTGATGGCCTCGGCTGTTTTGTTCCTAGCCTGCTGACAGCTAATTGTCTTTTGTCCATTCTGAGGGATTTACAAATCTCCCAGGTCTCACCGAGGGGGTTGAGATATGTATTCATATCAATTTGTTAATCATAGAATGGCCAGGGTTGGAAGAGACCTCTAAGATCATCTAGTTCCAACCCAAAATTAAATCAAGGTTTTTTTAAGCACTGGTGAACTGGAGGCATTCCCTGGAAATCACACATGACACAGCGCTGTCTGTGTGCCTGAGCCAGTGGAACACCAGTTCCCCTGGGTGAGCTTACAAGAACAAGTTTCTTTTTCTCTCCCACACTTACTAAGATTTCTCCACCATAAATCCTTGATGGTCTGTGATGACATTTTGGGGATTTCTCGTAAGTTCATGTAAATACCAGTTCAGACAGAATATGTTCAACTAGCTCAGGGTACCCACGTAAACATCGAAGTCCTAAAGCATTAACATGACAGCTATCAAACTGATTTAATTGCATCTGTTACAAATAATTAATAAATAATGCTGTGCACTTCTATAGCCCCTTACGATTTCATAATGCTAGGATAACATAACCCTGAGACATCCTTGTCTTGTAGCTGATGAGGTGTAACTCAAACCAGAGTCATGTTTTTATTACAAATCCCTTTTCAAATGGTGCTAGTGTTATTTATTACCTATAAAATGAATCAGCTTCTAATACTGATTTCTTTCCAACAGCGTATTCTGAAAAGCATCACTCCAGAAACAGCTACCGAAATTCCTATTGGAGACATCCGCATGAATGCAGTTTAAGCTAACCTGTCTGCTGGGGGAGAGGTGGAGCAGAAAACCTAACTTTCCCCGTACTCTTCCCCACCCAAAGAATTACGTTTCCAGCTGAGATAACAACTGGAGGAGCTTTCAGTGGGGGCTCTGTCACTGACAATGGGCATTTGGAAACGTGATGCCTCCAGCACATTTATCCAAGCAATCCGATGAAAACTGCCGAGCACTTCTAACCAGAACTGAACCGACTGGGACCAATCCGTTCTGGAAACACGAGGACGTCTGCGTGCATGAGAATACCACTGCTCCACGCGTGGGCACTGGGGCTGGCTGAAAGCCTGCGTGATTGCCAAAGCCTCTGTGGGACGAGTGTCAGCGGGGGGGATTAGGTTTAGAATCGCACGTGTGTGGCAGTACCCCTGTATTTTCCTCAATGTGATCGTTCGTACTGGGCAATGTTGTATTCGCTTCTAAGGTTCTAATTGCTTCAACTACAGTGAAAAATACAAAGGTATTTCCGATAGCCATATATTACTCAAGTAACACAGGGTTTTATAAACTGAAATATATTAGTAAATTCTGCAAACCCTCGGTCTGTAGGGGAGTCATGATATAAGAGGAAACAACCCCGAGCAGCACCCGGTAGCACTCCGCACGAGTTAGCACACACATCTGGTAACGTTATCCTCCTTTTCATTTCCCACATTTCGTAGATTTTAACAGTTTGTTAATTGTTTCTTGCTTAATACATTCTACAAAATCCATTTTTGCAACATAGGCTTCACTTTCCTTGAGACGCAATCAAGCAGAATACATCATGGGTTACCTGACAAGTATTTAAGTTGCTGGCACTTACTCTAATGTTTTCATAAATAAGCTAGATATTCGCAGAAGTCATTGCACTGACAGACCTAATGTTTATTCCCAAGGAAACTATAAATTGACTTCCATACACATACTGATCTCTTCCTATTAGATATGTACATACGCCTTCCAACAGGAACCGCCCTTTAGACTCACTGCAGCCGCCAAGTCAGTTGGAGGACAACAGTCTTGCTGCAGTTACGTGGAAATTTAGATAAACCTAAGTAGTCATCATTTATGTAAAGACATTGTATTTTTACTCTACCACATAGATTGTAACAGTCTATGAAAAGTAAAATAAAATAGAGCATAAAAGTCTCTTTTGTATTTCATGGTCTACTTAGGCAACATACTGCTATAAGGAACGATGTTACGTACACATTCGGAGCCGCAGGCATTAAGAAACCCACTGGAGAGATTACATCAGTACAAAGAACTTACCTGGTTAGAGGAAAGCAGGAAGGGTACAATTGCCTTTTGAAGCCATTTCCCTTGCTTCTGTTGTTTTGCTGCTTAGGTGTGCAGATACCTCGTGGAGGAATGCCTCCTACACCTCAGCTGCTGACTTCACTTACCTTTAGGTCTCAAGCCCAGCTTCCAATGAGGAAATAACTTAAAGTGAAGGTTCTTTCCAAACTATAAACATAAGTCTTCTGCACCGTTTTAAAAAAGGGAGTAGGTTCTCACGTTGCCACCAGAAAAACATAATAAATCTGTCTTACTGGATGGTTACTCATACAAGCTAGTTCTGAAGCTTACTCCTCAAGAATATTTGAAAACTACTTCCAAAACTGACTTCATTGTGAGGAAAAGACAAACAAGTTGAGAATCCATTTAATAATAAAAATGCATTAAGATTTGAAGTTGTCAACCAGAAAATTACTGTTTTTTTAATAAACTTTTCTGAGTTCATTCATTGAAAAATTACATATGAAATGTCAATGTAAAATGAACGATGTACTCTTATGTATCAAGTGTGGGAAATAAAGGAGAAAACCCCACCCAGCTTCTCCATTCTTTAGACTGGTGTCCACCTAATGCTAGGTATCTTTCCTCCTAAATGGGAATTTTCAATAGATATATCTTACAGATGTATTTCTTGCCAGAACTGATACTCTGTTCCGTGCTAGGCTCATAAATAAATAAATATTTTAAACTCTTACAGTTCCAACTTTTAGTCATTTTTGTATGCCCGCTTGCAAAAGTCTCTTTTAACAGACATTCTGCTACCTTTTATTAAGAATGGCGACAGGATAGCAGAAATGGTTGAATTAAATATGAACATTATTTGCATCAAAGCCAAAGTTTCTCTTTTAGCCGTTGCAAAGAAACTGAAACCGGGAACATTATTTCTAATGGAATAATTTGCAGGGTAATAACTGCAGAAATCGCTGCTATTTAGTGTCCAATACTACTGACATGTTATTCCTTTATAACAGCATTTGGAAAGGCAAAAAATGCATCTTTAGTTTGTATTAAGACACTAACATACAACAGCCATTTATTCTCTGGGTGGATTTAGCACAGAATGCTGGGAAACTGCCCAAGAAATGCCAGTTTTTTTCTAGTGGATTAAAACTCAGCCAAAAAGCCCCGATCTTAATATAGATTCCTGTTACAGTCACAGTGTAAAACTGGGCAAGTTCTCTCAGCTTGAATTTTGTCAGTTGAAAAAAACAGAATAATGCACTGTGACTACAGCTGTACCATGAGAGATGAAAGCTTTTAAAAATATTTGAAGAGAGATAGAAAAAGCAAAGCAGACATGTAGTCACAGGAAAAAAATATTTTCAGAAGAAGGCAGTCCAGAAGATCACTAGTGATGTTACATCTTTATTCTCTTTTCACCAGGATAATCCTGGGGGGGTAAGGAAGCCCTCAAGAAGTAGACTGAAAAGGCTTTTATTTTTTTGAATAATGTAAAGATAAAAAACATCTGTGTTTTCATTCTAAAAAAGCTGATTTTGCAAGGTACTTCAGTTCCCCTTCTTTTTGTTTTAGATGGCATGCTGGTTTGAGGTTTTCAAAATCTTCTTATGATAAATTAATTTCTTAGTATCTCTGTTTAGCCGAGTAGTTGAAAAAATGAGAAATTGATTTCATTTATATTTATCATTGATCTGCCTTTCTTCTTTTTACATATCCACCTGAAACCATTTGCAGTAACCAATATTTATCAGGTAGCCCAACAAGCAGCCATACATAAAACACTCTTTTTGGCCAAAACATAGTTGTTCTGATACCAAACGGGTTGCACTGCAATTCAAACTGAGGCGAACAAAATTCTTCAACTCACCTTCTGCTTATCTACCACACCAGTATATCCCACCCTCTATAATGAACGGTGAAAAGGGACTTACTGAAACTGGTAAATTAGGAACGCATTTGCCTTTCAAGCAGAGAATTAGGCTGGAGCTTTAGCTGTACAGAACTAGGTATTCCCTCCACCTTGTTCATGGATGCATCTGTATTAATTTATGTGGCTGTTTAGTTACAAGTGTTGCAAGCTGAGTGTAAGTCATCAGTATGTGCCTTGTACTGTAAACTGTTATTGTAATAAATTTAATATTCATAATCCATCTGTAGATGACTCTTGTGCCTCTCTCTTATGGGGAGTTTCAAGCTGGCCCACAGCAGTTCCCAGCTTTTTAAAGCAAAGATAAAAGAATTCCAAGAAAAAATTAATCTAGTTTACTACACCACTAAGGCCTCTTTGACAAAAAGCAGAGTATTTCCTTTGCTGTCTGAACCTTTTCCACTGCTAAGTACTCCGCTTTCATTCTATTCCAACAGAAAAAACAATGTGCGTGACATTTGTTTAGACAGAACATCAAAACCAAACTGATCCACACTTGGAATAAATGCTTAGCTACTCAATTTATTTACGTAAGAAGACAAGGTAAAAACAAAATGGTAGCAAAAGAAAAGGACAAAAAGATAAAATGCCAAAGCCTTTTTTTTTTTTTTTGGAGCTTCATCTAGGAAAATATAAATAAAAAATTTGAAAGAGGATTAGTCCAACACAAGTATTTCTACTTATGTATTTCCTATTTATAAGCCTAGCATATTTCCCGACCGAAGAAAACATAAGCACATCATAAGGAAAAGGGAAAATACAGATCAAACAGAACTCCAATTGGTTCTATTCTGAGCTACGTTATTTTATAACATGTCAAAAAGGAGCCCAACAGTTTTGGCAGCATTTACTAAAACTAGGACACAAAAACACAAATGACTCAGCTGTTCTTCCTACTACAAACCACTGCAGTTAAGTGAATCATACCGTGCCCTTCCCGATGAGTTTCTTAAAATGACACATTTCAAGTTTCCCCGCTCTTAGCAGCAAACGATCAGCTCACAAGACCTGAGCTACAGAAGTCATAATTGAGAAAGCACCACAGAAATTCCCAGAAGTAAAAGAATTAGTAAATCAGAAAGGTTTTTTTGGAAAATAATGTAAAGGGATCTGGAGAGAAAAAAGAATATCATTTTAAAAGAATAACATTTTAAAATCTTGGCCAGGAATAAGGGTTATCATTTCCCATATAAACATTTGATTGTCATAGGCTTTGTTCTGAAACTAGGATTGCTTTAAATGACTTTGATTATCTAAGTGTTCAAAATCATCTTTGTGGCACTTATAAAAACATTTATTTTTAGTTCACCTTATTATGAGACAAAAGTGAGATTTACTGAAAAAATAAGTGAAAGAAACCATTGTGAAAACTGGTGAAAAAATATTCTAAAATCAATGCCCATTGCCAGATAGCCTACTTACCAATTTATAGTTTGGAGAGAACTTTATTTCTTGCTTATGAACCCCTAAACAGACAGAGTGATAAATCTAAAGTACTACCTCCAGCAGAACAAGCAAATGTGACTGCAATACATGAAAAAGGATGCATTTACCTTATTTCACATACAAAAAATATGAAGCTATTGCCAGTAAAAAGTAACTCAAGCATTCAAAAAGACCCGCACATTAGATGTAGTACATATCTTACACTTTATTTAAGTATTTCTGTACATTAGGTCCCTAAAACCAAAGCCCACACATATATATACAAAATCCGTACGTCAATTTGCATTTAGCTTCCCAACCATCACACTACATACAGACATCTCCTGGATTGTTGTTTGGGTTGTTTTGCTGGCATTTCTTCCTTAGTTACAGGTATGTTTCCTATTTTTGGGAGCATCTCTGGGCATTGATAATTCTTGGTAAGGCCTGAGAGCCGTAAAGCATTAAGAGCTTAAAGAGCTCATTCTGCTTGAGCTGGTGAGAGGAGTAGGGGCTGCCTGGTGGATGCATTCTCACTTTAGGCTGTTCTGTTTAACATTCTTAGAACTTCCTACAATCTTCAGATGAAAAATAAAACACAACAGGGATAGGATACTGCAGGCAAGGGTGGATTGATTCAGACAAATTTAATACTTTGACTGGATAAACTAAGGGTGCGTTATCAACTGATCCATTAATCCATTTCAAAAGATGTTCTTGTTTTTAATAGAGCACAGACATTTATAAATGAAAGCCAAGAATAAATAGCTAAGGTACACTTTTACTTCTGTACAAGAGTCCATGCAGCAGTGGATTTTCCTCTTGGTTGAGAGACCAAGTGGTTTTGTCCACCGCAGCGGCATTAATCTTCTTCTTTCTCAATGTAAGTTTTGGCACTGACACGTGCCATTTGCCTTGCCAAGTAGCGGTCCCTTGCTGACATGACTGTCTCTTCATTGCTCCGTTTGGCAAATTTGCTCATGCTCTCGGATGCTTTGTGTGTTTGTTCTTTCTCCTCTTTCTCCCCTTCTTCTCCAGCTTTACGTTTCTGCTCAGACAAATTTCTAGAGCTGGAGCTCCTCTTCTCATCCACCTCTCTCTCTTTTCCCTTCCTCTCCATTTCCAAATCTCTCTCTCCATCTTTTTCTAAAGATGCAGGGCTGTTTTCCCTCCTGTCTCTGTGTTTTTCATCACTACCATGTTTCTCTCTCCTCTCCTTTACATGATCTTCCTTTTCTCTGCATTTCTCTCCTCTCTCCTTCTCTCTATCGCTGGATCTATCTTTACCACTTCTTATTCTTTCTTTTTCTCGCTCCTTTTCTGAACACTTCTCCTCTCTCTCTTTTGCCTTCCTCCATTCTCTTCCATGTCCCTCCCTCTCTTTTCTTTCCTTCCCCCTTTGTTTATCATCTTGTTCTTCTCTCCTTCTGTAATTATCTTTAGTAGCATGATCCCCATGTCTATGCCGCTCTTCCTTTTCCCTATGGTGATCCTTTTCATGGGTCCTACTTCTCTCGTAATCCTTTTCCCTGTATTGTTCATCACTTCCCCTTCTGTCTGATCTGCTCTCTCCCCTCTTTGTCTGATGATTTGTCTGGGCTTTTGTGCGCAGCTCTTCATCCACACTGGATGAACTTGGTGACCTGGAATGCCTCTGGTGCTTGTGATGTTTAGCCTCCTCTTCACTGCTCACAAAGCTGTCTCTCATTTTCTTCTTTTTCAAATTTACGTTACTAGTCTTGTTTCTCTTATCATCATCGTTACTATCACTTCCTATGTCGGTATCAGCATCTGGATTATCCTCTTCCTTAGCAGGGGGCTTGAGCCTTTGCCTTTCATGTGGGCCTTTGTTCCTTTGGTTGGATTCTTCATAACTAGTGTTAGTTTTTTCTTCCTTTATCCTACATTTTTATGTTAAAAAAGAGAAAAAACGTTACACAGCCTGAAATCTCAGACTTTTCTACAGAGTGACTTCTGGTCAGGGCTTAAGCAAGACTGTAAACAAAAGATGCTGCTGAGAAGTCTAAGAAAGCAAATCTATCTGTAGCTCAGGTTCCAGGAATCCATCATAAATGATTTCTATTAAAAATCTGCATGTGGTTCACTGGTGAATGAAAGCTGATGAATTTATCTAAAAGAATGAGTATGGTTAAGTATCTGCAGTCTCCTTCTAAAGAACAGAACAGAGATTTGAGTTCTTGTATAAGCTTTCTGGCAAGCTACACATTTTTTCCTATGCACTTACTCTTCTATTCACGTCAAATAATTGTCCAAAGAAGAAGCACGTTGTGTGTTTTTGTTCACAGAAGTAGGAACATAGCTTCCATTAGAAGTAGTAGATTTTTACTGCAGTATTTCTGAAGTTCTGATTCTTGTGACTAAGTAACACTTCTTAACAGCTCATAGATTCTCAAACAAAAAAGACAATCCATGAAGGACAAATTTGGGAACTGGGCAGAAAAAGTTATGCTTCGTCATTCTTTTCTGACTGATGGAAATGCATGTTTAATCACACACAAGCCATGCGTCTCCTCTTCCTAATCATACGGCTGCAGTTACAGGCTGTGGTAAATTCTTATGAATCAGCAGACCATCCAGAGAGATTGAATGTTTGATGCATACTTCAAAGTTTTTGAACAATGACTAAAAAATTAAGTTGGGAAATCCAATAATCTACTTTATTAACCCAATTAACTAGAATGAATGTAATGCAAATTCTGAGATCTGAAAGTGAAGCTGTGTTCTCTCTGTATCCTACAGTACCACCCTAAGAAAGATTAAAATATAAGCTGGAGCTCACACGAAAGGCTTTCTGGAAGCACCATCTAAAGTACTATTGGCTTTCCCACAAATTAATTTTATATACAACTTGCAAAAGAAACACTTCCTTAATATGCAAGATTAAGAAACCACCATTCCAGATATCTCTACACAGTAGAAAACCACATTTTACTGAAGAGGCTTTGAAAGACCTATTAAAGCAAACAGAAAACTACGTAGGCTGTTACTTACACTACAAACGCTATTGCTACTGTTTTACACAGATTCAAGAGAATAACAAAGATTGCATCAATAAAAAAAAGAAGAAACCATAAAAAGCAAAATTCATTTAACCACCTCAGTAGCAATCTTTGTAAGCCACTGAAATCAAGCAGGTCTTTCTCGCTGGTGGAAGCCAGGGACAGGATGTTTTTCCAAACATATGTGTATACTAATACTTTAAGACTGAGATGATGAAACTGTGGCCTCAAATTTCACACTTTTTTGCTTAAATTCAGGAAGCTGTTCTGCTTTTCTTCCAGTTGGTATTTCTTACTTCCTATTTCTTTTACACTACCTTTTCCTATTAATTCCAATAGGTGGCACATCTTTATACCAAACACATAATCTAGTACAATAAGTATAGTATTAGAGTTCGACATTTTTTTCAAGAAATTCCTATCAACATTTCCTATGACTTACCTCTATGTGCCCATTATTTTATTTTACCTTTTGCCTCCTTCGTGATTCAGAATATGTAACTTAATGCAGATTGCAAAATACTATGTAAACCAAAGTAAATATAGGTAGAATAATATAAAGTACTGTTACAAGTATGACTGTCCTCTGACACTTTTTAACCATATCCCTGTCCTCCTTGTTGCTGTCTTATAGTCTAGATCATTGATAATCATTGGACATTTTCCAAATAATTTTGTTAACTAGCTGTATGTATGAAGTAATCAGGTTACCCCTACCTGTGTGATATACTATTCCCTATTTCTTGCTGTATTCCAGTAAGTCTGGAACCACAATCAGCCAGAAGCTGTTTTATATGTGAAAGCTTTCTGGAATTGCATCGTACCTGGCTTCACGGAAGCTGCATTTCGGCATCTCTTCTTCTCCTACCGTCTGGTTTAAAAGATGTCTGTAAAATCCACTGAGATCCTTCTGTTTGGTCACATCCAAGTATGCTAAGGGAAAAAAAAAAAAAAAAAAAGGTTGGATTTAGTGTGTCATAAATATTCATCAGACATAATAATCCACAATTGGTAAAGACACCAAGAGTGCAATCTCTGGATTGCAAACCTGGAGGTTTTTAAGCCTGGAGTGCAAAAAGCTCTGCGCAAGCCAATCTGACCTCATAGCAGGCCACTCTTTAAGAAGGCTGGAACAGACAGAGGTCCACTAGACCAGAATTACCTTATTCAAGATGCTGAAAATGCAGGAGATTACATAGTGATCAAACATGCTTTGTTTGTTATTCTAACATCTATTTATCGTTCTAATTTTTAAGCCTATTTCTGTGACACTACAGAATATCTGGTTAGGGAGCGCAAGCGTAATTGTACTCCAGGCTTACAAGTCTTAATTCAGTAAGAGAAACCTCCTCAAAAATTAAAGCCCAAATAGTACTGACACACAAATGGAGGAGCTTCTGCTCTCAATGACCTGCACAAGGGAAAATAACAGATGGAAAGCGTGATCTGATTCAGTGTCTGTTATCTGCTCCTTTTTTATACTTAAACTATATCAAGCCTTACAGAAAGACCAGATGACAATGCTGTAAATCTTGTACAAGGCATACTTCTTTTTAAGAACAATTATACTGGTTTAGTGTTAATCTCACCCTCCAGAGCTGCCTGTCTTTTTTCTCTTTCCTCCTCCTCAGCCCTCTCTTGCAGCTTCTTCTTATAGGCCGAAGTCACAAAAGCCTCTTTGTGAGCAAATTCTTCTCCTTCCATTTCACGCTCTTTCTGAATTTTTCTTTCCATTCTTTTTTCTTGTTCCTTCTTTCTAATCTCTGCTGCTTTGAGGATATTGTGGATGTATCTGGGCTAAAATAGGAGGGAAAAAAAAAGTTTAATGCTGAGAGATAATTAAGGTGGCTAAGAAAACACAAACTGGGACTGATGTTGATTAAGTTTGTAATGGGATAAAAAATGACAGAAGTTAGTATAACATTCTCACACCAACAGCAGTTTTAAACTATCATCCTCTTTTAGGTCACTACTGTGGTATGCTTCCCAATAACATCACAGGTTGCTGTATTCAACGAAAACATTCAGCCCGACAGACTACGATGACTTTTTGTCTGAGTGAAACTAAATCTTTTTTTTTTTTTTTTTTGACTTCTCAACCCTGTCTTCTGTCTTGTAAAGTCTTGCCTTTCTACTTACGTAAGGGAGTAGAAAACTTTCTTTTATATCCCCATAACCTGACAAGCCCTTTCAAACAAAACAGAATAAGTAAAAACAAAAATATCACTTGTCAGGATAATTCTGCAATGCTTTGAAATTAGGCATTGGGCTGTGAAAACTGGCTCATATTTCACCAGCGAAAGGTAATTACTTTAGTCTGCTGACAGGTTTCCTGTGAGCACACCAGTGAGCAAGAAGGGACAATTTATGTTCATTGTCCTTTATTACCAGAAGTCATACTGCTGCAGGGCCCATTGCCTCTAACCCTATTATCCCACCATAACAGTCTCTTAAGAAATAGAGAAAGATATGCTAGACATCCTAAGTTGGGTGGGAAACTTGCAGTCTGCTGCTCTCCTGAGTACTCTGAAGTATCTGATGAACCAGTAGTTCTACCAAAATTGTTGCAAATTACTAGCTTAGGTAACAAAATTAGAGAATGAATTTGGCAAAGCTTAGAAGTTAAGCGACTGTAGTTATTCCAAGCACACAGAGATAAGACAGACAGCATACATTTTCAAGTATCGACCTTTTTGTCATCGTTTCCTGATAACATTCTGGCATTATTTTCTTTCTTCTTCTGCTGCATTTCATCATAAATACTGTCATACTCATACACTGTAGCATCTTCCGACAAAGCTTTCTGAATTTCCAATTTAGTCTAAAACAAAACAAAACAGAAGATAAAGGAATGAATCACGAATATGTTAAATGAATGATGCATAAATATCTTTTTCCTTCTAACTATGTCTTCCATAGCTTTTTTTAAAAGTAAAACTCATGTTTCTTCTGTATAACTTACTCCTCAATTACAGTCACAGGCCCACTATTGGCATATATTTAAATATTAAAAAAACAACAAAAACAACAACACTTTTTAACATTACATTCTACAAATAAAACAATTTGAGAAACTAAAAACATAAATGCATTTTATGCCATAATACAAGCTTTGCTTTGTATTGATTAAACTTAATTTTTTACTGTTTCAAGTTATGACCAGCTCTGTGTTAAACCTCAGTCATAGACCGCTCATTAGGCAGTTCTACAGCTACTCTGGTTATAGCAAGAACCTAAAAAAAGAATGATCTTGCCCACAAAACCAAAAGAAAATCTTTGCTGGAGGAAAGGCGCTGAGAATTTCATGTTTAAAGAAATTTTATGCTGCGAAGAGCAATGCATGAAATTATAAAACCACGAGGAATTTTTTAAAGGGTAACTCTAACTCTGAAAATACACAATTATGTTTCTGCAATTATTTAATAAAATGGGAAACGTAATTGGTTACAATTTTATCTTTCCATATTTAGAACACTTTAGATTCCAATTATTATGCTTCTGGAAAATAATCATGAGCATTTCCCTACTGGTAAAGTTTAAAAAAAAACATTTTATAACATCCTTAATCTGTTGACCAGAGTAACAAAAAAACCATCTTGATTACAACGAGTCTTATCTTTGAAAGACATCTGTGTGGAAGCCTAGAATTAGGATAGTAAATTTCATTCTGTAACTGCAGTAAAAAATAGAATCACATTCTATTTGATTCCATGATTCTAATCGCACTTAAATACAAACCATATAATTTGAGTTATATTTTCATTCAGTCAAGACAGGAGGCCAAAAACTAGTAAAGGACTTTCTCACTTCCTTTGTCTTTTCAAGTATACTTCAGAAAAATTGGGAAGCGCACTGCCTGCAGGATGTGCGGAATCAGCAGGATATACGGCAGTGCATTTTGGGATACATTACCACATAAAGAACTGAAAAAAAACTAACACACTGGCAAACAATTTATGGAGGAAGTTTAGGAAGGGAACACATTTTATCAATACAGCAAAAAACAGATTAAAATGCACATCCATATACATTGATGTCACTGGCAAAGCCAGATTAGAAAGCTCCTCAGCTTCACTCACTCCATCGAGGGTTTTTTTGTGGTGTTTTTTTTTTTTTTTTGTCTTCCCTGTGTCCCATTTACTCCTCTGACCACAGCCCTGCTTTTAGGTCTGCACTGTCAGGCTGCTTGTTTCACAGGTCTCTGTAGCAGCATAGGTTCACAGGCCACTATTCCAACACAAAGGTGCAAGAGTAAAAGGACAGGAGCAAGAATTTCTTATTCTTAGCTGGAATTTCTGGCACCTTTGCCAGCAAAGAAAACGTGTGTGACTGAATCTGTGCTGAACTGGCTGCTGGCCTGAAGACAAACAACCAAAACCAGGTAAAACTACCATATCTCTGCAGATAGTAAATGCAGTCATTTCCAAATTTGCCATGGGCATGAAGAGTCTCCACTGCACCTTACCTGTTTCATCACTTGTTTTTTCAATGCTTCTTTCTGAAGACTTTCACCAACAGATGGCTGTAAGAAAAAAACATTGCAGAAATAAAATTAATTACATTGATGCAGCTCACATTATTTTTCTGCCATTTTAATGAACAGGTATCTAAACAGTCTCCTTACATTAGGCAGTCTCTCACTCCATCAGCATTTTTCCATAAGCAAGAAAAGCTAAAAGTTTATTCATAAGCATACAATGAATCAGCCTTCTCCGTGAGCAAAATACTGCCCTACCTCAACATACGTGTATGTCTTTTATAAAAATGATGATGAGTTTAAGAACATGATTTTACAAACAGCGTATCTCAAAAGCTACAAATAATTTCCTGCTATTTCACTAACCAAGCAGTCTCTGCTCAAGAAATGCTCAGGGACGTGAGGTTTGTGGAAATTGTTTTGTCCCAATGTCTTTTTCCAACCACTGCCAAAAAACTCATAGAAAAGCCATGTCCCTCCACTGCAGCGTCAGTCTACTGGTGCACGAAGCTAGCACATCAGGAGTCAAAACACCCAAGAAAGGGTATCTAAGGCAAGAACCGAAGCAGATTCCTAAGAGATAATGCTTGTGATACACCTGTGCACTCTTACAAACACTGAGCTTCTTTCCGTTGTTGCTAAGAAAAAAAAAAAAGGAAAACACAGACCACCCCAAATCAACAAAAACTGGAATTATATCCTCCTACCAATTTATGTATCAAAACCGTTTTAATGTTCTTGCAAACTGTACTTAAGAATACAGAAGGATAAATATTCTCAATGATTTTTGAATTATATTTCTAATACTCTGTGAAATAGGCGCTGTTCAGAGTATATTCCCGTGTGTAAATTTCAACAGAGAAGTGGCCGTGCCGAGCAGACATTCTTAGTGACAACCCCACAGGAGAACTGCATTCATAGAAATATCCGAAAGGATTTGGCAATATTTCAAGTTTGATCAGTATCGTTAATTCTGTATTTTTAAAAACAAGAATGTTGCTGTTTTGAGCAGCATGTACTTCAGGCATTAATGGATAATATTTCAAGATAAGTAAGCTAGAAAGCAGCAATACTAATCTTCCCCAAGAAAAACACGTATCCACTACTGAAAACATTCCCTAATCAGCATACTTTCTAAAAACAAATAACAGAAACGAACAAACAAAAAACAGAACTGAGTTTTATTTAGTTTTGTCTTTTAATTAGTGTTGAACTAGACTGCATATCCTTCTTTTCTGAACCAAGAGATAAGACTGTTTATTAAACAGACGTTCTATAAATGTCAGGACTCCTATCCTTGTTTATGTAATTAGATATCGCTTCATCTTAAAAAGCAGAAATAGGAAGGAAAAAATCCTCTTGCGTTTTGGCAGCTTCCCAAGCTTTGTGACTTTGACTAGTACGTGGATTCACAGAATCACAGCACAGTTTGGGGTGGAAGGGACCTCAAAGCCCACCCAGTCCCAAGCCCCTGCCACCTCCCACTCAAGCAGGCTGCCCAAAGCCCCATCCAACCTGTCCCAGGGCTGGGGCATCCACAGCTTCTCTGGGCAGCCTGTCCCAGTGCCCCACCACCTTGGAGCACACTCTCTCTCTTTCTAAAAAGAGAAGAGACTGTGTAATCAGCTCTTAATAAAATTAAGCTGAAAACCAACTAGCGGGGAGCCTGAAACAGTGACTAGGATCTTCTGAAATCAAACAAAACTAGCACAAGGCAAACCCAAACAGATTCCCTTATCAAGAGGGCTCTGAATTTCACCTGATGCTTACTAGTAATAACGTGTCATGACCTCTTTTTCTTATGCTATTGAAGTTTTAACAGATGGGTCAACAAGGAAAGACGCCCAAGAGCTTTTCCATAATTTACTACATGACAGACTGTAAACAGTTCAAATCTTTGTCACTGCTTAATTTCAGAAACAGAACAAGTTGTGCCATAAGCAGCAGAATTAATGGACTCTCATTTTATGTGACTTTGTGCCCTCTGTCTCTTTATTCCCATTATCACCCCCTCAAACACCCTACCTGCTTGATTTGTCAAGTGGGCAACACTCTGTGTGATCCACAGCTACCCCCGTGCTGAGCAGTCCCTCAATTTTGCCTTCTTTGGGCAGAAGAAAATTGGAATCACAAATTCTCAGCTGTCTGTCCTTTACTCAGATGCCAAATTTCACAAAAAACAAAGGAAGAGAGTGGTTTTGGGCTCTCTGCCACCTATGTTGTGTGGTTAGGATTGATAGTGGGGGTCTAACTAACAGGTACATAGAGGGATCACCTCTACATGTTTTTTTTTCTGCTAGGCAAAGCACAAATGGTAACAAGATCTCCAAGCTTCTGTGTAGTCCTGTCTAAAAAAAATATCCAGAAATTTACTATGTCCAAGCAGTACCAAGCAATTCCAAGCTCAGCAAGAGGAAAAAAGGGTGCTAAGGCAACACTGTCAGTGCTGGGAGAAGTAGGTACGGTACCCCCTGACAGCATCCGCTAAATTCGGGATAGTGGATTATTTGGTTGTAACACCCAACAAGACTCCTGGCTTCAGCCATCAGTATTTCCCTCTAGCTCTCAGGATTGCAGAGCTAATGTTGAGAAATATTTACAGTACTGTATGTAATTTTTACATTGTATGCTTTTTTCTAAAAATACTGTATCTGAATAGTGTGATTTCCTTCATATAAATGACAATTTTAACTTGGCAGTGGAACACACGCCAACATTTAACACAAGACCTGGATTTCCAGATTTCCTCCTGGATTGCAGGGAGGACGATGTCACTCTGCTTGACATTAAGAGTCACCACTGCAGCATTCTTCTGTCACTCTCACACTGGCTTTCCAAAAAGGTGCCTGAACACCAAGGAGTTTCCTCTGTGTTATGGCAGAAAGCAAAGGCTCGGTAACAGACAGAACAGACCCCACGGCCCTAGTGACAAAGTGAGCTTTATTCCACTGAAATATTTCAGACGCTGCTCAGAACATTTTCCTTGTCAGCCTACATGAAATGAATGTGTTGATCTACAAAGATTACACAAACACAAAAGTAATATATAATCCTCATTATTGTACATGTAATTGTAAAGAAGTCCACCTGTGATATGTTTGCCTAGAACAGCGGCAGGTTTATAGAAAACAAACACCTTCCCTAATGGTTTATGGTTGACAATTTCCTGTTGTGCTATGAGCTCTGATAGATGAGAACTTCCTGTTCTTTTGTATTGTTTTTACTTATCAACTGCCCATTTATTAAAGGCCCCAGAAGCTCAGCAATCTGTCTCCTACTTTCTCTTTCCCTGAAGTCAAGCTATTCTTCAGAAGCACAAAGCCTGTAGTTTAATATTTTCTAGAAGGAAAAGATGGTTTAACCCTATCCTTTGATTTGCGTAGAACCCAAACAAAAAGATAAATAAACTTAAAAAAATAATAATAAAGAAACTTAAAAATGAGTCTCTACAGTTTACCAGCTCTACAAGGCCATGGAAGAAAGCTTAGATGCAAACAAAAAGGTTAAAAAAAAAAAAACAACCCACAAACACACAAAACAGTTAAAGAAATGGCCTCAATCTATGAACACTTCTCACTGTCACACATCGAAGCTACAGACCAATGTTTTTAGCTCATCTCAGGTGCGTTCAAATTCTAACAGAGCACTGCAAACCATTTGCAGCTTTATACAAAAAGCACAATTCAAAGTTCAAAAATCCAGCACCTAAAAAGGGGGGTTCCACATGTTTTCTCTGCCCTCCCACCAGAACATCCGTCTTCCCACATCTCAGGTCTCATCTGCAGCTCTTCCCTTTCTCTCTGTAGTTTCTGCTTCCTCCCATCTCACCTTGGCAATGAAAAAGGAAAGAACTCAGACAACAGATTCACCTCAAATCATACACTGTACAAGCCATGGTGACTGGTACAAGGCGACGAGACAGAATGTGTAAAATAACTCCCGTACAGAACTAGCTTTCCTTGGCATACCCACCCAGCTTCCAGCAACTAGGAGTCTTGGGGCTTCCTGAGATGGAGGATGCACCTGGACCATTGTTTGACACCAGCAGCATCCCCTGATTTGACGAATCCATTCCTGAACCCATTTATAGCTTTGGCCATGCCACAATATCCTGTGGCAGCGAGTTCCACAACTTAATTAGACATTGTGTGGAGAAAAACAACTTCCTTGTGTTTAGATGAAACCTGCTTCTTGGTCATTCCTTTAGATCCCCTACTGCTCATGTTATGAGAAATAGCAAAATCACTTTACTTTCTCTGAATCATTTTTGATTTTACATGCTTCCTTGGGAACTATTCCTCTCCACTTCCTTTCTGTCAGTGAGCTAAGAGCCCCTCAGTCTGTTTAGTCTTATCCTGCATGCAAACTGCTGCATAAACTCCAGTCATTATTGTTACTCTACTGACTTCTCCGCTCTTTTTATCAGTCACAGTGTCCTTTTTGAAAGGAACTGTAAGCAAAAATAAAAATTTGAGTCTACACGTACACGCTGCAAAATGAGCCTCCATTTACACAGTGATACTTTCCACTAAATTCCAAATACAAAACAGAACACAGAACAGTGCACTGGGAACACTGACAAGCCACCTCTGAAAGCACAGTGCATGAATATTTTGGGATAATATTTTGGGAGAAAATGGATATACAGCAAGTAACGGTACACCAGAATAGAAGCTTAATTCTGACATCTCATAGTTTGCTGATGTAACATCTGTTCTCTATAACAGGTTTTCCTAGGGATAACCTTCCCTCCAGTTTTTAAAACAGTAACAGTTCCTCATTTTGAAGGCAAGTAATTCAAGACTACGTTGTCTAGAAATAACTGTAATCACCTGGTTTTTCTTTTTGCCACTCAACACTGGGAAAATTTATTTTAAGTAAAATTTCTATCCAAGGTGTTCTTGTTGTGAACTAACCCAAAGAATATCTTCATCAGCGACTAACATCCACTAACGTACTTAGTCACAGTAAAAATGATCATATTTTGAATTCCTTCAGCAAGAGTACAGGCAAAATCTTAATGAAATATGCATAGTAGCATTTTTTTTTAAAAAAAAAAAAAGGACTGAAAGTTTGGTATCTAATATATAATCACAGACCAAGTCAGGTGTGCAGATTTCCCAGCACAAACTTTATTAGAGTTCAGTTAAAAATACATAATCTCCAGACATTTGAGATGTAGTTCTGACTGATAAGGCAGCAGACAGGAAATGAAACCCCTCCCAAATGCTGCTCCTTATCTCGAAAAGCTCTGGAATTATTATTGAACTAATAAAGTAATTTTGCTTTTTAAAAAATGATCCTTTTTGATAAAGGCAGTTATGAGATTATTACTTTTTGCTGGGTATGTACCATACTGATGTGCATGACAACTTTAAATAGTCTGTAGAGCAGCCTGGTAGCGAATGTCAGCTCTTCGGGAAGGAACGATACTTGATCTGTTAAGCTACAAGTTAGCTGACACCAACACACGTTGTTATTATTACCAATATTATTATTAGCATTATTTTACTTTCGTGTTGAGATATTAAAAAGAGAAAATTCAGAAATAGAAAATATGCAAGTCACGCCTCACCCACTAAGGGTTCCCAGTCCTACCATTTAATGTTTAATGACAACAGATTAATTCAGTTCTTGGGATCTGGAAAATGTGGGGTCAGTCCCTTGATGCTGAGAAGGATACCAAACCCCATACTGCCACAGAAAGGGAAAGTGCTCCTGGCACTGAGGATAGTGGATCCCCATCATATCCACCAGCTGTGTTTGAAGGAAAGCCTCTCTTTAGAGCCCTGCTGCCAGCTGTGAGCTGTTGGAGGGACACACCTCCCCGTAGTACTGAGGAGAGCAGCTAAATGAGGAAAGGAAGGGGATTTCAGACATGTTCCTGTCCTCTGTGCTTCCTATAAGCTGCAGTTTCATGTCTGGGGTTGAGTGGATATTACTGAGAAACCTCTCAGTCCTCTCACGCACTGTGTAAAGGGAACTCAGACATCTTCAGCAGCGACTTTCTGGACGCAACCTCTCACAAAGGTTGGGAATTGCTCAATTTGTCATAGAAATATGACAAAAAATAACAACTGCTAGTTCATTAAAAATGTTTTGATACTAGGAGTCAGAGACCAACAAAGGTTATTTGATGCTTTATTAGCATTGGTTTTTCAACTACACAATAGAAAGAGCATTTTCTGGGTTTTGGAGGAAAAAAAGGTTAATATTCATGTATTATGATTACACTGTGCATAATGATTCAATAATCACAGGTAATTGCTGCTTGATATTACCCAGCAAATTGTAACTTTATCTCCAGAAACAGAGAAAGAAATTGTAACCATATCTCTTATCTGTGTAGGGAGCTCCTCTCCACAATTCTATCCTTTTCTTGTAAGCTATGAAACTACTGGCTCTAAAATCTTCAAAAATTCTGTTTAAGAAGTTGAGTATCTGTAAGTGTTCAAACCAGCATACACTCCGAGCCAGTTCTTGGATGGCCCCATGTGTAGAGCAGTACATCCAGAAGTGTAATTTTTATTGCGGACAGCACCATCTACTGGATCAGGTAGAAAGCTAGTATTTTTAAGGTAAGGCTTAAAAAAATAAAGATAACTATATAAAATAACACTATCAACATCATGCAATATTGCCATACATCACAGAATATCAATAAACTCTGCGGTCACTGAAAAGCTGTACATATGTTATTGCAGGGATTGTGTGTTTCGTTGCCTTTTTTTTCTTTAAAACTTTTAGTTTGTACAGCTTTGCTTTTGTTTAAAGTGAGTACCAACAATAAATCAATTATATTGAAACTGTGTGGAATAATCTAAAGGATACAACACACTTAACAGCTGTTAATATTTGAGAAACAACTGTTGCTTGCTCCTGGCTGTTCTGTTTGTAGACATAATCACCTAGGTAACCAACAAACCTATGAGCTAGTTGCTGTTAACTCTTGCAAATATAAATTTGATGAACTTTTGGAAGAGTTGTCAGAAATTAACAGTGAAGTAATCACTTACCTTTAAGTTGCACTAAAGAAAACAGATCACATTTCACACCCAAATTCCAAGTGATAATAAATATCATAATACTGCTGCTAGATGCTGATGAAGGCATTATGGTTGTAAACAAATTGTTTGCAGAAAACGAGGCATATTTGGGAAGAAAATTGTTGAACTGACCTCTTCATCAGAGTCATCTGCGAACACGGAGAGTTTGCTGGAAACGAGACTCTTCTGCTGCATTTTCTTGGGCATAATGAGCCCATACCTAGGGAAAAACATTAAAAGTTACCTTTAACATATTTGTTGCAAAACACAGAGGTTACAAATCAGAAACCTACTCCTCACAATTTTAGAAACAAAGGTCAGCATCAGTGTAACGTTTTGAATACAGATCTGAGCAGGATTTCCAGCAGCGTGCTCAGCATCGCCACACACCCGCCAGCTTCTCCCATGGCTGTGGTTGTCTTTTCCCGTGTTTCTGACTAAAATTACCTTCCTAAATCATGCCACAAACCCCTCCAGCCCTGAGTTCCCTATGTGACGCTTTGTTTTTCCCCTGCTCGGAGCAGTACACAGCCCCTGTTGCCCAAGCTGCAGGTTTCCCCCCACACGAGCTGTTCTGTGGCCGTGAACCCACCCCGTGTGGCACCAACCCGCAGCCCACCCCCTGAGGCAGCAGCAGCAGGGGCCGCGGCCTGCAGCCCGCTCACATCACCCAGACACCACCTAACTGCACATTTCAGGCCCTGGTGCGAACACGGCGCATTTTTACGCTCAGAAACACCCCCTGCAGTCGTGTCAAGGCTTGAGCCCCTAACCCAGGCCCGCCTCTCCCCTCACCCTTCCCCTGAGCCCCCCACAGGGCTCTCCACAGCGCGCGGTGCCACAAACATCGCCTCACGGAGCTGCCCGCGCTCCGGCTCAGGCCGGCAGGGCAGGGCTGCGGGAGCTGCCCCGCGGTAGGGTCGAGGAAACCCCCCCTCGGGGGCTGTGCGGGGCTCGCCCCGGCCCCCTGCGACCCCCCGAGCCCCCCTTGGCCCGCCCGCACTCACTGCCTGCCGGCCGCCGCCATCTTGGGCCGCGCTCCGTCACAGCCGCCGCCGCCGTTCGGGTGCCGCAGATTCCTCACGGCTCAGAGCCCCCATCCCGGCTCACCCCGGCGCCTCAGCGCCGTACCGAGACCCGGCCCCGCTCCTGCGGAGAAACGGGGAACGGGCCCGGAAGGAACGGGGACGGTTATTTTTTTTTTTAAAGGCCTTTTTGGCGAGTGGCGAAAGTGCCGATCGGGGAGCGGCCGGCCCGCACCGCGCTGAAGCGCCCTTCGCGGCGGGCTGGGGGGGGGGGGGGGCACCGGGCCCCTGGCGGCGCTGCCTGTGGCCGAGTGAAGAAAGAGGAGTTTAATTTCCCCCAATTTTATCAAATTTTATTAAAGAAGCGGTTCTGCCGTAAGAAGCGTTATTGCAAAGATGAAATCTTGCGGCAGACGGTCAAGTTTGCTGTAATCTCAGGCTTTATCCCAATAAGACAGCTTTTTCCCTTTGTATATTAAAATTGTGGGGCTTTTCCATAACACATGTAGAAGTAACTGTAAAAAAGTGCTGATTAACAACCTTTAGTTAAAATTATTTCTAAAAAGTACTTTAAGGACAGTGAGTCTTAACTTTTGCTCTATCATTTATGAGCGCTGTACCTTGGCAGACGTAAACTCTTACCTGCTTCTTTCTTATTGGAATTAATTAATTAAAAAAAAAAAAAAAGTTAAATAAGCTTTTAAATTTACTATGTATACTTATAACAATAAATTTGTCTCCTTTAATGCTTATATTTTTCTTAATAACACACAACAGACCATTATAACAGACCAAAATATAAAGCACCAGTTTATTAAATAAAAGATGTCAAATAGCAGAACCACTAGGGTTAGATGAGGAACCAGTGTTTCAGCTGAAGGCACGCTAGACTTTGCTGGTGAAATCTGGAACTTCTTTATTCTGTAGGCTCTTTGTCATCTCCATCAGTGACAAGCAGGTGTGCACCCAGTTGTACAGGTACTCGGCTGGAACTGAGCCCTGCTTCCACAGCTCTGCTCTAGGTACACCTGAAACAAAGAAGAGCTGTAACTGCAACAGGCCAAGTCAAAACTGCAACCAGTGTTTCTACAGGGCTGCACAAAGAAGGTCATCCCATCAGCAGAGTTTTCCCCAAGTCCAATAATTCTACCCTGGAAAATTCTGGTGCTTTGAAATGGTGTATTATGATACTGAACAGTTAAGCACATGAATGCTTAATTTTTATCATAATTTTTTTCACATTGTGATAGGTCCCCTGTTGTATGAACTGCTCTATTTAATACTAAACATTTGATAATTAAAAATATAGTGAGAAAAGTATTTTTGTTTTGTTTTGGTTTCCCAAGCTCAGATTTGATTTTAGAGTAATTATCCATTGAAACTCTTTTATTATATGCTATCAGAGGTCACCCTAGAGTCATACCTCCAAAGGTTGCTCTGTGAGTACAGCATAGGTTATTAGTGCTTTGTTCCATATTACAGGGCACGCATATAGAACATGCAGGTGTTGTCCAACATACACCATGCGTGAACACTGATATTCATTGAAAAGGAATTGCTATAACTGTGAGTCATACTGGCATTCACACTGCTGATCTGACACTACTGTCTCACAGTAAGTTCCATCTGGGAAACAAGTCTCTTGTAGCACACAACAGTTGTTTGCCAAAGCTGTACCCTTTCTAGTTAAATCAAGGTTCTTAGTGAAGTAGGACTGGATGCTCTAGGCCTGCTTCATTGTCTCCCGTATTAGTTTAATATATATGAGGAAAACACACAAAAAGAAATGCTGACTGTATTAGGTGTTCACTGTTCATCAGTAGGCTGGACACTGCCAGCAAGTATCCCCAGCTAAATTATTAAGTCTCGTCCATGCTTGATTTTAACAGGCCTCAGTCTGGCATTAAATCAAGTGAAAGATGTCCATAAGAACAGCAGTCATTTCTCCTGCAGAGATGTTACAAGTACTAATTACCTCTTGACTGCTCTGGTACACAGAACAGGATACTTGCCAAACAAAACCATCATTCTTTGCATGTTACCTGCAGGATCACAATGAGACCACCTGTTCTGGTAGATTTCAAAGCTGATTTGCTCCCCTTTCCTTAAGGCGGTGAATTTTGATAATAAATTTAACAGGTTGACTTTTATTGACCAAAAAAGACTGCAGATCTTTAGGCCCCCTTATCTGCTGTTTAATGTACTGGGAAATCAAAGTTAGTTTCAGAAGTAAGGATTTTAAAAGCATGCAGCTGAATGTTGCAACTGAGAGTTTCATTACTGAGCTGTGTCTGGTAATCTCACAATTACTTTACAGTATTTACCACCAATACAGTCCAGCAGCAGCTCTCCTTGAACTTGCACAGATGGAGCAGTTGGATCAAAGCAATAAATCTCCTGAATCAAATTGTCATCAAGATTCTGCAATGCAGAGAACAGTGTCAGATGGCAGTGAAAATCTGAGAGTTACAGAACTAAAGAAGGGTAACTCAAGTATATAGGAAATCTAGAAATGATAAGTAAAAAAGTGGAAATTGAAAGGAAGATGTCTGCAAGGATGGAGAAACTGAAAAGTAAAAATACAGGAAAGTGAGTGAATACCTGAGAAACAAAGGAGCACACAGTCTTTCAGATATTCTTAATTTGGAGGATATCCTTCCAATGTTTTAAAAATAATAACAAATCATACTCTTCATTTTACATTTAGTCAGTATATGGACACTTACTGTATGTAACATCTCCCTATCACTGTCTTAATGACTGTAATCCCTTCAAATTCAACCATCCAATTCTGTTACATTTCCACATCTGCAACTGTATTTACAATGTGATTTTTAAATAGTTCTGTCTGGTCATTGCTTTTACATGAACACATCTCCAGTGCCCACTTATCCGTTTCCTGTTCTCTTAAAAACAAATCTGGTTTATTAAACTGGACAGCCCCTTTCGTGTAATGTGCATGGAATTATTTCACTACCAATTGACCCTTGGCAAATACCACTGCATCTTTGTAGTGAAAGAGTAACAGAAAAAAAAAAGGCTCACCAGGATACACTGACTCCAGCTCTCAATCTTCTCTGAGCCCTTCCAGTTTGGATTGAAAAGCAACAGCACAGCCTTAACTATGTTATGTAGTAGAGCTGGTGGTTCTTCATAGCCCTTTATTTCAGCAAAGCTCTCAGCACTGAGTTTCTGGACACACTCACGTAGGTCCTGCAGCATGAACCGGTGGAAAAGAATTCCTGCATGCCTCGAATTCATGTGTTCTGCCTCTGGAATCAAAAACCAACCTTTCAAGAAGTTGATCAGAAACATATGATACTCAAGACTTATTGACCGAAAGCCTTTGCACTCTATCTGATTAACATTTTTTCTCCTTGACTGCGCAATTAATTTGCATACAGCCCAAGTATCCGATGAAACATTTCAAAATGGATATGTGCCGGAGAAGGAGACAAAACTTGCTGTAACGTAAGTGTGGTATGTTGAGACCGCTGAACATCCTAAGGGGATTAGATGGATGCCATAAATGTTACTATGCTCCTGGGGGAACTGGAGCCACTGAGGGAGTAATTAACATAACCTCCTCTGGGGGTGATAGAGGCTCATTCTGGTTCCAGAGTCCAGACAAACTGAAAACACAAATGGTATCAAGATTGCACCCTGGCCTGGGGACCTGACATGGGTACCCTGACTTATCAGCAGCTTTGGCACTGTGCTTGCCTTGGTTAGGATCCAGGTGAAGGGTCCAGGCACGCACTTAATTCTGGAACTTTGACACTAAAACCCTCTTAACCTTAGGTGGGGCAGTTCTGTGTAGAACATGATAGATCCCTGAAGGCAACAAAGCACCTTTGATTTTAGTGGGACTCGGGCACAAAAGTATCCTGTGAACCAGAGCCAAAATCTGAACATTCTGTTTAACTGTACTCTGCTCAGCACGTAGAGTTGCTCATGAGTAGTTCATGTGTACCAAAGCTTTGTATTTGTCTTTCTATACTTGTATGAACGATACTTAAGATGTGGTTTTACTGACATTCCTATTATACTCCTAAAAATGTATCTCGGCTCTGTGTGCACAATACCTAGTACATAGGTTGGTTTTGTTTCCTCTGAAGGTATCTTCAATATCTCACAGCAGGTAGCTTGGGCCATCTTCAACATTTTCTGCAGGTCTTTATATTCATGAGGAGGTAATTTCTGGTGGTGTCCGATGCTGATATCAAATAACGCAAAAGCTTGTCTCGATAGGTCACGGAGAGGTACTGCAATGTGGTACTCTCCACAGACAGAAGTGCAAACGACTTCTGAAGTGTCTATGCACTTAAATAGGTAATCTCTGAAATGAGAGTAAAGAGAGGAAAATATCCTAACTTTTACCATTCTAGTCTCTTTTGGTACTTTATTTAGCATATTTTAGTTAAAGATCATTCATCTTGTGTTGTTAAAACAAAGGTATTACATTACAGTCATTGTTTATTCCTTGAACTGAAATACGAACATATTTCAGTATCATTCAAACCACTTACAGAAAGGAGAAAATAGTGTTTTGGAACACAATATTGCTTACCCAAGGCAATTGCTGAACATCATAAGAATTTAACAGACCCACACTAGTTTGTATTCTTGCTTTAAAAACAGATTCCCATTATAACCATGTTGACATTTGTTCTACAGATTTTTATAAAAAGAAAAAAAAAGTGCTGGAACAGCAAATTACTATTCAACCAACTTTGACAACAAGGATGATATACTTAAAAGAAAAGTCTGTGTGGATCTTGGCAGTTGAAGGAAACAGATAGTTGAAGGAAATGAGATACGTAGCCAGGAAAAAAAAAAAAAAAAAATTACTGTAAAGAGCAAAATGCTTCACTACAGGCTCTGATCCTGCAAACCCTTCGCAACAGATGCAGAGCTTTCTTGGCAGCTCATCTGGTAAGCATTAAGTTGGAAGTTAAGTTTTCGCAGGCCTAAAATTAAAGAGAAAATTCACCTTACCCCTTCAAAATTCAGTATCACATCAGCATCTACAACAGAAGCCTCAACAGTGAGACAACTACAGACAGATAGTCTTGTAGGGTTGCATTACAATGGACTTTACACAATGTACATCATGCAGACTAGAATCTAGGAGCAGAGGTAACTGGCTAGATTGCAGGTTCCAGAGCCTACCTTAAAAGGTTTTCTTTTCTGAGGAAAAGAACAGCAGAAGTATGAATTTCTTTTTGTCCTGTATTATCTGTAGTAATCATTTTACGTAGAGCATAGTCACATGTCTGTCGGAGAGAAAAGGGACATTTAGCTGCATCCAGGAAAAGAACAGCCATTTTGAAGCTTGGAGAGGGAGAAAAGTGTTTATTTCTCAAAGAAAAACTCCTATGTATATTCAAGTGAAATGAGATGGTTTAAAGACATCTCCCAACAATACCTGTTTTTATTCCCAAAGTGTGTTGCTCCAGATGCATGAAGAGTGTGCCCTGGACCTCCCTCAGACTGACTATTTAATCCATCCCCAGGCTCTACACTGAGGAACACCCACAGGCCAATGAAGAGGTTTTCCTTCTTTTTCATGTCCTATTACAGCCCCCTTTCTTATATTATGTTTGTGTCAGCGTGCCCTGAAACATGAAAAGCACAGAAGGGAGCAAACAACCTGGCTATCAGGCAGTTAACAAGGGGACAGTGCAGAGCCTGGAATGACAACAGAAGGCTGCCAGCATAAACTATACTTATCAGAGGAAACAGATGAATTATGGCTTCAGCTGATGTCATGCAGACTTTGTGGTGGCATGGGATCAGTTCTTAATATTGCATACACTTTCCTTCTCCTTAACTCACTTGTGGACTGACAAGGTTCCCAGGGTTTGAGTGCCTGCTGAACAACTGGACTGTGATCTGTAGGGACGTGGGCTGCCTTTACAGGCAAGTTAACTGGGAGCAGCCATTTCCTGAGTCAAATTTAGGTCTTGACTCCTGACATCAGTTCAGAATGAAGAGGTAATGCATTAGCTAGGGCGTTCTTTTTTTTCCACACCATAGTTTTAACATGCACAGTATCCCCACAGAAGAGCAGCTCCCTCTGTGGAGGTTCCAAAAAGCTGAGCTTTATCAGGCATTGTAGGCTAATCTTCACCTGGATGGATGGATGGATGGATGGATGGATGGATGGGGGTGGGGGTTTGCTCTATTGGTTGCTATGCACCTGTGAGCATTGAAGTAGGAGAATATTTCCTTGTCTGACGGAGAAAGGAGATATGCTAGCAGTGCTGTTGAATTGTTTTACATGAAAGGCTGAAAAGAATGAGTGGCCTCCTTTCCAGAGGGAACCTTTTGATGCACAGGCAGACACAAGAATCTCAGGCAGCCTTCAGTTTTGACAACACCAGCACTGGGAAATCATACACAGCTAGATAGAGCATGTCCCCTCACTAAAGTAGTCCTGTCAGCCCCGCATACCTGCAATTAGCATAATTGCATAATCAGTAAACTACATACCTGATCTTTGCCAGGCTCCACCAGGTATGTAGTAACAGCGTGGATGCTGGAGACTCTGGGATACAACCAGTCCAGTGCAGTGAGGGTCATTTGCAGAACGTTTTCTAGTGCACACACATGATGGTAGGCTTTGCTGAATGCAAGGGAAACTCCCTGTGAAAGCAGAATGCTCCAAATGAGCCAGACCTTTCTTTGGGGAAAACGCTGGGGAAACATTCATGTGGTAAAATGAAGCAAAATGGTTGTAATAAGTTACTTTAATTGCAGCTTGCAAAGGTGAAAAGTGACTGCGATATCTCCCTTATCAAATAAGGCCTTAAGACTCCAGAGCACCCAGGTCACAGCCAAGTACTACAGTAGTCAAAATTGGTTTTAGTGGTGATTGATAGTCAAATACACTGATAATGTTGGCTTGCTGCGCTCCCTGCTGCCCAGATGATGCATACACAGTGAGGCTGATTCTAAAGAGCACTGCGTACCAGCATCTCAAAGAAATATGGACTGCTGTTGCTTATAAGTAACCCACCATGTAAAAAGTGAGGTTTCACACCACTTTATACAAACAAACACAAATAAGATATTTAGAGCTTCAGTAACTAAAAGCTACTACCTTTGGGCTTTGCACAAATCTGCAAATGATTTACTAGTCAGGTCTGCAGAAGTTCAAATAAATTACTGATGAGGTGATAGCTGACAATCAATTACAAATAAGATGCTAATCAGTAAGATATTGACAAGCTGCTCTGCTCACACCAGTTTTATCAAATACTGTAAAATCACATCAGTTCTTTTCTGAGTTGTACATCTTATGTCTATGCAGAGCAAACCTAAAAAATGCAAATAGTCTCCATCCATTTTTTTGACGTGCAGGATACAAACTGCTTTCTGGTAGTACCCACCTGGCAGAAACTGATCTCATGGGTCAGAAAGATGGTTTTCTCACTCTGGTCCCGAAGAGTATCAATTCCTAGAATGCCAAAGACATTCCAGTGAGCATCTTGTAATGGCAGTACCAGGAGTGAACCTCTTCTCTCCTCAACTGGACGGTCATAGTTCCAGAAGTGGATATTTCCGTGGAGCTGAACTCTTGGAACATGGATTGGTTTTCCCTCTTCAACAGCTGCAAAGCTGAAAAATAAATGTATGAGCAGGTTTGTTATGAGTAGCAGAAAACCATTAGAAAAACAATAAATATTGCAGCTTTGAACTCTCCCTGCTTTTAAGCATTAGAGAAGGAAGGTTTTAGCTCCTTATTCCAACCACACCTAGAAATACCACATTTACCACTTGCATCCCAAAGACAGTGGTAATAAATAAGGCACTTTTTATTCTTAAGACATTGTAAAAACACCAACTAATGAATATAATGAAAAGGAATTCAGAAGGGAGCAGCTGGTACATTTTATAGGTCAGAAGAAGCAATATTTAAAGAAATATGTTTATCTTATGGAAATAAGAACTAAAGAGGCACGAAGGCTGTTTTTACTGTAAACATGAAGGAAGGGAAGGCATTGTTCTCAAAAATTATCCAGTGGATGTAACTGCTGTAAGGACATTAATTTTAAAAGAAGAAATGTAGGCCCAATACAAGACATTTGCTAAGGGATGAGATTTATTAGACTGTGAGCTAATCTCCCCAAGGAAAGGAGCAAAATCCCAAATAAAGCAGTTCTAAGTAGAGCATGCAAAGCATAAGGATATCTGTATGATAACGCAACATCCACAATGGTCCCTGAGGGAAGTTCCTCTCTGGAGTACTACCAACTTCTGTTTTCAGTGCACCCCAAACCACTTCCAGGCACCCCTGCATTCCAGATACTTTCGGGAAGAAGGAACAGTTCTTTGTAGCTTTTCTTACCTTACTCCTTTCATGTCTTTGTACAGAATCTGGTTGAGAACATATGGAGCATCATCTGTGGTACACGCCACATAGTGTAAGAGAATCTGTCCCCGCTCTGGTGAGAGCTGGTTCTCTTCCAAAAGGGCAATATATGCACTGATCTTCTTGTTATCCCCGTGGGCTTCTGCATCCTAGCAACCAAATGGTTCCCATTACATTATGTACATTAGCCACTGGCCATTATGCTTATTTCATGCACTTATCACTCATCTCACTTATGCTGACATGCTCTTCTGGGTCACTGATTTTGGATGTCAGGCACCAACTGTGTGACTTATACATGTGCGTGTCGTGGTTGTGTCATGCTCTGTTACAAGCAAAACCACATGGTATTTAGATTCTTAGAGAGAATGGATTTCTTTTTTTCCTGCTTCTAGCAGGGAGCAGTTCATCTTAAACTAAAAGCTAATTGTAAGATGGGCCTGAGCAAAACTACTGTGAATTTCATCTCCAACAGGAGATTCCTTTGGAACAATCAAACAAATGCCAGAGTTACTACATTTACAAAGCTAGACAATTTTGTAGCAACGTTTGAACCACTTTGAAGGAAGTGTTTATGTGGGGAATACTTTAATGTTCAAGATAAACATCCAGACCTACATCTGCAAGTTAAAAATGAAACCTTTTCCACTACAAATTAACTATCTGCATCCCAAACCAAGTCTGGTGTGTTTAAGAAACACCAGAACTGAGGATGGATTTCCAAATTTGATCCTAGTCAGCTATTCAAAATTTGAGATGTAATTATCCATGAAAGGCAGTCTGTGTTGGCAGAGCATGAACAAGAATTCTTTTATCATTGATCTGACCTGTGACTCTTTCTGTGCATAACCATTGGCTCTTCTGAATATCAGCTAAGAGCAGAAAGCACGGGAAAAAGAGCCTTAGGCCAGCTTCTCCTGCTACCTGTGAGTTCCACTCGAAGCACCAGGGTTTGAAGTCAGTGGCACAATCCTTACAAAAAAGACTCTCACACTCCCTGGGATGCACACCTGGGAGAGGGCCTTAAACACTGCTTTGTAAACGGGTTCCATGCTTGCTCCGCTTGTCTCAGCTGCTTGCTGGATGTTGTGCAGCCATTTCCTCCTGGTCAAGCTTTGCAGGTACTCCATCCAGCTTCGTTCCACACTCATAGTCAAAAATTCCGCAATGTTAGCAATAGCTTCATCTTCATTCCCAGTGAACTCAGAAGCCACTAGCTCAAGGAAAGTCTGGAATGCCTTTTGGGAGAGCTTCTCCACTCTGCTAGACTGTGGGTAACGTGAGCTGAAGTGGCTTTTTGCTAGTAGAAGAAACAGAAAATAAGACAGGGACAATCTGTGTGAATAATATGTTTTGCATTTCCTGTGCAAACTATGAATCAAGCCTTAAACTGGTTCTGGGTGAAGTGCTTCAGCCTAACCCATCATTCTGAGTTTCTTCCAGCTATCGCCTACAAGTGGGTTGTCATCATGAGAGGTAATCTCCAGCTTCAGGACTGGCTGTACCTTTTCCTTTAGATGCCTGTGTTCTCACCTTCTGAGAAAGAAACCCACACACCATTGCACCTTTGCTCCTTTTGAACCTCTACAAGATACCTAAACAATGAAGATCAATGAAAAATACGAAAAATCAGAGGTATCTGTGCATCAAAACCAAAGTTCCTGGACACGTGGAGTTCTGGTGGGACTGGGGTGCAGGTAGGCATGCTGCAAACAGCAATAGTAGTTGAGACCTTACAGAAAAATTACTCACCTCTCCCATTAAAAACATGAAGGGCAGATTTTACAGATGATTTCATGGATCCCTCATATACCTGGATTTTCTATTACATATCATGCTTTCAGTCATTATATTTTTCTTTCGAGACCTTCCAAAGTAATTATCAGTCATTCTTAATTACCCTTCTTTAGGTGCCTTTGATGAAATATTGAAATAACATTTGTATTGTGCTAAAACTTATAAATGGAGATCAAAGAAAATTAAAGCCTCATTGAAGTCATGCAGAGGATGGGACAACAGTGCTCTGGAGTCACCTGCACTGCACCAGCAGATGTAGTGTGAAAGAACAAGAGCAATCTTCTTGGGTTTAGAAGAATAAATTATCATGAGGAACAGCTGCTGCCTATTAGCTGCCTGGGATTGAAGGAATAAAGATCACTGTGTGATCACTCTGTGAGGCTGCTTTTTCCTATCTTGTACAAGGTTGAGGAGTGTAGCCTTGCCCTGTCCCCTTCCTCATGTCCCAGAGACTGCAGCTGAGCTGGCCCAGGTACAGGCCAACAATCTGCAGTAGTTTTCTGGCAGAGTTTTTGCTTGGCGGAGGAGGAATGCAACAAGGGTCAAATTCTAAAGAATCACTTTCCTCTACCTACTTTCTCCAGTTCACAAATTTCCAGTTTGCTCAGGGGTCCTAAGACAAATGGATCTCCTCCTAGCCTTGTAATCCTAACAGACTGAGCATGAAAGAGTGAAATTACCACATCAGTTTCTATTTAAGTGTTAGTTAAATCAAAATGAGATTTTCTGAAGCATTCAGCCCCTGTCCCAGCTGTTCCAAGACCCAGTGTTGCTCTTCCCTGTGCTACAGCTCCAGACTCACGGGGGTGCTCTTGCACAACCTTTCAGAGCTGCAGGGTGGCTCCTTGCCTCGGAAACCTGGGGTTCATTGGGTGCTCTGCCCACAGCCGTGCTTGTCTGCTCACGCTCCGGGCAGTGCCTCTCCTCAGCGCTGCAGTGACTAACGCTTTCATCATTTGTTCTGCATCCTGATTTCAAATCCTGTTGGACCCGAAGAAGTAAAGAAAACGACAGATAGCTATTCATCACGCCACACCCTCCTAGCAAACTAACCAAGCGAAGATATACAGGTAGAAGAAGCGTGAAGTTTGCTGTTAGGCAGGGAGTATTTTGTGATCAATACGTACAATGGTCTATAAAGACCAGAGCAGTAGAAAATACTTTGATTAATGATGCACAAGAACAGGCAGGAAGCTACCCTGGCTGCCTCTCAGCACGCTGACAACACCAGTGTTTATGGGGGCTGAGAGCCTCCTCCTTCCCCTGCCAGTGGGCATTTTATCACCAGTTTTACCTATAGCAGTAGCAAATACTAGCAGGCCTCAGTCATGGTGGAGCTCATTGTTAATGCTGTCTTATCCTGCCCATCATCTAAAGAATATTCAGTTGTTTTTGTTTTGTTTTTTTTTTTTTCTTTTTCTTTTTCATGTAATTTTTGCTTTCTGACCAAACTAGGATGAAGAATTTTTGATGGTATAAAAATGTTTGGATTTTGACCTTCACCTTCTCTCTTTGAAGAAAGAGATGAAGAAAGACAGATGAAGCTGAACATGACATTATCAGTTCTTTCTTTACTGAGCCACAGCATAATGAATTATTTTCCCCATTGTGTCTGTAATATTACACTTTCCACTTACAAGGAAAGCAAATAATTCTACCCGCTTTTCAGTCTGTGCTTTCATCCAGGAAAGTGCAATGTCTGTGAGCCTCTCCTCCAATCTGGCCTGTTCCATGATGTTGAGATTATGTTGAAGCTGCTAGAAATAGTTTTATGTTGCTTGTAGGTGGTATTGATTATGCTATACTATCTTTCTATTTATTTGTCCTTTAGTTTATAAGCCTTTCAAAGAAGGGATTATGTCCTTCCATATTTCTGTAGCAGGTTCTGGCACACTTTGAATACAGCAGAGCTGTAAACTGACAGTTTCTTTGGCTGTGCAGCCTGGGGACAACTAACTGCAGCATGCTGGTGCACTCCCCATCCCACCAGCTGCCTCAGATGAGCTAAAGAATAGAATTTGTTGCTTGCCAAAATGAGCCTTTTTCAGTAATGCGTGGCAGAGTGAGCCACATGCAGATGTTCATGCAGATGAATAAACCTGTCCTCTCCACCCAAGCACACATACAGACATGTTCTTAATTGCTAATACAGTATTTCAGAGCACCTGATGCCCACGTTTTAATATGTATGAGGCTGCCAGACAGGTCCAGGTGAACCTGCTGCACTTCTGTCTGACCCAAGCCTATTCTGTCAAGGACCAAAATTGCTAAGTTTATTCAGAGTAATGAACCAATAGCGAAGTGAGACTCAAAGCTGCTATCTAATTCATGAGAGCTGTGCAACAGTGTGGGATTACTAAAGGTCATCTGAGCCCAATAAAGAAAGCTGGAGTTCTCTGCTATGAGATACACTCTGTAGTAAAATGTAGCTGGATAACATAGCCAGATTAAAAGTGTGAAACCTGTCCTCAGGCTTTAGTTTTTTTTTTTCACTGCCATATCACAAGTAGATATTGCACGTTACAGTTGAAATAATTTTTCAACATATCACTATGTCATGAAAGCACTGAGCTTCTCTCTGACAAGGAATTGCTCTCTCTGGAGCGTCTTGCAGTGAAGGAGGGGGTGGAGCTCTCTATTAACAAGTAGGTCAGGATAACTGTTCCTTTTCATTTTGTACATCATGCCCTGTATGCTTATGACTGCTTGCAAAAACAAAAAAATACTGGTGCTCGCCAACAACTTCATTAGCACCGTCCTTGAATGGTTTAAGGCCTACTGTGTTAACATTGTACTTCTCTCGGAGCAGAGCCATTTCCTTACCCTTCCTCAAGGCCTCTTTTTCCATTCCTTCCTTGAATGTGTTTAGAACAGCATCCACCTCTTTCAGGTCCAGAAACCCAGATGCATTCTTGTCCCACTTTTCAAAAAGTGCTTCCAAAAGCAGTTTTCGATGGGCCAAGCGAGAGGTGCGGCGAACCTACAACAGAGAAAGAGCTGGTCTTTGAGAACTCCTGGACACTGGAGCTCAATGTCTACACAAATATGGAAACTGCAGCAGCAGGCTGATCATAGCCCCTGTGTGTCAGGCCAAATCTATGTAAATACATAGCTCAGACCTAGAGATGAATCGGTAAACCTGGGAGAGTGGAAACACTAAACACCGCTGACAATTTTATCAGGTAGAATCAGCTCTGCAGAGGGCATTTCCCAGTAAATGAATGAAACCCTTGATGGGCCTGAGGCGAGATCAACTCAGGTAAGTGGAAGTTTCCCAGAATACAAATGTCTTCACAGCAAGAACTAACCAGAGGCTTGTTAGTAATACCCAAAGATTTCACAGTTTTTATTTCCATGCATCACTTTTACTGGCACTGCCCTGAAGTGTGTGGGCTCCGAGGAAACGCATGTGCAAGTTGTCCTTTAAAACCAGTCTCTGCACAGCATACAGTGATAAATGGCTAGGAGTGGAATTGTCTCAAAGGCCAAAATACTGGCAGCGTGCTGTGCTGAGCATGAGGACAGTAGAGCCGTCAGATCCAATATCTCATCCAAATTAGGTCAGCAGCGCAGAGGGAAACTAGAAAGAGGTCTGAGGAAAATGCAGCTAGAGAGGCTACTATGGACAGACCCACCATGAAATACATACATATACACATATATTCTGAAGTGATACGGGGCAGCCTCGTGCTGTGCATGAGAATGTTGCTGAAGGGGAATGTATTTTTTCCAAACACATAGCAAGAACACCTCGTTCCTTAAACGCAAAGAAATGTGCACATTCGCATATACCCATGCACATAAGCAAAGCAGAATGTTGAAGGGTTGTTTTAAAGCCCTCCTCAAAACATCCACAACCTCATATGTACATGCCAGCATAGTAGGTCAGACATCAGGTTCTTGGCTATTATAAAGGTGAATAAGCAGAACAGAATGTTTTGAGTTCTTTCACGGTTAACTATCAACCTGCTGTCTCACTGGTTCCAGACATAGAACAGACAGACAGCCTCCTACAGGATGAGTCTGTCAGCACTGCTAGAGCTAAGGGCTAAGGATGGTGAATCCATATCAAAACAAAGGGGCAGAACATCTCTAGAAGAAATACAGAATGCAAGGCTGCAAGTGAAAAGCTCTGCCAGCAAGAGATTAAAAGCTGACTTTGTAATTGCCTCTAGTTGTTTGCTTGTTTGGTTTTTTATTTTGTTTGGACTTGGGACCAGCAAATCAATATTTACCTTTTCTAGTTGTTCAATTTTTGATTCTTCTGTCCGTTTGTATTCTTCTTTGATAAATTCAATAAGACTCTTCACAGTAGGCAGAGGAATGTCTTGACCAACAAATGTCTCCAGGAGTTGAACAAATTGTGGCAGGTTGAGGCAGTGTTCATCAAAGGCACTCCTAACACGAGATGTACAACGGTTCTGAATGTCTGTCATGATGGGACGTAAGTCTGAAAGGCAGAAAGCACAGTGTGTCACAGGAAGCCAAATGCTGCCCTAAAGCCAGCCATGTGACAGTGGCAGTCCTGAATCCTGTGCTTCCTAGGCAGCAAAAGTATGGCTAAACACAGACTGATTCCATGCTGACTAAAGGCCTTAATCTGTTTGGACTTTTTAATGTGCTCTCTTCAGATTTTTGTTCCAGTCTAGCACGGATACAATCATACAGTGAGGTCAAATCACTGAATACAGGTGAGCCAAAATTATTGTTATGGAGAAAGTAGGCTGTTGAGAATATGACTACACTGCTCTCTTATTTTGAAGCCAGCCTTAGCAATCATTGTTTATATTCTGGACAAAACTCAGCTCACAGCATGTCTACAGACTCTGCCAATCTCCATGTGCCAAGTGAAAATACAATTTTGTAACCAAATACCTGCAAATCTGGTGTCCTCACAGATCCACTCCTCTGGAATTCTCTCTCCATAGCTGCTATACTTGAAGCTTAGGTCAAAGGTGAGAAGGTCACCTGATGAGACAAAATAGAGTCTGTAATGATATAATCTTTTAAAATAAGCATAAGGTACAGATTTACTAAAAGCTGTTAAATATATACACAAAAACTATAGTTTCTAAAGCAGGTGAAAAGATCTGACCTGAGTACTCACCTGACCATGGCAGTTCAAACTCCTGGCCAGCTTCAGCCTGAGAATCCTGTCTGTCTGAATAAGCTGGACCTGCAATTTTAAAGAGAAATCTTCTGTGAACCAGAGCTTAATAGTCTGACCAGCCTGCTGATTAATATGTAAGATATACCACCGAGTCTCTGGAGCTACTCTTGTTATCAGTAGCTATTTACTGTCTGGAAACACCGTGTTCTGAAATTCACCTGGTGACTATTACATTTCTTGAGCCCAGCTACAAATATCCATCTTAACAAGAGCAATTAGATAGCTTCTTTTCCAGTGCAGATGCAAAATGATATTCAGACTTCTTATTTCTATCTTACTCTCAAAGAGTATTCTACCATCACCCCATCATTTCTGTGAGAACAGAGCAGGTATCTGCTCTTAAGCTGGCAGTACTGCGTGCCCCAAAGAGTGCAGGATGTGTGCATCCAGGGACTGGCTGAGTGACAGGTTCGTGCTGTGCGCTGGAAGTTAACCACAGAAAGCTGTAGGTTCTAGTGGGCTGCACTATCAGCTTTACAGTCCCTTATGTAAGAAGTCTGTAATTAGGCTGCTCTGGTAATGTAGACCCAGTTCTTGCAGTTTTAAACTTTGAGATGCAAGAGCGTATTAACAGAGCACTAGCAACGAAGTTGGTCCTTGAAGTATGTTTAAGAAAGCACCTATTATGAAATATACAGTTGCCCAACAACAGCCTTCCTAGAACAGGCCTGTGTATACACTTGAGAAGGATGGTATTCCTTTGGAGACACAGTGAGAGATTAAAACAAAAGTTTCCTGCTGCATGATCCAATAATATATCTCCCTATGGGCAATCACATTCTAAAGATTATTAAAATCATTTCATATTTAATATTCTTAGGCTCTTGTCTTGTTATGGTAGTATTACAGAGTGAAACAGAACATAATTTCTCCTTATTACAAAAATGCTGATGCTTCAGAAAGTCCCTACTTGAATTAAAGTGTCTGCTCAGTGCCTTGAATATAGATCAGCAGCACAGTGCCTCACCTGCTGTCCTGTGGGAGGAACACTGAAACCCCGACAGAAAACACCATACTGAAAAGACACCAAAGCTTTTAGTCTTGAAAGTACCAAAGCTTTTAGCCTTGTCTATTCAGAATCACTCACATGATTGCACTGGTTTTGAGATGGATTAAAAACACACCTACAGGCGTATGTTTAAAAAGATTAAGGTCTGCCACAATAAAGGAGAACCCTTTACCTTTACCCTGGTCTTGCAGGTCCTCGTCTTGCAGTCTTGTCTCTGAGCTTGTCTGCTGTCCAAACTGGCCGCTGTGCTCACTAAGAGAACTCTCTTTCCTTGCAGCAGTTTCTTTCACAGCCTCTGCAACTGGAGCATCCTGTTTTGAAGCAATGACATCCATGTCTGCCACAACTCCGTCTTCAGAGGTCACATTCATAGCGTTAGGTGTTGGGCCTGAAAGTGTGTTGGTTGCCTCTGCAATCCATTTGTCCTCCTCCCTACTAACTTCCCTTCTAAGACAGGTTCTCTGCTCAATATATGGTATTTTTTTCCCTATTTACTTCTGTAGCAGGTTCACTACCCAGGCTACATTCTTCCTCTGTCTGTTTTTCAGATCCAGGTTCATCTCTACTGAGATTATAATCAGCAAAGGCTGATCCTAGCAAGGGTTCCTCCTGTCTGCACTTGCAGACTCAGTTTGCCTCTCAGTTTTGGTGTATTCATGGAAACTGGTTTTCTCACAATGTGTTACATCTCCATTCAAATCACTACATTCAAAATCAGTGCTTTTCACCACTGAAAGTTTCTTAACCTTCCTTTCTCACCTCAGCATCACTTGATTCTGCTGCTTGTTTTTCTTCCTTAGAAATTCCTCCAGTCTCAGCTTCACTCATGTCCATTTGTTCAAGAGGACCTTCACTGACACTAGTGCTCATTTCATAACTGCCTTGGCTATTGTCACCTACAGGTTCACATGGTAAAATCTCTCCCTCGGAAATCTCTGCTTGAGACAAGACTAAATTTTCACTGAGTTCCTCACAAACTTCCTGGTCATGAAGGTCTCCCCAGAAATCTGCAAGCTCAATCTCTTGCAGCTCAATTATTGGCCCTAATGTAGAAAAAAATAGGTAAGTTTATAGTTTGCTTGGGTTTTGTCCTCTATTATTGCAAAAGAAATAAGAAAAAAAAAAAAAAAAAAAAAAAAAAGGTATTCCCTAGCAAACAGAAATTACAAGTACCTGCTGCAAACATGCATCCCAGAAAATCAAAACTTCAGAATAGTATCTTTGCTTGCAAAGTACTGCTCTTTATTGTCTATTACACCGTGTTTCTTTTGAAATAGTTTTTCATAATTCTCCATACTAAAACTGAAATCTGTAATTTGCCTTACATTTGATCCCACCAATTAATTAATAACTAATATCTTAAAGATACTTTACTTTCATGTAGATGATTCTCTGTTGTTTGTTTTTCTTTCCTTTATTATTTCAAGTTCCAGAGAAATTTTAGTGGAAACAGGAAATTAACTTCTAATAATGCACAATAAGAAAGAATTCTTTTGGGAATGTATCACAGAATCTTGTAGGAAGGAAAGGTTTGGGATGCTGAAGTATTTCTGAACAGTTTGAAAAACATTTGCAAATTATAGTGCATAGGTCACAGCATCCTTTTAGGTCCATTTTGTCCATAAAACACATATTAACTAGACAAATCCATATGACCTAATGTTTCACCTACAGTTGGAACATCCCATATACTTACACTGTCTTGGGTTACAGAATCTCCTCTTAGCACTCATGGGGCTTCTGTCATAGAATTCTTCCAGCAGGGCAAGAATTTTTTGTCTGTCTAAGAGACCAACCTAGACAAAAATATTACAATTACTGGTTCTGGATTTTTTTCTCTAGTTCTTGGGACTTGAATCAACCTTTGTAGCACTACAAAGGAACCATATATTAGCTAAGAATTACATGTAGCTAAAAATTATCCATTAGCAGAACATCAGAACAAATTTCAAAGAAATCAATTTATTTTGTAAGGACCAGATTTTCTTCTCTGGATAAGCTAGGACTCCTCACGTATATTACTTTGCAAGTACATTCTTTTGCATATCCTTGACAAATTGCAGTTAGATGGTTGTGACTACTTCTGGCAAATGAGTTCTGCATATAAAGATCAAAGAACCAACATTTCATACTATCAAGATAAGTATTGATTGCCTGACAGTACTATGGAAGATTTTCACTTATTGTGGGCTGTGCTGTATTATATTAGTAGCTGCACATTGTGGTTTGGTTTTGTGCCCCATCATTTTCATTGAAGCATTATGTATGGGAAAATAATTAGTTGAAAAATCTAAGCTATTATTACAACTTCCCTGATTTCCTTTAAAAATTCATACACAGATGACCACAGAGGTGAGAGAGGCATCAGTAGTTCCAGTGCAGAGGCAAGCAGAGAGTTTATTAAATTCTTGTTGCTCAGTGTGAGTGTGTAGAGACAATAAAACCAGGAAAAGACAATGAAATGGGTCATTTCCAATCAGGAAATTGTGAGCTTTAAAAGTAAAGCAAATCTAAACAAATGCAAATTTTCCATTCTACGATGAATTCCTGTTGTCATTATTTCAGTCCCATCACCTTTGTAATCTCCCTTCCATTAATGGAATACGGTAGTTCATTAGAGAAGATTTACTTAAGTACTTTAAGATTTACTTAAGTTTATCTGTGGCAAGTAGCTTTTCTTTTGTATTATTGATTATTATTTTTCTTTTTCACTTAGAGTAAAAACTGCAAAATGTAAAATTCACCACGCTTGTAATTATGTCGAAACTCTTCCTGTCCTTAACTTGAAGAAATAACAGAAGAAGTTTGCTGTTCTTTTCTGGAAACGAGCTCAAGATGACTGCGATGTTTATAATCCAAAACTGTAAGTAGTGGCATAAATATAAGGATCAGAGCATTTGAAAGCAATGGAGATACCCAGAATATACTGTTGAAGTGCCTCCCAAGTAGGCTAATTCTGAAAAGTAAGTAAATACATCACATTTTCTATTACTGTGACACCTTTCCTCCAAAGCAGATTGAAAGATTTTTGCAAATTCTGAGGAAAGGAACAAACCAGAAATGTAACCAACTATTCAGTCTAGTTTTAGTCTTTCATAGTTCATACTTTCATCTCCCTGGCTTCCTAAGTTTATTAGAAAAAGGTCACATTTCTTTGCACTTCATGTATGACTGGGGAAACTGATTAAAGATTCCTGCATATCAGCCCTTTGTACGAACTCTTGTTTATCAGTAGGATAGGTACAGCATCCACTATAAATAACAGCAGGCCATCTGTGTTTGTACAACTGCCCAAAATTTGCCTCCACTTTTAACTACTGCCAACTGCAGAGGCTGGAGAGTTGAAACGTGTTGACCTAATTTCCTTGTCACCTAAATGTTGGCAGGTGATGATCCTCAGTTGTTTTCAGCAATGCTCTAGGATCTATGAGCAATTCCTTTATCAACACAGACTAAACCAGACTTGCCATTTAATCAATGATAGGTCAGTATTTAACTGCTTGATTGTTCTTCTGGAAACATAATATGCATATCTTCACCACCACAATATGCTTGTTAGTGAGTAAGATGGGAACACACACTCATGAAAGGTCATGAGAAAGCAGACTTTGTTGTTGTACTGCGAGGAAGGTAATCAGAAGTGTCTCAAACTGCATTAGTTTGAAAACTAATCTCTGATTAGAATCAGTTACATTTAAAGGTCTTGGGCTTAAAATGTCCCTGAATATTAATACAGATTCTGTTATAACGTCAAGAGAAATTATACTTGACACACGTGAGCACAGAGATGCCATAAACTTCAAATTCAAAGAGCCATTTCCTTTTTGGGCATTGGAGCAGTGATTCAACTGCCTTGGAAAGTTACTGCTTCACTACACAGTCCAGGCTGTTCTGGCTGAGCTGCCATCCTTCTGGATGCATGCATTTGAAATCATAATAATGATCATGTGGATACCTTCTAATTTGACTGTAATTTAAACACTGCTTTCTCAGCTCCCTGGCCCTAATTGCGACTCACTGAGACAGCCAGCCACACTCACCACGCAGACTGGAATAACTGCCTGCTGCCAAACAAATGTAAATTAGGAACTGAAACAACTGCTCTGCTGTGCTTTGCAGAATGAGTACTACAGGTAATGGATCACATTCAAAATGGTAGAAGTCCTTGGGTTAGTTTGCATTTTTTATCTCGCCTGTGGCTACAGTACAGCAGGACTTATTAGCACTATACAAAGGAAACCAGGTCAGGTTTAAAAGAACTGCGTGACCCATGCTACAGTTTAGCACACTCAATTTGGAGAGCAAGTCTACCTCAGAGGTTACAAACAGCAACCAAGTGTGCTTAGATAAGTTTTTTCTGCGCAGTGATGGTGTCTGTGCTGAGAGCTGCTCAGTCTTGTTATGTTGTACTAGCATTTCTGGCTCTTTGCAGCTGAGATTCCACTGGGACTAGCTGCATGGAGATAGTGATTACTGCCACCAAAATAGTAGGAAGAAAGTCACATTAAAACATGAAAGGGAAAGAAGGGAACCTTTCAAAATGCATAGCAAAAATAGGACGCAGCTTTATATACTACTCCGCCTGGGAGAATCCACCATAGCTCTTTGTGCTTGACAGAGCAATAGGCAAATGAAATGTCTTCTGACTGAGAAGTAGACACATTTCTTTCCTCATCCCTGAAATAGCAGCTCACCACCATCCTCTAAAACATGTCATTGGTGTTGAAATGTGCTCTGTAATTCCATTCTCTTAGAGCTAATGACATTATTAGCATGACATTGTAGAGCACAGTTCATTCATTCTGAGTAGGCATGATGTAAAGACCACTCTACGAGTGCTGAATGGAATATATAATATATGTAGAGGAGAACCTGCAAGATCATGGCAACTGTTTACTGTGTAGTAGCCAGCAACTGGCTAACTGAGGCTACTCAAATTAAGTACCATACTTTATGCACAAAGACCAAGCTTTTAGCAATAGTTTGTCATTGATTCTTCAGCTTTTACTATTGCTAGTTTTCTAGTAAGTCTAGCTTTTTTAAAATGGGGATGCAGGTGTATTCAGGGGATGACAGATAGAGATAAGAGCTGTTGAAAACCAAATTATGGCTTTTGAATTCCATTTCCAGTTCTGTAACTGACTCATTGTATTTTAATTTCCTGTCTATAAACTGCAGCTGAAGTTCATACTACTTACCTCAGAAAGGCGGTATGGATAGATTATTTTGCATTTTAGCTTTACACTTTCCTGAGATTTTTTGATATAAGGCCTAAAGATGTATAAATTAATACATCACAATTAATGCAATACAATACAATATATGTAACTACTGTAGTAACGTACACATTTGTTCCAGTCTATATCAGGTTATCTTTGCTGAAATATAGCTGAATAGACAAGTTAGCACCAAAACATTCTAAAAGTGCTATGGGAACAGGTAACAACCAGTAGTAAAGTCTGTGGTTAATTTCTTCTCCAGAATCATCAAACACCAGCCAGTTATCATGTAAGGTCATTTAGTCTCTAGACAGCCACCAGTTTATAGGCTATTGGTATTTCTGTGTTTAAGTAAGAACTATGAATTTGAAGACAACACAACAGCTATTGCCCTCTAAAATAATGCTAAGTAAGTGCAAAGAGTACCTGGAGTCATAAAGAATAAAAAGAAGGCAGTGACTCAGAGAAATACCAAAGTAGAAGCATCATCATATTGAAATTAGGCTGAGAACTGCTTTGCTTACCTTTCCATAATCACAATCTAGGAAGAGATCGGTAAACATTTGCCTCCACATATCACATCTTATGGCTTTCTGGAAGTCAAGAGCACACTGACGGAGATGCTTCAGAATTTCTTGGAACATGTCATTTGAAAAATTTTCAGTGTAGGAATGGACATACTGTGGAGAGAAAGCAGTAGTGTAAATCATTAGCTTTCTTTGAGTATTTTCACCGCAATTTGAACTCTCAAAAATCTATCATGTAATGAAATATAAAGGAAATTATTTTGTGGATCGATCTGCTAATGTGATACAAACTCGGTGTATGGCTGCTACACTGCTTACTTTGTTCTTTCTTTCAGAAGCAGCAATATTCTCCAGCCAAGCCTGGGATGCTGCAGCGTTAGGCACTGCACAAATGCATATCAAACAGTTCCTTTCCTGGCCCAGAAACCACTTCCCACTTTAAGTTGTTCAGAGATGCTGGATCAGAATCTCTCCAGCAATGCCTAAGGCAGGTTATCTCAGGCAGGATACGAGTTCTCCATGGTTTTCTGCAATGTTTAGTATTCCTGGCTTTACTCCCAAGGAGGCCTTTTGAGACGTTTGTTTTTGCAGAACTGACACTCAACTCTCTCATGCCACAAAATGACCATTGCCTGCAATTTCAGTGTTTAGAGAACCACTCTGAATACAATAAAAAAAAGGAAAGAACTTTTTGAATGTGAGCCTTCTGTCACCTAAGTCCTCTGACACTGGGAATACTACTGACTTGAGATTTATTTTAAGTTCTAGCCTTGGAGACACTTTTAACGCTTTGGATTTATAGCCATGTGGTTTTTATGAGCACAAGCAATATGGTTCTAAAAATGTGGTGTGCATGACATAAATAATAAAGGCCATCAGAACAAACCACAATCCCAAAGCCTGTGCTGAATTATTATAGCAGGTTTCTGCAGCCAGCCACAGTAATAGGGAGCCTATACAGTTAAAAGGAAGAATTTGCAAAACAGAAAATGTTCGCCATTATCCCATTTTTAGAGTATGGATACCTGACATAAGTGCTAGAGCATCTTGAACTTGTTGAAATGCCACACGGGCACTAACAAACTGAAATATTAATATACTTGTTATTATTCATGCCTGTATTGCATAATTCCCAAATATATGGGACAAGTGGAGAAGAGAGGAAGAGCAGAAAAGCAGCAGCCAATGGCCTGAAGAGTGGCTGGTGGGAAAGAACAACTCCTAATGCAAAGTGTGTTTTTTCTGCATTTCAGCATAAAAAGAAAGGATGTAGGTGGGTTGGAGAGAAGGTGGCAGATCTGGGGCTACATGAATCTACTATCTTTTCAGAGCTATTGCAGCCTGGAACCCTGTGACAGATGAACCTTGAAGATGACAGCAGCTGGGAGGAGGCAGGTTGGACAAGCAGCTTGCTATTTTCTATGTCATCTTGATGACACATACGAAGGCTCATATATTAATACTGCTGTCTAACAGCTCCACAGAACATTTTTTTGAAGCGTATGTTCAGCTATGTGGGCAGGAGGAACTATCGTAGAGTTATAAGCTTTTCTTAGCTGATGTGTGTAAAGCACTCTAGAGTGTAAAGTGCTGTACACACAATAAACATACATTTATTTATTCTTAACCAAGAGATTTTGACACCTATCAGAAGAAAGCTGGGACACTTCCTAATGCTATCCAGTGTGAAACAAGGTAGTTTGTAAACATATAATCATCAATAACAAAGGGTCAGCTAGTCTTTGCTTTTTATTACTACTGATCTCACTAGAAATTGAGTAAGCCACATGCACTCCTGGAAAACCATCTCACCTGTAAAGCCTGATTTGGACCCTACAAATGTAAGTATTTATCTCAGTGTCAAAAGCTTTGTCAGACTGCTGGAAGTTCCACATTTTATAGTACAAAACCTGTGAAATAAACCATTGAGGACTGGTCTCTGGGATCTAAATGTTTTTTAATATAAAAGACCTGACCAGCTTATCAGCAAGGAGGCAAAAATACAAGGAGCAGCCACTGAGCATGTCCAGCAAAACAAAACAAAACAAACAAAAAAGCCACCAGTGTGCACCAGTGTGAGGCTTCTCTACTGAGTTTCTAACAGCCTTTAAGTAACCAAAAGCTGCATTGAATTCAAGGAAGGAAAAGAAAAAAAACACTAATTTTAAGGTACATTAAAAAACAATGCTTTCTACATGTGAAAAGGGCTAGACCAGTGTGGAGAAAGATCACCTCTTTTTCTGGTTTTGGTGGATGATGCAAACTGATGACCAAAGGTAAATTGTAGCTGAGGATTAGAAACAGCACTATCCTCAGAATGAGGTCTATGATTATGGAAGCATTTCCCAAGGGAAGTGATGAAAGCCTCATCATTCGATTCAATTAAAACCCGGCTGGAAAAAGCATCAGAGAATATATTCCGAGAACAATGTTGCACTGGCTGGTAAATCAGACAGCATGACAGTCCATGTCTTTCATATTTCTGATCTCTGTTCTCACATTTTTAATTGAGTTAAAATAAAGAGTGCACAAAATATATTTCAAAACATTTTTGCTAATGTTAATGTATTATGAATTCATTCTGTGCTTATACACGTACCATAGAGTTATGGATTGATGCTTCATTTCACTGACTACAGCAATTCTCTGGGCTCCCATTATCCACAACAGTTTCCTTAATTAAATGCAGTTATTCTGAGGTTAAATTTAAAAAAAAACTCATTTCATGCTTAAAAAAGCCTTCAACAAGTTATTATAAAAATGCATCTTTGTGCAAAATACTGAACGTGTGAGTCTCCTGAGAGTGAAGAAGGCACAAAAATCACACATGGCTGCTTGAAATTAGTCTCTGCACAGCTGCTTTATTCTCTGTTTTTAATTATTGTAACTGCACCCACTATACTGCTGCAGTTGAGGGGCTGTCATTATTTCTATTCCAAACATCCCTTTTCACAGGTTTAATAACCTCGCCATAAAATTTAGCTCTGTCATAGGTAGAAACGGATGGCAAAGTCTTGGCCTGGAGAGCTTTTCAGTAATGTAGTTTGAACTGATATGGTTGTTTTCAAATTGATGAAGAGTAATGAGGTGAAACTTCCAATCACTTTTCTTGATTTTGGTGAGTTAGAAACACACTTCTGATGTTTCTCATTGACAGCTTTTGATTTTAAAACTGCGTATTTTTCATCCTGATTACTCTTTATGGACATTTTTGACATTTCTTACTGTCTGGTTATGGTTTACACCAGTTCAGGGCAAAAATGAAAGTACTGTGACAGTAGAGAATGGATACAGAGATGGAATATGAAATATCCTAACACAACCAGTTACCTGGGGTGCTGGAGAAAACAGAAGCCCTTCAGTTACTCATCTTAGCTGTCCACAGGGAAATGATACTACTTTGTGATAAATATCACCTTCTGAATCAGATACTCTTATTTCATTTCTCACCTCTGTGAATTCATCAATGTTTACTTTCTGTTCCAATGTGTCTATGATTTCCAGCTTCCTGTCATAGATGGCTAGTAAAAAATTAACAGATATTGGTTTAGAAGGCAAGCAGCCATGGTTTAGCATATTGCATACATTTTTTTGCATGTTTTATGTTACATTTACTTTCTTTTCATGTTGGATTACATTTGTTTGAGGCTATTTTACACAATAGCTGAAAAATTACAAGGATCTCAAGCATCTGGCTGTATAAAGGCTATCTAAATCTGATCCTTACTGAGAATATTTCTCTTGTTGAGAATCTACACTTAACTATTCAGTGCTGTATGGTCATATTTATTCTTGATATATGCTGGTGAAAATAGCAATGATTTTAACAGCAGTTACCACTAATTAATTATGTGAGGGAAGAAATTATTTTTGATTTAGCAGATAAAACTGCCTGAAAATTCTGGGGACATCAATTCTGCCTTGCAAGAGTGGAATCTGAAAATCAGAGTAATTTTTCCAAGAAACTCTGCAGGAAACATTTTACTGATTATGCTGTTCAAAGCTACCTGTTGGTCAGCTCCTTGACCACTGTGAAGGAATGGAGAAGCTACACCAAATGTCTGCACGGATTTCTTAATGAGGTCTTTGAGCACAAACACGCTATTTCTGTTGGGATCATTTTTCTGCTCTTTATTCTACAAGACCTCAGGAATAATGAGAAAATTCCCCATAGAATGCACTTATCTCTTGTTGCTTAAGACATTCCTAAATTGTACAATATCTCTACCAAACTACAAAACAAAGCTTAATGTTCCATTAATATATATTGAATGCTACTAAATTAAATTCACTGAGAAATGGAGCAGCACATTAGTGAAATCTGACATGAAGCATCTCCAGAATCTGTGGAGCAAGCACCCAGACAGAAACTTCCATACGAGTTTCACACCCCAGCAACTGTTCATACTCAAGAACTCCAGGACCACAGCCACCACACCAGGAGTGTAAAGGCTCTGTTTGGCTACCTACATGATGTGCTACCAACACAGGAGGACTACTCAGAGGGACAAATCTGTAATACAGAAAGGCCTGAGCAAGGGCAAGCTCTACACAGAGGTTACTTCAGCAGCAAGCAGAAATACCCTCTGGAGGTGCCCTGATTATTATCCCAACTCCCAACAAAGGCAGATTTGTTATTATTGATGATCATTACATGCTATCTATGTAAAGGGCTGGCAGCAGGTTGAATGTTGCCACTTCACTGTGCCTGGCTCTATCCATCCAGTTATCATTATTCAAAGAGGTCAAGTGTGAGCTATAAAGTGGACAGGATTTATGGAAATCCCTTCTGTGCTGAGTGCTTTGACACAGAAGCCCTTGTGCTGGGACTGGCATGCCTTGGACTGGCAAAGGGAATGGCTAGACAAGATGTGCTATTTAGTGGAATGGTTCAGTCTCTTTCCAATCTGTCTCAAGATTTTTGATTAATATACTTCCTGGTGTAACTACCCTTACAGATCCTTTGTCAATTATCAAATTCATTCATTGTTTGCTCAGTTTCCATTAGAATTCAGGTCACAGAAATAAAACTAAAGAACAAAGACACATCAAAAATTTACCTTCTCTCACATCCATGGGAGCAGAAGCAACAACATCCAGGAAAGACCTCAGTGCACTCTGAATCTACAAATCAAGGTAATAGTCAAAGGCCTGCTTCATGCAGAAAAATGCAAAAAAGTAAATCATGCTGAATAACCAGTCATGTGGGGCAATCACACTTCTTACCACAAACAAGTAGGTCCTGTTAAATGTAGACTTTGTCTATGACATGCTCTATGTAACCATAGGACAATTTCCTAGGAGACTTGTGTGACTTTTAAGGAAGATGCACTGCCAATTTCTATGAGTCTTGGGGCTAGAAAGGAGATTTAACTGGGGCCACAGGCGAGCAAGACTGGCTGCCCCAGGTCTTTTAAGGGGATTCTGAAGGATAGCCAGCTGCACAGAAGGACATCCAGAGATAAGGTAGGTATCCAGCAACCTCAGGAGTGTCCAAGTACCTCACAATCCATTTAGCCTCCCACACAAACCTCTGTGGAGAACACACTGCAAGCCTTCCACGTGCTCAGCTTGGTGAGGGTGTGCTAGACACCGACCTGCACCCTGATCCCAAGGGATATCAGAGCCATTACCCACCCTTCTGCTCCTTTGCTGCCATTCCAGGGCAGACTGCCCAGATTTCCTTTTTCTGGAACAACCATAGCAGTGTTAACAAGATCAACCCTAGTTACCAGTGCAACTGGTATTCTGCCACTGATATCCACTGTCCACTCTTTGAATTGAATTGCCAGCGCCTCCTTTCTCATCTCTTTCTGCTCAGACTTCATCTTTTCCACCTGTTCCCTTTCCTTACGTTTGGTCTTTGCCTCAGCCTTCATCCTGGCCAGCCTGTAGGACATAGTCAGATGACTTAGAACAATACCAACATAAACCAGCTTTAGTAAGCTAGATGAAACCTCTCCTGAAGAACAAAAGGAAAGGAAATAACTTACTGAAACTCTTGTCCTTTAGCAAAAGCAGACTTTTTTTCCAAAACTGTACTTGATATTTGGGGCACAAAATTACTAGTGTTGTTACTGCACTAGAGACTAGTGATCTGTGTTTTCAGAGGGCAGCTCCGAGATGAAAATATTTATATCCTGACATATATAATCTCCTGAAATCTAGCGTAACTGTGAATCTGAAGAAATAACTTTTGAGTATCAGGTATGTGCATGTGGAAAAAGTGCCTTGTAGAGTATGCAGTTGACATTTAAGGGAAAATGATTTGTACAGCTCTTCTAGTTTATGTGGTTTCAACAGTGATAAATTTTACCATCAATGCTTGCAAACATTTATAACGGCATTAATCATCCATTGTATAGATGTCTTTCAATTTTCTCTCAATTTTAGCAGGCACGGAGGTGCCTAATTTTGCCTCACTTCATTTACCAACAAAATTGCATCAGCATGCGTTTGTCTCAGCGCCTAAGTACCATTTCACACAAGCACTTCACTGGCAGAGAACAATGTTCAATGAAATTTCTGCAGCGAGGGTAACTCCTCACTGCAGAATGAAACATGTTCCTTCAGGAAGACAGCCGCCTAACTCCCACACAAGGATGGGTGACTCAGACTGAAGGACTACCAGCCCTGGACAAAATAAAGTCTCTGCTTCAGGTATCAATCTATTTAGATCAGGAATTTCTCCCATCTGTTCTCCTTCATTTCTTGTCTCCCACTCAGGTTGTAGTTAAGGAGAGACTGGAGGAAGCCTGAGGAAGGATTGGTAAGCTTTAAATATGAATCTGCGGTGAAATCCTGCCTCTGCTGAAAGTAATGCCAAGGCTTCCAGGAGTTTCACTGGGACCAGAATTTCCCTCTTCATTTTTCTGGTGCTTATGTGAGAGATTTTGAGCCCAGACTGGCATTTCTCTCTAACGTTTTCTTTCTGTTTGGAAAGCCAGTGACTCTCGTTAGGAGTCTCAGGACTACATGGAGTCAGTAAGATCCTCTGTGCTGCTCTAGTTCGAAAATCCTATGCAAATTCCACAACACAGCCATCACAAATATGTAAATCCTGAGCTACTGAGAATGCAAATCCCACGATGCTACTACCAGCTGATATGCCAACCCTACTACAGCTATGGCTACATAAACCCCCTTGGCAGCACTGCCTGCGAAGAGACTGATTTGTCAAACCCTTGAAAGACGATTCCTGTGCAGCAGTTCTGGAGCTTCCATAGCTACAGAGAACCTGTCTCCAAACGCCAACATGAGCTTAACAAGATAAGCCAAGACATGTCACGGGTAGCCAACACTTCGTATTCTATAGGAAAATCCAACCTCTCCAGAAATAAGCTCTGATTCACAACCTAACAAACAAACAAACAAAAATCTTTTGAAAATCTTTTACCAGCTCTGGTTATGCTGTTGGAAGTCTGTTTATGAAGAAAAGACAAAAAGCTGGGCTAGCTCACACTGACCATGATCAGTCAGTAATATTTACTTCTATCTGCGGGGAAAAAGGGGGTAAGTGACTGCACAAAATTCACTTACCAAACTGCTTTAGTTGAATTCATACAGGACATATTCCTATGAGCTGATGTGGACTAGAAATGTAGGGAGACAAACTCAGAGGTGGAGAGAGATATTTAACATACTCTTTTATAACCCATGGGGTAAGACGAGGGGAAATGGCCTCAGGTTGCTCCAGTGGAGGCTTAGGTTGGATATTAGGAGAATTTTCTTTACTGAAAGGGTTGTGAGGCATTGGAATAGGCTGCCTAGGAGAGTGGTTGAGTCACCAACCCTGGAGGTCTTCAAGAAACGCGTAGATGTAAAATTTAGTAGCATGGTTTAGTGGTGGACTTGTCAGTACTAGGTTAAAGGTTGGACCAGATGATCTTAGAGGCCTTTTCCAACCTGAGTGATTCTGTGATTCATTATAATACTGGGAACATCAATTATCTTCATTTAGAGTCTATGAATAAGTCACGTCAACATTTTACTTCCCTAATTCCTCACACTGAAACCCTGAAACCAATTTTCAAGCTGTATGTGGTATTCATGCAAATGGACGAGACAGCCATTCGTAAAGGAGTCATCACACTGCAGACACAGCCAGAGAGTGACCTGGTAGCCATGAGTAACTCTGATATCATTTACAATCATCTCTGGGTATTCTACAAATACAAATGTTCACTTCTATATTTTTCTGAATAAAGCAATTAAAATGACAGCAGTGTTGTTCATCTGATGCACTCACATTTTAACATGAGCATATTGTAAGATGCCATACAACCCTCCTTAAATATCCATTAATATTATACTAAACCAAGCAGCCTAGACTACACCCCACAAGTAAGCAACATAATAAAATACAGAACACTTTCTACTTTAAAGGGGAAAAAGGATCTGAAATGAGAACCTGAAGTAAAAACCCTATGAGAGTATCTATCATGTGCCAGCTACCTTGCCATGTGACAATATTGCCCTTGGTTTGGTCAAAAAAAAAACACCTTGAAGGAGAAAAAGAGGTCACCTTTATTAAGTTTGGAAGAATATGGAGGAAATAGTGTGAAGAGTCCTTAGACCTTTGATACCAACGCCACACCTAAAGAGCTCCTGTTGCTAACCCAGACTGGTTTGCAAGTAGTTTGCATTTCACATATGTAATTAAGATAGGGTCTAAATTGGAATTATACACTCATGAAGGGCAGAATATAGCCTTAAACAAGAATGACTACTGTTTCATTGTGTGTGGCATTCTGGTGATTGCCCGGCTTCTCAAGTTTTAAGAAGGAGGCAATTACCATCTCTGGCACTGCGCTGCACAAAGTTCATTTTGTTTGACGCTTTGCCAGCCAGACCGCAGCCATGCCATGCCTTTTGTAAAACAGAGACCAGGACCCAGCTCTAATCTTGTGACCAGCCACACTGTCAACTCTCTCACCTCTCCGGTGCTGTATCTGCCATTTCAGTTTTCAGCTCCTCTGTGACCATCTTCATTCCTCTCAGGTAGGGGCCTGGCTTTGTAGAAATATCATACTGAGGGTTATGTCTCATCAGATATTCTCCAAGAAAAGTAATGGGGTCAAATTTGGTTGGTTCTTTGTCTGGTACAAGCACGTTTTTTCTTTCCACTTGCATTAGCAGCTTTTCCACTCCTGGGATTAATGTAGGTAGGAGTTTGTCAAGCAAATAGGTGCGAGTATCCAGTGACTCCTTCTCATCACTGAACCACTCTTTGCACAGCCAGTCGCAGGGCTCTCTCTTTTTTATCTTTTCTTCTTCTGCCTTTTGTGCCTGAATCATCTTTACCTTTTTTTCCTGCAGATTCAGAGACCTCTGCTGTACCTTTTCATAAAAGCACTCTTTCCATGGAGCACAATTACTACGACATGGCAGCTCATCACTCCCTTGATTTCTCTTCATTTCTGTGGCAGTCATATTCTTACCTACAAGGCTGGGATGGTTTAGACCTGCAGTTTGAGCTGCTTCTTCCGGCTGAGCAGCCATTTGTCAATGACTGTGATAAAGAACAAAAGAAGTATGTTATATCATGCCAAAAGATGCAGCAGTAGCCTAGCAGATGACACAGGAAGAAAGTTTATAGCTAGGAATTAACCAATATTCCTTTTCTATGTGCCTATTTTATTCTCTTACTGCTGCTTTGTACTCTTAAACAAGTACAGCCCCTTTACTTCAAAGATTAGTAAATGATTTATAAAGATTAATTATGTATCACAACACTCCTTGGAGACAGAGCAACTACATAACTGTGATCCTCTTTAATGGGAGAAAAAAAAAAAAAAAAGAGACACGGTAGAGAAGTGATTAATTCCAGGTCACTTAGAGAGTCAGAAACCAAGTGGTGAACAGTGCTTAGAAGTCTTGTCCCCTAGTTCACACCAGTGGATTCCAATTGCCCCTAATATAATTATTTCTGTTTAGGGCCCTTTCCGTGTTGCGAGGAGCTCCAGTGGATATGAGACAGAGGAAGCAAGCCAGGGAAAATACCAGATACCTGGGAGCAACATTTCTCTATCTCCACACCACCTTCTGCTCTCCTCAATTACCACTTACTCTTCGTGGTTTCTGCAGCCGTGAAAAATCCTGAGGAAGCCTGTACCACAGACTACTCAATTTCAACTTTTGCAACTGCTTTTCTTCTGGATATTTTGTTAATGTAACAGGACACAAATATATGGGTCAGCAGAGTTCCTACAGAAAGGGAAACTGCACTATGACCCTGAAACTAAACTGTTCACAAACACATAATTTGTAGATTATTCTGTAAAAGACCTGCAGAGAGTTGCTGAGATCTCCCTTTAGTTTCCCAGACTACACTGTTCTCTTCTCAAAATGTTAATACTGTGAAATACCAGGAAAAAAACAGAATTGCTCACGAGGCACAATTGAAAAATTATTGCTGTATGTCTCCATACATAACTGTCTGCAACTACAGTGGAACTTACACGGATGTAATGGAGCAGAATGTGAGCAGAACCCACTTGATTTACTGCATGAAAAATCACCAGCTTGCTGTGAAAAAAAACAGCTCAGTGCTAAACAGCAAGGGATTGGTGACATTAATAGAGCCTGACTAAGGCCCTTCCAAATCAAAGATGAAACTCTGCTCTGAACTTGCTGCCACGCTATTCTTTTGCAGCTCTTACTTAAAAGTGCTTTTCACTAAGGCCTTCCAGTATCCATAGAAATAACATCGTTTTCACTATGTTCTGCTATTCATATTTAAGCATTTGTGGCTATTCTGAAGAGAACTTAGCCTTCTAGGGACTGCATAAACGTGAACTAAAGCCCTCCAGGAACACAAATGTAATTGCTAGTACGATGATCTTCTGGTTCATAACCATTGTTTGAATCCGAATATTGCTCGGATAGGTAGGATGCTTTACAGCACTGAATTTCTGTTTTCTAGATGGGATTGTTGGCATCTTCTGGTAATTTGTTTGTAATAAGCATAACCTGTTGGGAAGTGAGATGGATTTATGGATCAAGCTGCCTGCGTGACTTAGTGTTGTAACAATGGTGGCTGGTTTTGCCACTGAAGGACATGAACTGTGCAGTTTAGATTTATAATGGTAGAAAAAGAAACCTGTCAACCCTGTCAAATTGTTCCTTGCTTAGGTGAGTTTCTTTCAATCAGCTTTAAAACCAGACTCTTTCCGGTTCAAAGCAGGCTGTTAAACAAACGTTCTGGTCACGTTCCAAATCAACTTTTTTTTTCTTTTGTGCCAAAATAAACTATTCTTGCAGAATCAAATACTCATGTTATTTCTGAACATCCTTTGTGAAACCTTTCTGCAGTTTCTGTGCAACGTTACGGTGACAATTGCACTCTGCTTTAGGAGGTGGCTTATTCTGAATGATGATGAACATATTTTCTACACTGCTCTGAACTATTTGTTAGGAAGATTTTGAGGATTAGCATATGTTTATGAAGTGCCTCTGTCTCTGAACAACAGAAAAACCTAAGTACTACTGCTCTATCTTAATTCCATGGGATTGGCAAATCTCCAGGAGTGGAAGCAGGGCACACAGAACTATGACAACTACTTTCATGTGGAGCAGATAAATCAGGCTACGAGGGTGTGGAAGAGCATACCCACAGCACATAACTGTTAAAATAAACAACAAAGGGGTGCTAGAATCAGGGCCTAAAACTTGGAATTTATCAATGATTGCGGGGACAAACTTCCAGTTTGTGTAAGACAACCTCAGCTCATAAATTTCAATGCTGATTTACATCAGTTGAGAATTGGGCCCATAAAATATAAAGCTCTCAAGTTCTATGACATTCCCAAGTAGAGGCTTGATTGTCCAAATAAAAGTAAGCACAGCGCACAGACACAAGCTTTAGGAGCACCCAGGAAATTTGAAATGTGATATTAAGTTTCCTGTAAGTCTTTGTTCAAGCTGAAGGCAAGATGAGCTTTTCATTATTTAGTAGGATGCCACTTTCCTGGCTCCTTTTCTATGAGAGAAATATTCTTGCTGTAAACCCTGCAGGTACAAAACGATTATCTCTCCATCTCCTGTACAAAAAAACAAATCTACTCATAAATAAGATTTTTACGTTTCATTGTTATTCTGTTAGAGCATTCTGATGGGTGGGATAGGGCCAGGAAAGACTAAAATTTGTCTAGGAAAATATTTTGGAGATGTTGGAGTTCCAAAGTCCTTTCAAAAACAGAATCCAATCTCTTTGACCCTCTATGGCTCAGGAATAGTTTTGCCTTTCCCTGAAGTTCTTCATAGAGCATGTTTACCACACCAATCACAAGGAGCCTGATACCCTTTTCACATCTGATCTTCTTTTCAATTAAAATTAAAATTAAACAAAGACTTTCTCTTTTGCTTTCTGACGCTCTAAAGAACTGCTTTTCTTACCTTTGGAGCAGGTATCAAAATAGATCTTATTCCTCCTGCTTTCAGAGTGGCTTTGCAAATGAATAGGAATTTAATATATGCCCATCTGTTCCCAGGCATTAAAAATCTTAAAGTGAATTAGGGATTTCTCAGACCTGCTGCGGAGCCAGGCTGTGAGTTTTACTCCTCTCTGTGTTTGCAGTTGCTAAGCAATAATCCCAAAGGTTGCTATGTCTCATCCACGACTCGGAATTGCCGTAGGTTGTCTTTTGGCTTTGGCAGGCCAACACACTCTTCTGTACTGAACTTAGCTCATTGTGTCACGTGACTGAAAATAAAATAAAATTAAGACTAAGAATAGCAAGAGGCAATATTAAGGGCACCAATAGTCAGAGGGAATCCACAGGTGCCCAGTGACAGAAGGTTTACCTTCAGGTTCAAGTCCAAAACTGTTGCAAGTACCTTACGAGCTAAACTGAGGATGGTATTAACCAGATGGGAAAATCTAAGAGAGAAAAAAAAAAAAAAACACATGAAGTACAAACTCAATTTAAACGGACCTTTTTCAGGTTCTCCTTTTGTAAAGAACTGTACCACTTTGAAGCAGCCTAGTGGGAAAGTCATGTACAGCACTAATAAGGGGGAAGTTTATAATGCCATTTTGTTAGACTGCCTTTAAACCAGAATCTAAAGGAATTTAATGAATCACCTTTAATAATTTCTTTTATATTCGTGAAGAATATGCAACACAGGGGAAGGAGAAAGGAAGAGAAAATAACATCTAGGAATAGCCATTCTGCACACTTTTATATGTACCCACGTAATCAGGTGTCTGTTCAGTGATTTCATTCGTGTTATGCAGGATTTCCAACAGAGAAATTAATGGCAACTTCTGCCAGGAAATGAGGTTTATCTAATGCTATTTCTTTTGCTGTGTTTTACATTGGAAGAAGCTTGATCTTTGGATTATCTACAAGCATGAAAACTCTGAGCTGTGACTTCATGGTATCGTCATTGGAACAGCTGCACTGTTCCTACGTCCCTATCCTCTAGTAAGACTATTAGTCTCCATTTTATGGGCAGCTGAACATGTTACAAAACATAATGAGGAGATTTAATCCCCAAAATCTGATGCAGTTACTGTCAGAGTCACATTTCTTCTCCAGTTCGGGAACTAGAGTTTTAATTTCCGAATCCAAAATGTCATTCTCTCTTATTTTCACCAAGTCATTCATTACTTGATACAGAACCCACAAAACTAAAGTAAATATTATTCAATTTGTAAAAACCTCTGGAATTGGAAATAGCTGTAAGTCACAAGCACCCATTGTCCCAACATGAACTTGCTAAAATACCTAAGCTGCACTCAAAAAATATATACTTAGTTTTGTTCCTAAAACCTGCCATGGAAGCTAGAAAGTACACATGCTGTGTACAGGCTCTTTACACAGGAGGGAATTTGCTCATAAATGACAATAACAATTGTACTTTAGAGGACAGTCAAAAGCCTCAATTTTTTATTTTCTTTTTATACTTTCTTTTCCACTACAGAAATCCCTGGTGTTTGTACTCAGCAACATTTATTTTCCTCAGTCCACCTGTGCGTATTTCAGAAACATTTGTATGGCTGTAATTTCTACAGATACCTTTGGCCATCTGTGCTAAGCGTCTCACTGAAAAAATGTTTCTTCTGCACACTCTCAAATATCACTGGAATACCAAGCCTGCAACTGCAGACACTACAACACTGACTTGATTTTTTAATTCAGTAGTTGCTTGTAGAAAGGAAACAAAGCACACAAAAAAATAATAAAATATCAAATTTAGTGTGGAAAATACTGTAATATATTATAATTCCTTTGCTATTATGATTTGAACAAAAGAAGGAAATATGCTTATTTCAGTGTATTTCCAAGGTGTGTTGAAATATAGTATTGATTATGTCAATCAAATGAAGCAGAAAATTGATGCACGGAAATTATTTAAAATGAAGCTTTAAATTGAACTGTGCATTTTTTGATGGTATGGAACATCAATTAAAAAATACTCTCCCTTTTCTTACAATGATTTTTTTTAACCTCCTGACAAGTGCATGCAAATAGAATTTGGAAGGAGGGATGTGAGTGGTTCTGTTTTTATTTTTCTGGAAATGGAATCCTGTGGGTTAAGCAAACCTTTAATCGTACCCTATTTAACTTGGCTGCTATCTCGTAATGTTTTTGCTAAGCAAAGTGTATCCTTTTATTATGCCATCAAATACTTGCACTGTTGACAAAATAATGGACTGAATATGTCATCACAGATGTTTTGCTGGAATTGCCTCTTCTATCTTTTTTTTTTTGTTGTTTTTCTGTTTAAGATACATTTTGGAAGCATTCTGTTGCCTGTTGCAGCTGATGCCAAGATTACGCAATAAAAGCCCTGACACGTAGTAATAATAAGTTGCGTTAGCCAGAGAAATGTTTGCAGTACATTAAAGAAAGAAAATAGACAGCTTCAGAAATGCATACAAAGACAGCCAGTGTGTAGCTTCACATCCTTCAGATGATACACTGGGCTAGAGGTCCAGGTGCTGACCACAGTGCTTATAGCACAGGGGAGAATGTGGCCACAGGCTTCCAGTCTCCTTTATGTACCAGCCGTGATGCTGTGACCACAGGCTGCCCTCTAATCGCTCTTTTCAATCAGAATGCATCTGCCTATAGCCAGCCGCCTCCTTCACATTTAAATTCTGCTGCTACAAAACATTGCACATACAAATTATACCTTTCTAATAGCTCAAGGAGCCATTGCGATCTGTGATTATTGTAGTTAATAACTGATATGTTCAACCTTTAGCTAACTGTAGATAGCAACTCCATTATTTACTTGTGGTAAATATATTTTAGAAGTGTTCACTGTTCAAATACCTGGAAAAGCTATAGGATATCTGAATATTACACTAGAGTCTATTTTGGAAGCTGGTTTAAATAATCATTTACTGATAGTAATCCCTGCATTACTATTTCTCAAAATCCAGAATGAAACACCAGTCCCAGGTGAGGGATTTGCATGAATATTCTGGCAACTTGCAGTCCTCCACCTATACCCTGTACCAAAGTAGACCCATCTGAACAGAACACGAGCTACGTGCCTTGAAGCAGCCCTGTATTTGCAGGAATCCATTTGCTGAGAACAACCCAATAAAGTAGATATCATCCTTTAGAGAAAGGTGAATAGCATTAAGATTCTTGTCATATGATTGAGAAGAAAAATCTTGGACCGTGTATGTTCCCCAAACCTTCTGCAAAGGGCCTACAAGGTGATGCAGGACCATTTTTAGCTGAAAGGAAAAAGTGCTGTGCCAGGAGACAAACCACTTTGTCAGTTTCAGAGAAAATAAATCAGACAGAAAAACATAGCTAGGAGAACCATGATTGCATGTGAGTGGATGTCTTACTGGTCTAGCTGTATTATTTGAAAATGTGAAAAAAGTCATACACACTTTCATCATGTATGTGCAACTCTCAAACACAGAGCGGTCCTTTTGCTCCCAAAACTTACAGAAAAGATCCTTTATCTACAAACGCAAAAGGATGTCCGTATTTGGAGTAGCCTTTGCCAATCCATTTCTACTGTACAGACACACCAAAGACACATCTGCCTGGCACATTTCCCCACAGAAAAGATAAGGTGTTTAATAAATAAATGGGAGGGAGGGACCAAACAAGGCTGCTTAGAAAAAGACCTTGTTTTATTGGGAGGTTGTAGAATGTTTAGAACATGGGGGATATTAACTTAAAAGGGATCCGGAAGGCATTTTCTTGACCTTTGTGCCATAAATCAGAGTTGACTGCTAGCACACTTTCCATAAATATTGTGTTTCAAAATAAAAACACGATGTTTGTATGAGGCAGGACAATGACTCTTTGTTTACCCATGCCTTTTGCTTATTCTCCCCATGTGCTGGAATCCCACTGGGGGTCCTTTTGGACTCTTTCACATCCAGGATTCTGGCTTGCTGTGCAATTCACTCTCGATGCTCAATTTTAGTCCCGCTTCCTGAGCCTGCCCTTCATCCTCTCTTGTCCACTAGGAGGCAAAACGCCTCATTAGCCAGCCTGACTTTTTCATTGTGGCAAAAGCCCAGCTTCCAGGGCTCGCAGAGCCTCCCAGCTAATTATTTTGACTGCAGGGCACTGGGGGCAGAGCCTGAAGAGCTACTTACATGGGTCTTGTGGTGTGCAGAGCTCTGAATGAGTCCGAGTCCCTTACAGTCCCGTCAACCTGAGGAGCAAATAAGAATAATATGGACTGAGTGCCTCAAACGGGCTAACAATGGGCTAACAGGCATTTCTGACAAGGAATTTGTTCTCTTTTATATTCAGAATGGCCTCTATTTGTCGTCTGTAGTGCTTTTGCTAGATGCCCAAGGCAATTTTCGATCACAGTGGCAAATCTCCCCACAGATTTGGCAGCACCAGCCTGAAACCGATGGGATGACACCTGACAGCGCCTGGCCCTTCGCCTCAGGGCCCAGAGCGCCGGGCACCACCTCATTTTGGGGACATTTTCAGGCCTAAAACCTCCCGCACGCGTATCGGACTCGCTGTGCGGTACTTGCAGCTGCCCACTGACTTATTAAGAAAAACTTTATCCCCTTTCTGTCCCTGACAGAGCTCCCACAGCCCAGCCGAGGCAGCCGCCAGGCGGAGCTGCGGCTCCCCCCCCCCCCCCCCCACCTCAGCAGCCCGGGGCCTGCCCCCCCCCCTCCGCTCCGGCACGGCAGGGGTTAACCCTCCTTCGCGGCCCGGGGGCGGCGCCGCGCTGACAGGTGGCGCATGCGCCGTGCCGCCGCATTGTGCCCGGCCGGCCCAGCCCCGGAGCGCCTCAGTCGGCCGCGGGCCGTCGGCGGGTGCGGAGCTGCTGCCCCCTGCGGCCACCTCCGCTCCGCTCCCCTTCTTCCCTTCCCCTCCCCTCTCCTCTCTCCCCCCACCCCTTTCCTCCGCCTTCGCCATGGAGTAAGGCCACCCCCCGCCGGCCGGACGGGGAGCCCCGCCGCGCCTCGATGGCTCTGGTCACGGTGCAGCGCTCGCCAACCCCCAGCGCCACTTCCAGCCCCTGCGCCTCGGTGAGTCCGACCGCCCGCCGGGCGCTGAGGGCGGCGCGGCCGTTGGTGGCCGTTAGGGGCCGGTGCGCATGCGCACGGACCCCATCGCGCTCCCCCCCCCCCCCCCTTTCTCCCCTCACCTCAGCGCTGCCCCCCCCCCCCGCCCCCCCCGGCCCCGACCCCCTCAGCCCCCCGTCACCCTCCTCAGTCGCCCCCCGTCGTCTCCATCAGCCCCCTGTCGCCCCCCTCAGCCCCCCGTCAGCCTTCTCAGGCCCCCGTTGTTCCCCTCAGCCCCCTGTCACCCTCCTCAGTCGCCCCCCTCACGCCCCCACTCACTCCCCTCATGCTCCCTCATCATCCCCCTCATGCCCCTGTCACCCTCCTCAGGCCTGCTGTCGCCTCCTCACGCCCCCATCACCCTCCTCAGCTCCCCCTCAGGCCTCTGTCATCCCCTTCAGCCCCCTGTCACCCTCCTCGGTCACTCCCCTCAAGCCCCCTGTCACTCCCCTCATCACACTCCTCAAGCCTCCCGTCACCCCCTCACGTCCCCCATCACCCTCCTCAGCTCCCCCATCACCCTTCTCAGCCCTCCCCCTGCTCCTTTGGGTCGCTGTGGCCTGGTGACAAGCAGAGGGAGAGGCCTGGGTCACCCCTGTCCCCCCCCTCAGCCTGGACAAGCTGTCCCCAGGGGGGGTGGGTGCTGTCCCCCTGAATGGTGGGACCCTGGGTGGGTGCTGTCCCCCCCCCTTGTGCCTGGCTGAATTCTGATTTTGTGTGTGTATGTGAGCTGGCACCGTTGGGCATGGGTGCTGTGAGGTGATTCAACCTGACAGCACCCTCTGGGTATCTCCAGTATGCGGCCCTTCCCTTGGGAAGAGCTGTGACTTCTATCTCTTTTTTTTTTTTTTTTTCCTTTCTATTTTATTTTTTTCATCTTGAATATAATCTTCAAGAGGCTGTGTGAAACCCGAGGCTGGCACAGAACACCAGATCTCCCATCTCTGGGTGAAACGTGCAGGAGATGTTCCCAGCAGTGCCCTGAATCAGGAAGCGAGGCAGGCGACTCCAGGGCTCCTTGCTTTACACCCTCTTTAAATTCGGGCCAGGCTGGTGTTTTAGTGCCTCTGTGTTGTACAGTCCGGCACGTTAACCCCTTGGGCTGCTGCCTACCGACTGCACAGCTTGTTTCTAATATTATAAATGAGGATGGGAATGAAAATAGTAAGCTTGCTTTCACTTTCTGTATGCTTAATTCTCTGTTGGCTTTTCTCCTTAAAAAACCTCATATATTATCCCACTGATGTTATGTCAGGCTTGGAAGTGCTGGGGGGGACACAGGGTGTGAAATCCCAGTTGCTTCCATCATGTGAGGATTAAAAAAGCCAGCTACTCTGAAAATATTCCTTGTTGTGTTAGGTAACCTCTGCTGAAACTAGATCAACTACTTGACAGGTCCTGCCTGCCCCAACAGCATTTTAGCTGTCAGAACACTTTTTTTTTTTTCTTTATTTCACTCCCATGGCTCTCCTAAGATACGTTTATTTGGCAACACATTAATTTCCACTTGCGTTTCTCTGCTGTAGACTAACGTGCTGCATTACTTCAGAGGTTGCTTCCTCCTTTTGACTTCTTTACCTTCTCCGCTCTTCCTTTTCGATGAACTTGTTGCATTTAAGACATCTTGTTGTGCGAAAGGTCTCTCTTGGTGTCCTTCTGTCTTCCACTTGGATGCATAACCCTTTTCTGTGTTAGATATTTGATATACAGGTGCAATTATCAGCATTCTGTGAGGATTTCCCATCTGGAACAGCCAGTCTATTTCCTGACCAGGATACCACATGTGCTTCTTTTGCTTACAATCACTCAGTATAACAGGAACATTTTTTCTTCGTTTTTAATAATCTGTTCCAATTTTTGAGTTCTACATAGTTCTTAAATATACAAACAACTCCCTCCTGACAAGTCCAGCGAATGCAGGTTTCAGTGCGTTTATCTGCATTCTCTTCCTCAGTCTCAGAGTGCTCAGATGTAAGCTGTGCCCTTGCTCTTCCCAAGTTCCCAATGCAAAAGTGCGTGTGACTGTTTCCATGGCCTGGTTTTGCTTCTCAAAATTACTTCTTCTTTCTCAGACCCTTTTTTTTTTATTATTTTTTTTTGCAGCCTAAGGTGGAAATGCAATTCATCATATTCTGCCCTCAACAGCTATTGAGCCTACTTCTCAACTTCTGCATTTCCTGTCACAGCTTCCTAACCACGCGTTAGGGGTTTGACTGCCCTTTTAGCCTCTTGTTAGATAGCTGGGGCTGGCTGTTTCTCCATCCTTCTGGTTCGTGTAATCTTCCCCTCTCTCAGTTGTTTCTTCTTGATGGCAGCAGCATTTCAGGGGATGGACCTTCCTAGACAGCGAAGGGCTGGTGAACAGGGCAGTTGCCTTTTTAATCCTTGTGAAGGCTTTGGTCCTGCAAGCTGCCCATGCTTATTGTTATGGATCACCGTTGACAAGTGCGTTGATGGGAGCTTGATTCTTTCAATATTAAATTATTTCAACCAATCTCTTGTAGGCCGTTGATGACAGCTTCCTTCTCTATGGGCTGATAACTATCTCCAAGTTATCTCTTTGAAAGGAAGTTCATCTTGCTAAATAATTTCGGTGAGCAGTGTGAAGCTGTAGCTTGCTGCCTGAAACCCTGTGGAGAAAGATTGTCTGGTGGCTGTGGGAAGCTTGCTGTTCTGGCTTGTGGGCAAGCAAGACGTATGTAAGTGTGCAAGCATATGGCTCTGCCTAGTTCAGTTTCCAGGTTACTAAGAATTTTGAAGACAGAAATGGATTCTCATTGAAATTGCTTGGCTTTTATTTTTTGTTCTTTAGAGATGAACTTCTCAGACAAGGAAAGGAGAAGGTTGAAATTGATGTCCTCAGACTGTATTTTTGCATTAAGCATGCCCTATAAACAGTTATAATTGGCTTTTATAGATTCAGGGGAATAGCTGATGTGAATCGCTCTGAAATTGGATGGCTTTTATTTATAGGTCTTTATCCTGTTCTCATTGCCATAGAGCATCTCGTGGGCATTCATTTCAGGACAGGCACAGTTCATGCGGTGCTGTCTGTAGATTTACAGCTCTCCGGTCACTTGATGACTTATGAAATTCCCTTAATTGTCAGTCCAGCTGTCTGCTAGCTGTTTGTTTTGGCCTTTGGTTATGCAGCCACTTTTGAGACACAAGACAGCAGCCTTCACCTTCCTCTGTAGAGCAGAGCAGTTGTCCTTCAGAGCACCGTGGGGGCAGAAGGGGGGGGGGGGGGGGGGAAGGCAGGGCTGCTGTGCTCCAGAAGGTGCAAGTACCAGGGGCTGGAGAGGGGCTGCTTGGTGCAGGTCAGCACCCTTTGTTTATCCCATACTGCAAAAAAAAAATTTTTTTTTTTTTTTTTGTTTCCTCCTCTGTGTGTAGTGGCTTTTTTTGTTTGCCTGGTTTTGGTTCTAGGTGGAAGGGGAGAGCTGTCTGTCTGCGAGAAGGAAGACTTGTGCCCAAGAGAAGGGCCCTGGGAGCACGCAGCTGGGTTACAGCAGGTGGGCGCGGTGGTCTCCTTATCACCAAAAGCAGGGGAATAAAAACACCTTGTTCATAAGCGCCCCTCAGTCAGTGCTCCGCTAGGGTGATCTGAAGAAACTGGCCTCTTTGTGTCCTCCCCATGCCTGGGATTCTCTGACTCTGCTCCCAATGTCTGTGCCGTATTTCCTGCCTTGCAGGTGGTGGGGTTTTCCCTTAGAGTTCTCATTTCAATGGAAAAGAACGGAAACGTGTTTTGTCTGGGTGCTTTCTTGGCAACTTCTAAGATAGTGGACAAAAAGAAATCGCAATGGATCTAACTTGATATAACCTTTGCTTGGTGACTTAAAAAAAAAATTGCTCACCATTGTTAAATAAAATCTAACTTTTTAAAAGGGAATAGGTTATTTTGCTGGGACTGGTGGTGTGCGTGCACTGTCGTTCAAGGCAGCTGTTCGTACTTGTTTACATGTCAGTTTTCAGTTAATTTGGCTGTTTGTATCTCTAAGCAATGAACCATCTCTGAATCTACCTTGCTGTTAAACTGCAGAAGCCTCACTCCAACAGACCCGGGGTATCTCTATTGCTCACTCTGTAGCTAAGGGTGGGCACAGCAGTCACGTCGTCAGCTCTAAGGACGAGCAGTGTGAAAGCAGCCTGGCTAAAGCAGAGAATCACTGGTAAAAGACGCCTGCCTCAAAATCCTTTGTGAGCCTTGTTCTCTAAGGCCCTGGATGTTGTTGGGTAACGTCAGTCACCAGGCTAGCATCAAATCTGTGTCGTCGTGTTGATGCAAGCAGTGAAAAACAGCTCTTGAGCTCTTTGTAGCTTTCCAAAAGACCTCTGATAACTATGTGGAGCGGGAAATAATAGATTGAAACTTGCCTTTATAAATTAATTTTATGCACAGAACAAAAGCTGTAATTCCTTTTAAGTGCTGTCTTTCCTCTGCCTAATACTTATCTTTCTGGAAGTGAGGATGCTGGGCAGGCAGTCTGCCTCTCGCAGCTCACTTGTCTTCCCTACCCTCAGGGACGCAATATGCTCTTATGGAAGGGAGCGACTGACCCAGAAAGAGAGGCTATGCTGCATACATTGTTCTAAAATGCAGGGTTTTAAAAAAAAAAAGTTTAAAGCAGATGAAAATATAAACCATTTGACTTCCACTCCTTAATCCCAGGGGAACAGCTTGAGCAGGAAGCAGAGTCCTGCAAATGTGGCTGGGAGTCTCTGTCATGTTTTGTCTGAAAGCTCCTTGCTGGTGGAACACACAGGAAATATTTTCCTACTTATTTATGGGGAAGCTAAATATAACGCTTTTCTACCTCTGGTCCTGTGATTATGATTAAACAAGGTGATAACTGTGAGCTCACTCAATCATCAACAGGTCTAGTCTCTATCTTGTAGAAGTGTGTTGTGTTTTTTTCAGTTACGATCTTGATAGCTTCTGCTTGTGTAAGGTTGTGGAGAGCTGCGTTTTGGAGGGGACTCCAGTGTAGCTAGGAGAACAGTAGTTTCTTATGAACCAGTTAATAGACTGGAAATGCCTTGTGTTAAAGCTGCCGTCATCTCTTACTTGCTGTTTTTCATCAGCTGATGTTTTTCAGTCTTTGCCACGAGCTATGCCAGTACCTGAAATTCTCAAAGGCAGCAGCCCGGGAGGATGTGCTGATGCCTGCTTTAGACAAACTCCTCATAGTGCCTCACAGATGGCTCAGGTGCCCATGTTGTCATCTGCCACCGTTTGGTGGGATGATCGGTGACTCCCTCCCCATTTGTCAGACTTCCACTTCTATTGAAAGCTCCTCAAGGAAGGCAGGAGGCCTCTGCCTCTCGTGTGCGGTGCTGCTGTCCTGCTGAAGGATGAAGACCTGCTGTCTGGCTGCACCAGGCCAGGCTTCTGACCACAGAGAGGAACTTTTGGATGTGTAAATCATTCACCTGTGGAGAGACTCTCTTCCTCAAGCAGACTGTCACCTGCGTGGTGACACCAGGCCAGTCCTTCTGAAGGTTTGTTGCCTAGCGTATACACACACAGCAGACTTTTCTGGAGGTCTGCATGAAATGCCAGGTCCTCTTTTAGCTTGAGAACAGTATTTGGAGTTGAGGAGGACGAGGAAAGCTGAACTGGAATCTCAGTGAGGATCACAGGGATATTTTTGCAATTGGCAGCCTTTATTCTCCATATTTTTGTTTACTGGAACATTGCTTCACAAGTTATCAGCTTTGGAGTATTTTTGGCATGGCCAGTGAAGTCCAGCCAGAAGCTATGGGAGTTTGCCTAGAAGCCGAAACCTGCATTTCACAGAAAAGTCAGGCTTCTTGTAGCACTTTGTCAATATGCTTCAGTGGTGACCCCAAATGGCCATTTTTAGGTTGAGGGAAGTTTTGTCTTTGCACCCATTTTGCCTTTTATTAGTTCTTTTACTGAATGTGGTGCCGTTCGTGGCACTTTGTATAAAACTGCTGCTCAGCTCAGTTGCATTTTTCAAAATATGACGTTATGTGGAAACAGAGGGAGTGGAAGTACACCAAAGTTGTTGCCTCTTGAATTGCAGCTGCACGTAAATTCTTGTTTGAAAAGGAATTTGTCACTTGAAAATGCAAACGGGCTGCAATGCTGTCCTTACCTGACCGCTATTGATCCTTGCTGCTGCAGCAATGAAAGAAGGGTGAAAGGGTCGGGGTGCTGCGTGCTATCTCCAGTTATTCTGAGTCAATGAAACATTTACTTAAGAGAAGAGTGCTCTCTGAGTGAAGGCTGCCATTCAAAAACCAGTCTGCTGGAAGAAGTTTAACCTGAGAGTCTTCACACAGGGGCAGTGATGGATGATTTCAACTCACTTGGAATAAAATCCTGTAAGATCTATAGCTGCAACTCTTCTGTCTTGGGAAATTAAAAAAAAAAAAAAAAAGACTAGCCTTTGGGCAGCTTAGTTCAGTGTAGCTGCTCCCTGCTCACAGCCTGCAGCTCAAGGTTTCGTTCTGCAGCAACAAACCACATCCTCCCAGTATGGCAGCGCAGCTCCCCTCTGCTGATGTGGGAGGGCAGTTTTTGCAGCCCGGTTCTCAGGATCCATGTGCTGGAAGTTCCTGCTGTCCTTGCAAGGATGCCCTGGACAGCAGACTTCAAAAAATGCTCTTGTGTTCCTGGAGTTCAACTGACTCAGAGCTTTTACTGTCTTCACACCAGAGTCTTGCTGATGCTGTTAGCAGGAAGTATGTGCTAAAGCCTGAGTCTTCTGTGACTGCTGCTTGCTCTGTGTGCACTGGCCTGGCACCATGCAAGCAGCATGCTTGTCTGCCTGCTCTGAGCTGTGTGGTTCAGCCTGTGAATTAGGAAGTCTCCTCTCCGTTTCATTGATTTGTTAGAGCATGCTTTGAATTTGTTTACTGGACAGCAGCAGTGAAACTCATGTCTTGTACAAGGGTATTTTGGAAGCAAAGGAAGAAATGGGTGATGCCTGCTGGAGGTAGTGAGTGATTTAGACAAGGGAGGCATGATTTCTCGTGTTCTGCCTGGAAGCTGTTACTCTGGAGGGCTCTGTTTAAAGGGATAAAAGGTGTGAAGGGTCAAACTACCTCTGCATTTCTGAATTGGGCCGTACAGATTGACCGGATCACTGGGACCCCCTGCAAAATGTCAGTGCAGTAGTGTGATGCTGCGGTGTCCGTGCGTTTCAGTTAGCGTTTGGGCAGGCTCCTGTACCTGCAGCTTTGGATGTGTCAGCCGCTTTTTGCCCAAATAGATTTGCTCTGAGTGTGCGCCTTATCGGCGTTGCTCACTGCAGGCCGCTCTCCTGTCGGAAGGCAGAAAACGTTGCCGTGGGATGAGTCACCCAGCTCAGCAGCTCGCCGCTTCCATGGTGAGACGCACCCTTCGTGTGCATGCCAGCAAGCACGAAACTCCCGGCAAATGCCCTGTGACGTGAACTTCTTATGGCCTTGGTAAACGAAGTGCCCGTGGCACTTGTTGAAATGCGGTTTGCTTGTGGCTGCTCCCTGCCTTGGGCTGTGCCAGCCCTCCTCCTCCCAAGGGGCTTCTCAGCTCAGGATTCAGTGAAACAGTGACCGTACAGCATCGGCGTGGGCTGTTTCGGGGTGAAATTAGTGGGGCGCTCAAGGCCACAACTTAAATATTCTGTGATTACTCCAACGTGGGAAGTTTCTTCTGGCCTATTTCAGACTAACTGATCACAGATCACCCCGGCCCTGCACTGTGTTCATACCAGAGATCAGCAGGTGGCTTGGTGCCCGTGCTTCCCTGCTCAGCAGTGGCACAGGGAGTAGGTTCCAAGGCGTCATCTTGGCATCGTGATGCCAGCTGCTGGTTGCAGGGCCCACACCCTGGTGAGGTGAGCCAGAAACCAGTCTGAGGTGAGATAAAGCAGGATCTGAAGGGCAGGAGACCCTGACCTGACTCCTCTGTCCCATCGAGTCGTGTTTTCTCCCCAGTTGGCTTGGGCCTGCCTGCAGCAGCAGCCGGTACGTGATGTGCTCTGCTCCTTGGCCTGCATCTGGCTTTGCTGTCATACGAGCGGGGACACCCCAAAGGCAGGTCGGGGCAGGTTCCAGACACAAGAGTTTACCTTTTCTTTCTCTCTCAATAAGAAACAAAAGAAACAGGGAAGAATGGCACCGGGAGGCTCTTGCTGAGGGACACTGCTTTTACTTCTTAAATTTCAAGGTCTCCTTAGCAAAAATGCAGAAGCTGCTGAGCTGAGCCCCTTTGTCTTCAGCCTGTAACTGGATTAAATATCTGCGAGGTGGATCCTCAGTGTGGAAAGCTGGCCCTGTCACAAGGAATGCAGTTGTCCAGTTACTCCAGCTGGCTGCTACCACGTCCCTTCTGTTTTGATGTACAGAATTATCACGTTTACCATTAACGTGAAAACTTTTAAGACTTGCTCAACTGGCTTGGTTTAGCTTCAGTAGCCAACATCTGAGAAATGCGTATATTAGGATCCTTAAGGGAAAATAAAAAACACTTCAGGCTTTTCATCTCTGTACCTTTTGGTGTGATGATGAGAGGGAGGGAGAGGGGATATGCCATGCATGTGTAAAGCGCTTTGCTTTCCGAAGGAGAGCTTTGGTACTCAGAGGTAGTCTGAACCTCTGTGCGAGGCAGGACCAGCCCTTTGTGTTAACCCATCTGCAGCTGGAGTTTGCTGCAAATTTCTGAAGCTGCTGCATACTATCAGGAGTGCTGAGTGCCATCGTCCAGGCATCCAAATCCAAGAGCCCTGGACCTTTACTTGGAGTAAATGTTGCTCAGCTGGGAATTAAAAACCAGAGCTCCTTCTGGAGGTGGCTGTTGATGCTTAGGAGCAGAGGGTGAGCAGCTCAGCTCTCTGGGAGGCAGCTCATGACTTGTTCAGCAGTGGGCATCCTTTTGTGTCTGCTGTTAGTTTGCGGCAGAGCTGAGTTGGGGAGCATCCTGGTAGGGAGCAGGCGTAGGGAGCTCAACCTAATTGCAGGAGGAAGCACCAGGGGACAAGGTAACGGCGTTTCTGGAGTACAGATTGATTCTTTTTGTTCTGTTCTTATCAGTCCTTTTCTGTTTGTTTTCCTCTCTACAGTCCTCCTGCATGGTGTAGAATAGCCAAAGGACACAGATCTGGGCATGTTCTTCAGCTGATGCTTCAGACTCAAACGTAGTGCTTCAGAAGGTGGCGTTAAGCAGTTAACTAGCTGCCATATTCTTGTCTTCCTGGGTGCAGTGTAAGCCTTGAAATGGCAGAGTCCTCCTTTACCTTTTAAAATTGCAGCACAGTTAACAAAGACCTAATTCGTGTACTGAGCAAGTGTTTTTCTTATGTAACATCTCGTGAGCTTTGTTAGTGGGAGTTTCCTCTGTTTTTGGTTTCAGCTGAGTTGTGCTTAGGTGGGGAACCGAGCTTGTGACTTCAAAAAGTGAAGTGAAACAGGACAACCTGCTTTTTGTTTTTGTTTTTTTGACATTTCTCGGTGATACTCTGATCTCACAGCAGTTACTAGAACGTGGAAGCCCAAACTTCAGCTCTACAGCAAATCTCCAGACGGCTGCTTCCCCCATAGCGAGGGTCAGGTCTGATACTGCAGAACCTTCTCAGCACAATCACACATGGAAAGGAGAATTTCAGGCTGTCTCGCAGCTCCTGTCCGCCTGCTGCTGCCGCCTCGGCACGTGCTGCGGGTGCCTCCTCTGCACTGGAAATCCTTCACCCTCATCTGGGCGCCTTCTGCTCCGCTCCCAAGTCTTGAATAAGCAGCTGTCGGGGCAAAGCAACACGAACATAGCGTATTTTCAGACGCCTTCCCCAAAGTTGGGCATAGTTACATAAACTGGCAGGCAAGGGAGACGTTATCAGTTAACGCTTATAGTACGGCTGGAGTCGAGTTTGCACAGTCTCGGGGGGTGAAAGGAGTGTTTGTCGCATGCTCTGCAGATCCCCGAGCTCAACTTGTGCTTGCAAAGATATCAACTGTGCCACAGCCTTCTGCAGCCCACACTTCGGGGCTTTGAAGTGGAATTCTGCTCTTACACGTACACCAGAAACTGCTGGAGTCTGGAGGAAGCTCTGTTTAACTGAGAGCTGTTACTGTGAGTGTGGATGGCTGAGACGGTTATTTTGGGGCGGTTTCTGCCTCGTTCTCTTATGCGGGAGGAAGTCCAACTTGATTTTCTCTAGAGAAGGAGGAAAGCCTGATGTCTGTTGGAATTTGGGCTGAAGGTGGCTCGACGCAAAATAAATTAAGCTTGAGGAAGTGCTCGTGTCTTGATTTTAAACTAGAGATGCACCTCATCTAAAAAATAGTAAAACAAGCGCAGATTTTACTGTGGTTAAGTTTAAGCTTACAGGTTTGGTTGTAGGACAGATGAGCACAGATCCTCTTGAGCGGAGGGGGGTTAGTGTGAAGGCAACGTGGGGGAGAAGCAGTCTGCGTTTGTCAGGACATCACTTGGTCGCTGTGAAACAGGACATCATCTCCCTTGGGTTTGCTCTCAGCAAGCACCCAGGTTCCCTGCAGCTGTCCCAAACCCACAGGCAGCCCTTCTAGCAGCTGCAACCCCAAAGCTGTGGCCGTGCCATGGGCTTCCAGAGGTGCCCCTGAAGGAGCAGGAGCTGAGCCTCGTCCCCTGCCCAGCACAGCACCAGCAGGGTGTTGGGAGGGGAAGCCACAGTCGAGGATCTCTGGTCCGTGGTGGTGGCTCCAACTGAAATGGAATAATCTTGTTTTAAGGAGTGCTCTTAACCACTGAAGCTTTATAAATATTAATTTTCTTCTTTTGTTTCCTAATAAAAGGCTTTTATTCCTGAAATCACTATTTATTTATTAACCTGACAAACTAATAGCAAGCTCTCTTCTTTCAGGGTATGCATGTGCCATATCACAATTCTGCTTGTCACTGTACATAAGAACTTCATTCATCTGCTTTAAAATGTCATTGATAACAACCTGGCAGCGGCCCAGCTTGGAGCAAGTTAACTACAAAAGGCTGCATTGTAAACGTTTCTGAGAGTACATGCTACATTAAGTCTAAAATTAAAAAAAAAAAAAAAGTACAGGCTGGTCTGGGCTGCATACAACTGCCAAGTAGCTTCAAACCTTTGAAAAATGGAGCTCTGTATGGAGGAATTGGGCTGAAAATGGGATAGTTTGGAATTAAGGCTGCGTTCTGCTTGCTTTAATAAAACCTTGGGGGTACACTGAGCTTATAAACCTCATCTTGAAAGGAGGGGCATGTCTTACTGAACCGCAAGCAGCAAAATAAGAACTTGTACATTGTAGTTTCCTTTAGTCTCTTTTTGCTTTGACTGAATACCCAGGATGAAAAGTGTAGTCTGAAAATGAGTGGTAAGCCTCGGGGAGCTACTACTGGTGCTACTAGAGAGCTGGCTGTGCAGTAACCCTCCCTGACCCCAGCTGTGGTCTGCACACGCATTTATTCACCCTCAGGTTCACCCGGGGTGAGCACGGTGCCTGTCACACACCCCAGCATCCCAGTGCCTGGTTTTTCTGCCAGTTCCTCCAGCGGCACCGAGCTGCTGGCTGCTCCGGCAGCCCCGGTGTGGGGCTTTGCGCTCGTGGCAGTGTGGTGCTCCTTGCCTCTGGCTCTCCTCCTAAAGCTATTACAAGTTAAACTTGTAGCAGGGGTAAGGGCGAACTGAATCGCCCTTGAAACAGATTCAGGGCTTGGGAGCTGCTTCGAGAGAAGCTCCCGGGGATCTTTTCAAATGGTCCCTGCGCTGTGCTGCGCAAGGGCTGGGGGTTTTCGTGCAGCCCCTGACTGAGCTAGATGGTCTCGCTGAACGATTGAATAGTTGAGCAGAATATGAAGCTTTAAGGCATCTTCATCTAAGGTCTTCTGGGAGCAATGTGAGCATGCAGGAAATGATGAGCGTGGTTCTCATCCTCCTCTCTGGAGGTGTAAAAGGCTCGGGGAGTGCAGTGCAGGGCTTGCTCGGAGCTGATGGGTGTACAGCCTGGTTTCTTGGCTGGAATGGGGACTGTGAGAGCCTTCAAGGATGGAAGAGATGGGGGCCTACAATTTCATGCTTCTTCACCTCTTTGGTATTCTTTTTTTTTTCTCTTCTTGAGTATAGCATATGGACAGCACCATGGGTTAGGGAACGCTTCAGCTTCAGAGACTTTTCCTAAATAGCCTTCTTCCACTGAAGTCAATGGGCGTGGAGGTAAGCAGCGCTGAGTGCTTTCTGACAACACCACTACCACCCACTCTGCGGCCTGATGCACACAACACCCCTTGTATTTGAGCATTGTTTTTCCCCAAAAAAAGTCGCATGCAGTCGCACAATGAAGACACTGCTTATTTGTGTAACGCAGATCCGTTCCTAGCCGCTGGGAGGGTGCAAGCAGCGAGTGTCAGGGTGCGGGAGACCTCACAGATACTGCATGAACACTTGCCACCGAACTTCAGGCAGCCCTCTGTTATGTCACAATGAAATAGGGCTTCACGGTTGATCTGTGAGTTGAACGGGGTTTGGATGCAGGCTTGAATGTTGCAGTGTGAAGCATTCGTGCTCCCCATGCTCAGCACCTTTTGCTCTGCTGTGATTTATTTGCAAGTCCTGAGCCTAGTTTCTCAATGGTTAATCATTGAGAATCAGCGAGAGTTTCCTGTTTCCTTGGCTTTCTGTTGATTTCCTTTTCTGTTGAAACACAACTTTCTCTGCTCAAACAAGTGTTGCCCCACTTTCCCACTGTTTCCGTCTAGTGGCTTAAAGAGGAGGCAAGGGGAACCTCTGGAATGGCCTGGTACACTCCGATATTGCCAGCTGGGTCTGGTGACTGAACTGTTATGATAAAACACAAATTCATTAGTTGATGCTGTTGAAATCCGCTGACTTTTCTGCGCTCCTCATAGAAGGCTTTAAAACATCCAGCTGCAGACTGATCCTCTCCAGGCATGTGACACTGACATCAGTCCTAGAAGTGAGGCGTTGAACTGCCTCCAGAAATGAGCTCACTGGCTGATGTTCAATGCACCGATTTAGCCTAATATTAGCTAATAATTTGATTACATGATCACCTGCGCTTACTGTTTGAGGGCTGGGACTTCATTCCAGTTCTGGTTGCTGCTGTAGGAGCAGTAGTGTCGTAACCCTCAGGCGCTGGGGACAGGATGCCCTGCTGCTGCTGTGTCGGGAGCTGGGCTTGGCAGAGCCCATCCCTGATTGCCACGTTCCTTTGCTTTTCTTGTCCCCGCACCCCTCCCAACAAGTTACATGGAAATAAGAGTTTGGGACCCTGTTATTAGGCAGGCCTTCGGGAGGCAATCATAAAACTTGCTGCTTACTTTTGGCTCTCTTGTTCAAATGGCTGAATTAAAACACAGGAATGTCCCTTCCCGGGAGCCTGGGCCGTGGTTCCAACCTGCCATCCAAACTGCAGGGACTAGTCATGGCCGAAACGAAATTAAACCCTGGCAAGACCATCCTGGAGGCTAGCTGCTGTGTGCTTCCAGCTTCCTCATCTCCTCTAGCTTGAGGTCACCAGTAATTGCACACTTCCTCTCACGACCTGCACGGAGCGCGCGCTCAGGCAGCACGGTGTAATGATGATGACCATGGAAAAACATACTGCTCCTTTATTTTGGACACCTGAACAAATTAAGTGCTCACCTGTAGTCATAGCACGAGTATGTTTCGGTCACTAGTGGCTGAGCAGCTGAATGCACACCTGGTTTCATTTTTATTTCTTTTATAAGGATGGGAATCGGAGAGCCAGTGTCAGCAGAAGGGTTCTCGTGAATTTGTCCCAAAACATTGTCATCTCTTCTCCCCCCATGCCGTGTTTTCTGCCTGTTATATTGCATGTTACAGGACTGCTTGTTCTGGGTGCTGATCCCTGCTGAATAGAAATCTTTATTGAGCTGCCCACAGCATTGCTGGGCTCTTGCAAGAAATCCTGCTGTGAAGTTGAGACAGAGGAAGGTACTGGATCTCACAGGGCTCTAACAACGCTGCCTGTGCTGTGATCTGTAATGCAAGGAGTTACACCACGAGGAAGGGCTGGAAAAGCTGCTGGTGGTATATACAGAAAGTGGAGGTGACGAGAAGCTCTTAAAAACCTTAGGTACAGAGCAGGAAAAGAACCTAGGTCCTCTGCTCCTGTGAGGGTAAGTGGTGCTGCCGAGGAGCCAAGGATGCTGGCGACGGGACAGGGACTCTGCAAAGCTCCGCGGAGAGCGCGCCCCAATGCCCTGGGCGGTGCGATCCCTTCCTCCCTTGTTTACGAGAAGCTGGCGTGTTTTCAGAACCAGCTTCTGAAACATCCTTGGTGGGGCAGAGGTTTGGGATGACAACACGCTTATTCACATCTCGCCAGTTACCTCCAGCAGTGGCTGTTCAGGGTGGCGTGCTGGCTGCTGCCAGCTCCTGATAGCACCCCGAGCCGTGGGGCTGCCTCCTGCAGCAGCCAGGATCACCCTTAGCACTGCAAAATGACGAAATAAACCCGGGCTTTTCCCAATCGAGTGCCTGTGGCACACGTGTCTGGGTTGTTTTAGTTTCTCTTTTACTTAACAACAGCAGGAGTCGTTCAGAGTACTCAGAGGGCGTGGGAGCGGGGAGCTGAGCCCCATCCTCCCTCCGCACTCGGAGGGCAGGCGGGTGGCCGAGCCGAGCCTGTTTGGATGCTGAAGGGCAATTTTCCAGCGGTTTGGGGGGGTGGGGAGAGAACCAGATGCTCTTAGGAAGTTCGTGCCATTGTTAATAATGTAATTCACAGATGGCGAAGGCCTTGAAGAGGCTTTCACGCAGCACTTAGGCTCTGTAATAGACAGATCATCGCATCAGGGCTCATAAATAGAGATGACTTAATCCCGAGGATGAGTCTGGAGCGATCTGTTTGATAGTGACCCTGTGCATCATCAGAACCTTTTATACAGTCAGGAGCCTTTGGGATCCCTGAATGTGGAGCACTGCTCTGGGATTGGGCCAATCCTTAATGAAAACGGCAAGATCAAATGTTAATGCAGCTTTGAGATCTCATATGGAGGTGACTCTTATGAAATAAAAAGCAGGTTCCTTTGTCCTGGTATAGAAATCAATACAAATAGTGCAAGTGTGAAAATCAATTTGTATAGCATCTTCTTCTTGAGAGGCAGTTCTGCCTTTGTTTTCCTTTATGTGGTTGGAGTTAGAAGCAGTGAGTATATTCTGAATAGCTGTCAGTGCGTCTTGGCAGTCGAAGGACTGCGCGTTGCACGTCCTCTTGGTTTGAGTTATTAAAAAAGTCACTCAGCTCTATAGCAAACGAGCAGCATGCTGGCTGTCAGACACACAGGATCAGAAACATTCGGGCTCAGGTCTGTACAACTTAATACAAATATTTGTACGTGCTTGGGAGGCTCATTGCTAAGGTCTTCAGTGACGGCTGGTAGGCTTTTTACTGGCTGTAAGTTGTGTAACTAGAAGTATGTATTTATTAGGGACTTTTACCCAATATTAGCTTATGTGTTTAGCATTCTGGATCAGAAGTTTCTGACAGCAGGAGAACCGATCGTTATTTTGCTGTTTGCTGCTTTCTTTTCAAGCACAGCTTCCCCCCTCCCAAGGGAATTCCATAATGGCTTTTATTATTATTTGTAACTTCCACGAGTTTAAATTGTATTTAGTAAATTGGCTTCTTGTGATACCCGTCATGTGATGGTTCATGAGCCCCCAAGAATGTGCTCCTGTGACTCCAGCCGTGTATTTGCCCGTACCAGCGCAGGCTGCATCATGTGTTCTTGTTGCTCTTGCATTTTGAGCTAAGTAGTGAAGGGGGGGGTGGCTGTGTCATAGCCAGGCTACTAGAAATTCTCAGACTGCTTAATTTGTGACTTTGTTCATTAGAGAACCCTGGATTATGTTAACCTACCTCTTCTGTATTTTCACAGAAATGTTTTGTGCGTTGGAAGTTGTGTTGCTTCCCTCCCCCCAACCTCTTTATACAAAAAAAAAAAGGAAAAAAAAAAAGCATGCTTTGGTAAAAAGAAGTGCCTTGACATCTTGCTCAGAGAGCCACTAAAATTTGGGGAGTGTGCTTCAAGTGAGAAAGCTGCAAATTATCTGCTTTGTTCTGGGATTCTGTATGTGCTGTGTTGCCCCCACCCTTGGTGCTGCTGCTGGATGCAGATCGCTGCCCCTAGCTCCTGGGGTCGAGGCTTTACGGAGGAGATGAATGTCTCCTCAAGTCTTCGGTGTCCCAGATCTCAGCAGTAAGGCTGACCACCTTTAGGGGGTTCATTTTTCAGCAGAGCTGTGCTCTGGAGTTCCCGGACTATTTGCCTTTTATGTATTTTTATGTCTGTGTGTGCTAATACGTTTCTTCAGATCTGAATTCAGCCCCAGAGTGACGCTGGTTTTAATGCAGTGGGTTCTGTAGCACCTTTTTTCCTCCGGGTTGGATCTTGTTTTCAGCTCTGCCTCTACTGCCTGTTGCATCAGACTTCAGGGTTTTTGTTTGTTCTTCACGCTTACATTTAAAAAGAAAACCACCAGAACTCAGCTCATCCTGTGCAGCTCACCATATTTCCACTGGGCTCAGAAGATGTGGATGTGTGAGCTGAGGGAATCCTCCTCCTTTGGCCGGTCAGCCAAGCTTTCTTCAAGCGCATTAGAAGGATCTGCAGCTTAAGTTCATCAGAGGGCTAACCTGTTCTGGCTTTAATGAGATTTATTATACATGCACCTTTTGGATTCTGCTGCCTTTGGTCTTCAAACCCCTCCGTATAAATCTGCCAGCAGAAGCAAGACTGACAGAAAGCTGGTCTTCATCCTGAACCTGCCCCGTGTTAAAATTATCGATTTTTTTTTTTTTTTGGAAATTAGAATAACATCATTTGTGGCATTGGCATGCAACTTGTCTGTGGTTTGCTAAGTGCTTTCATTCATGCTTCCTTCCTTAGCTCCTCCCCAGTTCCCCCATGGATCTAACCCTGATATTGCAGCTCACACATGAGGGGATGGAAGAAACCGGGATGTCACAGCAGCCAGGTCACTGCGTGCGGCTTTAGAGATGCAGCTGCAGTCCCAATACATGGAGGAGAGAACACGGGGGGGTTTGAAGGGCTGTTAGCACATAGTGTGTGGGTAGAGTGTGTTAGCAGCAGGTTGCTGAACCTTTCTGCCTTAGATCCATGTGTGGTACAGATGTGGCTGTGAGCCTTGGAAGAGAAGTTGCAGCTCTGTCGGTCTCCTCATCTGACCAGCACCATATATATGCCTACACGTTTTTAAGCTTTTTTAAGAAACAAAGGGTGCGGTTGTTAGGGGGGTTGGGTTTGTTTTGTTGGTGGTTGGTTGGGTTTTGACCAAACTGTTTTGATCTGATCGTTCTGCATCACACAGCTCTTCTGGGCCAAACACAAGTGTGAATTTTCCTAAAAGTCACCGGGCTTTGGCTTTCTTAAAACCTTGACAGCAATCAAGAATTTGAGCTTTGCTAGCTGAAGAACCCTGAGAGTTCTCGACTCGCTCCAAAACACCTTGCAGTGAGTTTCAGCTTGACAAAGAACCATGGGATTCGAGGAAGGGGACCCAGCAGTACCGACAGGGTGCAGGTGAGCCCCAGTAGTGCTGGCGAGCGTGGGCTACACTGGCAGGACAACTGGAGCCTGCAACGAGAGCGTTTGGGGCAGCCAGAGCCCCGGGACACGTGAGATGCTGCCCTGGTGTGGTTAACTTCCTTCAGCTGGAGGCACTACGGCGATGTTCCACCTCTGCAAGACGCAGGCTGACAGGCCTGTGGAGGAGGTGGCTGGTGAACAATTTGGCTTGTTCCACGAGGATTTGGCATGCCTAATGAGCAGGTGATCCCTGGAAGGGTGAAGAAAAATGTGGTCTGTCAGTGGCAGGACCCGGCTGTCCTCTGCCTGCCCTGGCTGTCTGTGCTTGCAGCACTCGAGGCTGCTGAGGCGAGCGCAGCGCTGGGTGTAGCGCCTCGGCTTTTTTTTTTCTGAGTGTACCTATTAATGGAAGCAGAGCGCATAATGTAATCCTAAAATAGCTCTTCCATGAATGCAGCAACATTCCACTTCTGACTAATCGGCCATTCAGAAGGAGCGTTTAAATATGCACTAGAGACCGAGCAGCGGCTCTCCGTATCTGGGTGAGTGGAGTCAGCAACGTGCTACGGATCTGAGCCGCACGGGAGGCTTGCCCCTCACTTCGTCCCCTTTCCCTGCACCTGCCTGTCTCTGGGTAGCTGCTTCCCCTCCGGGGAGCAGAACACAGCTCCTGCTGGCTCCCCGGCAGGCAGCCACGCTGCAGGGCTTGCTCATCCCCATCCCGAGACCGAGGATCTGGGAAGGACGAGGCTGACAAACAGTCCTCGAAACCAGGCTTGTGTTTCTCGGGGTTGTGAATGACCAGAGACACAAAGAGCTCATGGTCCCAGGGCTGGCTCTAGTGCATAGCCTGAAGAGCTTGGCAAGCAGCGGGGAGCCCATGTGCAGCAGTTCTCTCCGACAGCTCCTCAGCTTCACACACTGCTCCAGGGTGCTCTGGGCCAGCTTCACAAGGAGAAGATGCACGGCGTGGGCACTGGGGCAGGATCCGCGTGGCCTGCCTGAAGAAACTGATCTCTTGTTGCTGGTTGTGGTTGCTTTCCCAGACACAGCAATGCCATGTAGCCATCTTATTTAGAGACGACCTCGAAGGCAAGTTCTGCTGCCTGATCTTCATTTCTTTGTGTGGCACCAGCAACGAGCACTTATCCCGTGCTGTGTCCTGGTTCTGGGAGGTGCCGTACCCTGAGCGTTGGCTTCAGCAGCTCTGCCCCTCAGGTGGTCATTTCTGCAGAGCCCTGGCCAAAGGGAGGGGACAGCTTTAACTGGATTAACCTCCAGAAGAGAGTGTGGGGATTTAAGGATTAAGGAACTGAAGGCAGCCAGCAGTCACTGACAGAAAACCTGCAGTGAGAGAGCCAGTGCCTAGGCAGGAGATACAGCCCCTCCTCAGCTGCACGGTGAGAGTGGTGGCGTTTTTAGCCTTGGAGGTGCTACAGAAGACGGTCTTAGGGATGCAGGGGACGTGTAGGGTGTTTTTCTTAAGACTTGGGTATCGATTCAAGGCTCTGCATAGTTGGCACCTTTGTAAGAGGAGCTGTGGAAGCGCTGAGTGCTCAGGTGAGATCCCAGGCCTGGCTCACAGAAGATGTGTTGGTGTCTTACTCCGATACAACAAGAACACCTGGTTTCAGGATGCTTTTAGCCCTCCTAACCCCATGCACTGCTCTTACACCCCCTATGCCTGCCCTGAAGTGTTTGTCATCCCTTACATTTTTTCCACCAATGCTGTTCCGCATCCCCTGCAGGGAAAATCCTGGTAGATGGCAGGATTGGTAGGAAGACGGGGAAGGATCGACAAAACCCTGTTACTAGGGAGACACGAGCTGCAGCATCGTCTCTGATGGCCGGGCTGCCGAGGGGGGAACAGATGGTGGGAAGGAGCTGGGATTACGCAGCCGAGCACTGCAGGGCCACGCGGCTGTAGGGCTGGGAACTTCAGGGGTCGGGCAAAGCTGGGCTTGTGCCAAAATTTAGCCTGGAGGTGGCTGTGTGAAAGCAAGAACCTGGCCAAAAGGTTGGACTGTACCCACCAAGGCCAGGCTGTACCTGCTGGCAGTGACATTTACGGCCTGGGAGGGGAAAATAACCCAACAGAGCGCTGCTTTCTGTGTCAGAAAGGGCTTTTTCCTGTAACCTGCAGGAACGTGACTTCTTTTCCATCCCGGGAGGATGGATGGCTGCTCCCAGTTTTTGACACAGCCCGGCCTTTATGGCAATAAGATGTTTTGCAGAGGCTTACGTTTCAGGAGCGCTGCTGCCGCCTCTCTCTGGGGACAGATGTGGGGCAAAACTGCGGGTCTGGACCGAGCCGTGGGTAAATCAGCAGGGGCACAGTGATCCTGCCCGAGGAGAAACACTGCCAGAGCTGCTCTGCTGGAGTCTCGTTAGGATCTGTTCTTCTCCTGTTGAACTTCCAGGCTCTGTGCACGAGTGTTGCAATAAGCAGGGCACTGGTTCGTTAACAGGCGAAGAGTACTGGATGGCTGCAGTGCTAGAATAGCTGGACAGCATTTCCTTTTTTTTTGTTTTTAATCTCTTTCCTCCCACAGCAATTTGGACTGGTACCCAAATAAACAATAACAAATAGATTTTTGGAGGAGCTGGCTGGGAGAAATAACAAAAGTCAAGGGGCCGTCGTTATGCAACTCAGCTCTGCTCGCATCTGACCGCTCCAGAAAGCCTTCTCTCACTCCTCAGCTTCATTCCTTTCTCTTTTTCACCCCTGCTAGAGGAGGTGCTGTTGTATTTTTGTACTTGCTGCCTTGGTTTTGGTCCCCCCACCAGTGGGGAAGGCACGCGGGGCTGGCCGAGCGTAGGCAGAGCCGTGCTGTGGGGAAATGCCCCACGAGAGCGCACAAACCCGCTTGGATCAGGCAATAAAATAGCTCGGCGTGTTGGCTCGGGTTCCAACAGCATGGCACTAATAGCTGGGTGTGTGCTTTTTTTTTCTTTTTTCTTTTTAAATAATCGATTCTGGGTATTTTGTAGCTGCAGTGTGCCGGTTTTAGCAGCGGTGGTCTCGTAGGAGTGGGCAGCCAGGGGCTGTTCTGCTCCTGGGGGCTGAAGGATGGGAGCGAGGGGTGTGCCAGGGGGGATCTGCAGCCCTTGCCTGCCCTCCAAAGGCTCCGCTTTGTGTCCTGCACATACAGACAGCTGTCCCTGCCATTCCTTTCCAAGTTTTGCCTGAAAGAGCTGCTTTTTTTCCTTCCCCAAGCCGAGTCTAGGGGTGAAGAGACTTTCCTGCCGCTTCCTCCGCTGATACAGAGCCTAACCTCCTGCTGGGAAACCTCTGCCAGCCTCCTGCTCCTGCTCCCCTGCTGTGCTCTGCTCGAGTCCCACGGCACGCTGCGGCCGTCTGCGAGAGGCAGCGCAGATGCTGCTGCATCCAGGCACGCCGCGCGATGTTCTTGCTTGGATACCCCCGTTTGTGCTTTGTTTTTTTGCTTCTCACGAATGCCAGGTAACAATCAACACTTGTAATCGTGCCGCTGAGCACCGTTTCAGATCAACCACTGCTAAGAGCTGACAATTTCAAACAGGGATGAGCTCCTGCCCTCCTCCCCTCCCATCCGTATTGCTTTTTAGAGGTCGAACATCATGGAATTAAAAACACTGGGTGTTGCTCTGCTTCCTTTTGAGCCTTTATTTCACCTTCTTAAGTTTTAAATAACTTCCCATGTGCAGATTTTTTTTTTCACCCAGAAAATCATCTTCTAATGCTTGATGCAGGAGGCCCAGGGCCTCGTAGTTTGGTTAGGTCATGAAGATATCTGTGCTGCTCCCAATTCATCCCCTGCGTCGTCTGCTCCTTACGTCAAGGGGGGATTTGGCCGCAGCTGGGAGGGATTGGATCTCGCAGGAGCCGAGTGGGTGAGAGGCTCTCTGCCTGCTGGCAGGGAGAGAGATGCGCACGTGTTACAGCCACTGCTTGGGTTTAGGCTTGTACTCCTGAGAGTTTATGGGGTGAAGATTCAAATTAAACATGCTTTAGAGATGGCTGCATGTGCTTCTGTCCGTGTGGCAAGCAGTGGAAATGACAAACCTGCCCAGGAGTTGGAGCTGTGCTGGCACAGCTGCACAGGGTGGGCACAGGGCACAAACGGGGCCAGTATCCAGATAGCTCCCCTCCCGTCCCAGCACAGCAATAATGCAGTATTTCATATGATGCAGGTGGATCAGCAGTGCTTTGGTGACCCAATGATTATGGAAAAAGTCAAAGCTCTGGGGCTGAACTGTGCCTGCACAGAGCCCTGGAATAGCTCCCTGGATTTTGATGTAGGTAACTGCAGTGGGATACAGATGGGGCTGTTGTGAGCGTGCACCTGTGTGCAAAAAGAAGAAAAAAAAAAGAAAACAACCCAAACTTATTTTTATTCATAAAGTTGATGCTAACAGGAAGATGGCTGATTGCAAGACAAAGACCCTTCCCTTTGCAGTGTACCTCCCTTCCTTCCACCCTCCTCCTCCTCTTAAAATAGCCCTTTGGGTTTAGGAGCAAAACCCAAATATTTCCCTTTCTATGAAAGCCCATTTCATGTTTGTCCATTTCAATGGGAAACGTAACTTTGGTGGCTTAAACCAGAAGCTGGTGGTGTGCATCAGCCACGTCTGCTCCACATCCTCGTCCCTTGTAACGTGTGAGAGTACTGCTCATGAATTATAAAAGATCTCGGCTGCAGTCCCAGGTCTCCAGCTTCTCCTCGTACAGCTCCTTACCGCCTGGTTTGCTTCCCCGGCTTCCTCAGCCCTGTTTTGTTCTCGCTGCCTTTGCCTCTCCCAGGAAAGGGGCCCTGAGGCCAAGACCTCGGAGGTGTTGGGGGTCTCTAGAAGTCCCGCCTGGGATCCAGCAGTGTACGTGTGCATGGTTTTGACTTGGTCTTAACCAAACTACACCTCTGACATCAGCAACGATTCCTGGTATGAAAACTGGAGTTCTAGCGCCTGTGTTTATACAGCAGATGAGTTTTCTCACACTCGTCCCATCACCGTAAGCAGTTGCTACTGCTGTGGGGAAATGAATGCCTGAAGATTTAAAGACTTCCAATGGACAATTTCATTATCTTTGCCTGAAAGGAGAGTAAGCAGATACCTTCAAGGTTCTGGGAAGCATTGCATTTAGCAGAGAATCATGATTACATTAAATGTCTTTACTGTCATACTTGCACTGTGTTGAAAGGCCACCTAATGTTAGAGGAAAGGTCTGTTCGGGGAGATGACAGATTTTGGTTCTTAGTGTCTGTACTTCTCTAGATGGTGCCGACTGATATGCCACTACAGTTTTTAGAGAGAAGCCATGTGTAACGCTGCTTCGGTGTAGGGTTTTAATGTGGATATATAGCGTTTGGGTTATTTTTTTCCCTTGGGTGCGCCTCTGTGATTAAAGCAGAAGCTGTTGTGCTCCCCATCAGGCGAGCTTATTTTGCTGCAGAAATTGACCGTAATCTTCTTTCTAATCTGCTCTCGCAGAGCAGCGTAGCCGGCTGTGTCACACTGGATTTCTCATCCTGCCTCTTGTTGTTCCAGTTGGAGGCTTCTCATTCTTGTGCTCAAATGTTTTGAGTTTCATTTCTGCAGTTTTCAGTGAGGTCCAATCTAAACAAAGTTTGCATAAATCCCTTAGCTCCAGTGGAAAGATGAAAGCTTTGATAAGGAACTTTTTATTTTTCTTCTAGAGCGAGAGCACAGTGTCTTTGACCTAAATATACCGGTTACTGACACAGCAAAGCGATGCAGAAAACAGTCTGGAAGGAATGGCAACCTGTGAATGAAATGCACAGAAGAAATGCGAGGAGGAAAAGGTGTTCATTCAAACTATTTCATGCAAATAGTGATGGGTGAGGGAGAAACTGCTGGGGAAAGCTGCTTGGTTACCCCTGGCACAGCGGCTTTGGAGAGGTAAAAGCACTATGCAAAGCACTGCGTAGCTCTCCCCTTCCCGTTTGGGGCCTCGTTTGCTCCGCTTAGCTATCCAAAGAACTTTAATGTCAAACTTGAAGGCTTCCTGGCAGCAGCTTCTATTTTTGAGAAGTGTTTGATGGCAGATGTAAGTATTTCCAAAGGTGGCCACGAGCTAGTTCCCTAGAGCATACTCAGGGACTTTATTAATTAGCTTCATAATTTTTAATAATGGCTAAGGTTAACCTTCTCCAGAGACCGAGGGATTCTGAAGTGAACTGGTTTTAAAGCCAGCCTTGGGACCTGTCCCGTGCCTGTGAGTGCTCGCACGCTGCTGCCGGGGCGATGCTCTCCGTGCTCTGCTCTCTGAGTCACTTCGCACAGAGCGCTGCGGGTTCTGCTGGGCTTTGTTCTCGCTGTGCAGCTGGGGAACTTGTGAACTCTGTCCATTTATTTTTTTGTGGTCAAATCTCCCTGTTTAGTGCCGAGTGACTGCTCCTAGATGAAGTCAGGCTGGAAACAAACCGTTGTAGTTCAGCTGGCTTCCTCCTGCTGCCCCGGAAGCTCTCGCTGGTGAATTTGGGGGCATTCTTCAGCTTTTTAGCAGAAAAGGGGAACCTTTTCTCGACCCAGCTTTTCAAGTCAGCCCTTGTTTCTTTTTTACCAGCCAGAGTGTTGTTGCTGGCACTTCAGCCTTGCTGCAAATGCAGCATGTGTGGGCTTTATGCTAACACAGTTTATTTAAGAGGTTGATACAACTCTATGAAAGTCTCTGCTACAGAAATACGTAATAGATATTTGGCAGTCTGACTCAACCATTTGTCCTGTTTTCTTCCAGCAGATGATTTGAGATCATTGATAGGACCAGCCTTACCCAGGGCACGCTGCTAAATAGACAGCAGTTGAGTATTTATTTCATCTTGGAAGGTGTTGAGCTTTGTTCCTGCATGATATCCGTGGCTTCTGGTCCCCTTGACTTCAGGGGCTTCTGTTCAGTCGCTTCTTTGGGCATCTCATACCAGAGCTGTGCAGACCTCAGGTACCCCAGGGTGGCTGTAATGTCACCGTGTCTGTGTCAGCAGCTGAACTGAGCCCTAAGGAATCCAAACGTGCAGTAGATGCTCACATCTCTGGTGGTATTGCGTTAGGAGAAAGGCTGTGGCTGCAGAAATGGCACGCTCTGCAATACTCGACCAGACTGGGGTATTTATCCACGCATTTGCGTGTGTTTGAACAACTGGATGGGATCTAGCCAAGGGAAGGGTAGGCAGGGAACTAGGAGGTCGCTCTTTAATTATAAATCTGGAGTTGTTCACATGACAGTGGCCTGACAGTGATCAGTGAAAAGCCTCTCTGATGGCACGGCTGCATCTTGCTGCGGGTTTGGGGGGATCCGTGTTAACTCAGCTTGTGTTGTATAAATAAGAAGCTGCCGGTTGCCCTTTGCTAAGAGAGGTGAAAAAGCTTCAAATTGGCTGTCTCACAGCATTTTAAATTAGCTTCTGTGCTCTTACTCTTGCACAAGACCTCAGTTGATTTAGTAAGGATCGTTTTTAAAAAGAATACTATTGACTTTGAAATTCAGCAGCTTCAAGAAATGAGAATAGCTTGACATCCAGTTCTTGGTCTGCCTTCCTGTAGGGAATTTGGGATCACTCACTAGTGGTGTTTGTTACTGTGCAGAAGATTTCTATAAAAGCATACCAAACGATGGAAAATAATGAAGTTGCTCACACAAAAAGCAACACCTAGCCAAGAGTTAGAAAATGGAGAAGGGGAGAGAAGGTCTGCAAATTTTTAAGCATGCACTTTACAGCTATTAGCAAAATGTTGAGGCTTGCAGGGTGACAGAAACTCTAATCCTTGTCCAGCTTGGGGTGTCAGTGCTTTCTTGATTTTGATGGCTGTGGCGTGCTCACGCTCCTGATACAAACACTTCCCAGGCATTGTCTGTGCAGTCAGGTATGTTGGCATAAAATCGTGTGCAGCAGGCAGTTATTACCTTGGAATCACTTTCAAGGTTTGCAAGATGTGTTTTCAGGGTGTAGTCTGTGTGAAGAGGAGTCTGTGTGAAATGTTCCCTGGTTAGTAAAAGTGTTGTGAATGTTAGATGCACGCCTTATGCTAATAATCCTATCTCGTACAACAAAAGAAGCTGCTCTGATGTTCCCAGTGTTAAATGCAGGCAGACAGCTCCAGTCCCTGTCCATAACGCAGACTGAATCTCGTTTATCGTTGCATCAGTCTGCAGAAAGGAGGTTTCTAAGAGCAGAATTGTTTGCGTGACATGGAGTGACTCCCATTGTATGGAACAGAATAATGCTCAAAATTTTCTCTCTTCTCCCTTAGCCTTTTGATGACAGATAGTTGGCAGCGGATCAAAGCACAAACAGGATTAATGTTTTGCATATTCTGTCCTACACGGCCTGAAAGGAGCAGAGATGGAATTTTTTCATCTTCCACTTTAAACTGCATTTAATATGTGGCCTAGTTTAGAGCTATGCGACTCATTCCTTCCGTTTCCCCCGAGGCCTGTGTTTCTGGTCAAGGAAAGCAGGGCACGACTCCCTCTGGAGCCTTTCGGTGCTGCTCAGCTCCCTCCTCCGTGCAGGCCGGGGCCGGAGGCTGCTGTGGGGCCGGAGCAGTCCCACATCGGGGGCTCCACATTCCTGCATGGATGCTGTCATCTCCTTCACCCTTCATTATGGTGTGGGTGCTGCAGGGTGTGGGCAGTCCAGGTTGGGAGAGGAGCTGAGGCTCTCGCTGCTGCCACAGGTCACGGGCTGTAGGGTCTGGGGTTGCTGTCCAAGCATAGGATCATAATGATTCTTTAATCATTAAGGCTGGAAAAGAGCTCCAAATCATCTGGGCCAACCATCACCGGTATCACTCACTAAACCCTGTCCCCAAGCACCACGTCCAACCTCTCCTTGAACACCCCCAGGGACGGTGACTCCACCGCCTCCCTGGGCAACCCGTCCCAACGCCTGACTGCTCCTTCTGACAACAAATATCTCCTCATTTCCAACCTGAACCTCCCCTGGCACAACTTGAGGCCGTTCCCTCTGATCCTATCACTAGTTATGTGTGAGAAGAGGCCAACCCCAGCTCCCCACAACCAGCAAGCTGCTCCTCAGAGCTGTCCCCAGAAACGGGCACCCGCAGGCCGTGATCCACCACAGGCCATGATCCACCACAGGCCGTGATCCACCACAGGCCATGATCCACCACAGGCCATGATCCACCACAGGCCGTGATCCACCACAGGCCATGATCCACCACAGGCCGTGATCCACCACAGGCCGTGATCCATGCCCTGGTGCAGCAGGGCACTGGCAGCAACGTGGCCTTCTGACATGGCTGAGTGACCGGGAGCGTGTTGTTTTAGCAGACACGTCAGTCGGAGCCGCTGCCTCCAGGAAAGGCTGCGCTCGGCCATGGCTTGGCATCGCCTGCCCTGTCCTGCCTCCCCCTCTAGTGTTGCGGCTTGTCGCTGCAGCTCCACCTCGCCGGACACTTTGGGCTTCATGTCTCTTGCAGTTGCAGGACTGCAGGGTGTGCGGGGCTCAGCACAGAGCTGCCGGCCAGCTGTGTGGTTATGGGGTGCTGTTGTGGGAGAGGAGAAGTAGCAGAGGTTGGGTATGTGCAGTACGGGAGCACTGGAAGCATCTTGTTGCATCCCCAAAGCCTTCTGTCCACAAGATGTTACGGGTGCAAAGGAGGCGGTCAGTGGGGTAAGGTGATCACAGCGATGTGTTAGCGTTCAGCTACCCAAATCTCAGCACCCTGTAAATAGCAGGACACAAGGGGGATGCAGCAAAGGAGCATTTTACGCACTGGGATGGCTGTCGTTGCTGAGGAGGAGCTCAGAAGCGCCTCATGACATCCTCAAAGTGAAGGTTAGTTCTGCTCCAGATAGCATCCCAGGCGATGCATCTCTTGCTCAAATCACACTTGTCTACAGCCAGCCAGCTCTATTCTGCATAGATGTGCTCCTGACACAAATCTGCTACATTTATGTCTAATATTAAAGAAATCCTGTAAGAGCTTCGGCAGAGACAGATGGTGGTTGACTGGGCTGTGTCTAGCCTCCTCCACATTGAGCTCTTGAGGGCTGAATTTTGAGTGGAGCCACGTTAACGAGCTGCATATTTCAGGCTCTTCTCCTGTCATTTGTGGGACTTCTGGTTATGGCATGCCAGGCTTGCCAGTTGCTGTGACCTGATTTTTTTTTTGGCATGTGGAAATGGCCATTCGTTATCATTACCATGCTGAAAATGTTTGCATAGCTGAGCTTCCTGAACAGCACGGTAGAGATTGCAAGTGCTCTTTCAATTGTTTTTGTTCTCTAGACAAATACGTGCTCTTGAGCAGTTTTGGCTTACTCAAAAAAATAAAAAATAAAAAAGTCTTCAGCTATCCTGCATGTATGAGAGCTCTTCCCCCCACTCTGACCTCTTCCCTTGTCTGTGTCTCCATGTCCTCTCCATGCCCCTCATCAACTTTTTCACCAGCCCATGGGGAATTCATCAGGGTCTATGCTCTGGCAGGATCTGAGAAGTTCCAGCAGTAACACACACCCACAGCTAGTGGTGCTTTCAGAAGGACTTCAGATAGCCAACAAATTTATTCAAAGGAGTTTAACCGTATGGCTGGCAGCGGCTCCCAGTTTCTTGTCCTGCTGATCTTGTCTGGGACACTTGTCACGCCAAGGCCCCCAGGTGATGCAGCCTCCTGGATGCAGAGTGTGTGGTTCCAGTGTCTGCCTTACACTCAAGTTTGTCCACCACATCTGATACCGCCATCCTAGTGCTGTGAGGTCGCTGCATCAAGTTGTGCCACCCCAAGTAATGGTGTGGGGCTGGAAACTGGTCAATAGAATCACAAAATATCCCAAGTTGGAAGGGACCCACGAGGATCATCGAGTCCAGCTCCTGGAGCTGGTCAAAGCCTGTGAAGACAGCCGTGGTGCTGCTGTCTTTGTCATCTCGTGGGGCTCTCCTGCTGATGGTACTTGAGTGACTGGTCTGCAAATGCGAATCCTTATCCTGCAAATCTTGTGTGCAACTTTTGGTTTTGTTTTGCTTATAACATTCTGCAAGGACTTCTAATAAGGAGCCTTCCCAACAGAGCCTCGCAAGCTGTGTAAGTTCTTGCAAGACTCAGCAACGAGGAGTGTGGAGGATGCTCCACATCCCTCCGTTTCTGCAGGCAGGTCTCCAGAAGCTAGTGCAGAGTCTGCCCAAGGTAATCCAGACCTTTGTTTTCAAACTGGGACCTTTGTTTTCAAACCCGGATATCAGCATACAGATAGTTGTCTGCTCTGGCACAGCCCGAGGTGAGTTTAGCTCTGCACATCGTTCCAGTTTGCTATAACTGCTGTGTGGCACCGAGGAGGTGGCCTCTGTGGCTTCTGTGATGATGCTGGCTGCCCGACCGAGCGTGTGGTCTCAGCCATCAGAGCTGCCCTTTTCACCATCGGATTTTCCGCTCCAAACCACTGGGAAGCGCCTGCACTTTCCGGTGCTGGGGTGAGAAATAAAATATGCACTCTCCTGGGAAGTGCTGGTGGTTCAGATAACAAATTTAGGGGAAGAGGGCAAGGAAAGGAGGTATGTGAAGTATTTAGGACTGACTTAGACTTTCTTTGCTTGCTCTAGAAATGCAAATACTTGCTGCTTTCGTGCTAGTTAAGCACGAGCCAACTTCTTAGAAGTGCTCGATACCTTCCTTCTGCAAACTTAACATGCTGCTGTTACCACCCGTCAAGACAAAACACACCAAAGCGCAGAGTGAGTAGCATGGTCCATGGGATAACCACTGCCCCTGAGGTGTTAAGCAAGCAGTTGAAGTGCACAGAGACTCTGGCTGCCCTGGGAGTGCGGATTGCCAGGACAGCTGTCCAGTGTCTGGAGCCGTGGACAACAGTCAGGCAGATAGGTCTTGAGCCAGTGTGGTTATTGCAAAAGCTTGAATAATGGAAAGTGACTTTATGCCATTGGATTTCTTCTTTCGCAAGGCCAGCGTCGGGTCTGGAGCCCAGAGAGCATCCAGAAGTGTCCTGCCAGCCCCTGAACGCAGCTGGAGGGATGCTGACATCCCATCACAGCAAGGAGGGCTTGGTTCCCCGCAGTGCAACTCTGCTCCCCGGGTGGCTGCTCTTCACCCGTGCTTTTGCACCTTTCTGAGTGACGCTATGGCTTGTTTTGTGTTGTCTGTGGAAGGCATTGGGGCTCCCATTTTCAGAGACGGGCATGCCAGCTTCCTTATCGAGCTGCTGAAATGCTGAGCTAATTCTAAGGTATGATGAGTAAAAGGTATTTGTGCCAGCTCCTGCTTGTTGTCGATGGTCTGCGGGTTTTAGCTTGAGTTTGTGGTTGCAGGTGGTTCCCAGTGAACTCCTTCATGGTTTTGTTCTAGTTCTGTTCTTCGAAATAGAAGAATAGACCTAACACAAGCTTTGCAAACAATAGAAGAACAGAGGAACTCGATTCAAGCTTTGCATGCAGTAAGCACAAGAACGTAGCTGAAAAGATTTCCAGGCAAAAGCATCTGTTCGTACAGTTCTCTTACAGAAACTTAACTTACTCCACTCCTCCCCTTTTCTGAGCCTGATGCTTAAACCTGTTAGTTCCTGTGTGTTTTGGTAAGGTGTCTGTTCCGGAGTCGCTCCCTCTCCTGTTGTTTCACCGGCTCTCCTGCCCAGGCAGCTGCATGCCCACACTGGTAGGGATGAGCGAGAGGCCTGGGATGTGCAGCTCCTCGTCGTCTTCTCCGCTGACTCCTTGGAGAGCAAACTCTTCCCCTAGCCCAGATCCCTTCCGTGCCTTCTCTCTGTCTCCATCCGCGTGCCATGGTCTGTAAAACAGAAAGCAGCACGTGCATCTGCTGCGTTGCTGTCCCGAAGAAAGCTGAAGGGGAAGAAAATGCTGCTGCCCTTGGAGGGGACCGTGCGGTCCCACCTGGCTTGTCCATGGGAGAGCAGGGCTGGCGTGGGTAGCATCCCTGTGGGCAGAACGCCTGAGGGCTCCTGCACCCACCTGCTTGTGTCCAGCCAGACACGAAATCATCCTTTTGCTTCCTTTGGCTCCCTGTGCCGACCTCTGGTTTTCTTGGGATGCCCCTGCACGACCGAATGCTTGGAATGTTTTAAAATATGTTCCTTTCCGCAGGCCCGCATAAACACAGTAAGGTTTCACTGATTTAAAGCAGATCCTGTACTCCATCTTCAGCCAGTGCCTGGCAACAGATACTTAAATGCCCTGTGACGAGGAATTAATTGCTGAGATCTCTCTGCTGAGGTCTTGCTTTGGGCTTTAGGAGGTATGCCTAGTGAAATTCCCCAGTGCACTGGAGGTTGTGTGTATTAATCTTGCATCTAAAGCAGCGTCGTATTTCATGTTGCCACTTCCTAGCCTATCTGTGCTCCCCAGCTCCTAGCTGGCAGCTTTATTACTTTCTGGTTTTGTGGGCTCTTAAACTTGATTGCTGACACCGGAATACGAATTAATACGATATATATGAAGATAATTAAAAAACATAATGTTTTTGCCCAGAATTAAGCCACGTGTTTGGCTCTTGGCCTGCCATGTTTGGCAGGGGTCATTGGAAGGAAATGCGAACGCCCGCTAAATCCTGCAGTGGCAAAAATTCTTGTAGGTCGACTTTTAAAAGGGTCGTGAGTGAACATCAAATGACAACTGAGCAGAAAATGAGTTCCTGGGTAGTGACAGCTACGTGCAGAAGCAGTGCGGATTTCCTTTGCCTTCTGCAGTCAAGCCAGTGAAATGCAAGTCTTTGGATTCTGCCTACATAGCATATTAACCCTTTTTTATTTTTTCCTCTCCTATGTGTGCAGGAGGCAGACAGCGGGGAAGAAGAATGCCGGTCCCAGCCCAGAAGGTAAGATTCTCACTTGGGGCTTGTGGGAGTCTTCGAGGATGCTCTTCTTCGTGAAGTGTTCCCCGGTGTTTTAGTTTATTTTGGTTTTGTTCTGCTTGTTTTATTCTGGATTTTTTTTTTTACCAGCATAAACATCCATAACTTTCTGTCTATTGTTAATCTTGTGTACCTGTCTCATGGGTACCTTACTAAAAAAATATATATATATATATATATATATATATATTTACATTTAACTGTGACCTAAATGATGCCCTCAGTTATGGGGCTACTGCAGCGGGAAATGGGGAAAAAATGATGACACACTAAAAACTATACATGGGGAACAGTTCACAAAGATAACCAACGAGTATATTCTCCAAATTGCTGTTTGCATCCGAGGGATGGATGATGTGTTGCCTATAGCCAATTCTGAATAAGACGGTGATGCTGCACTTGATGTTTGTGGAGACCTTGAATTTTGGGACCAAATCCTGGTTTTATTCTCCTTATCTCCCGCTGACGTTGTGTGCTGTATCTTAGGGTTTGGCCCAACATCAGAATACTCTGAGAATGGCCACATTCATAAACACTCTGCTCTCTGGTTTTAAGAAGTCCCTGTAGCCCTCACGAGCTGAGCTGGGTTCTGTGAGTTAGCGGGAGTATCACGGGAGGCGCTGCAGCACCGAGGCATCCCCAGCTGTGTTCCTTCACCTCCTGGTTATGCCCCTGCCTATGTCTTTGGGATTTGTGAAAAGCCGCAGTTCTGGAAGTTAAAGTACAGGCTCACTCTGTGCTGTAAGGGCTCCTGCTGCCTAAATAAGCATATTGGATAGGTGTGGAGGTGTTTGCTGCTGATGGAGGGGGTCAAGCATCTGCTCCACAGGTAGGAGAACGCTGCGATGGACAGAAATTGCTACTCTTTTTGTTTTAATTGGGATTGTTTTGTATGGAGATGTGCATTCTTGTATGTGCCAGTATCAGTTGCTTCAGGAAGGACTTGTTTCAATTAAATGCTTATATCTGAAACCCAAACACATACTGGAAGTCATCTGATCGAATGGTGACAAGTATTAATGGTGACAGGTATCAGTGGTGGTTTTGTAATGTAGTCGTAGTCTCAATGGAAGACCTCTTGAAAGCTTTTTCTCCTACCCTCTAAGCCATCAAAAGAATTATTTCATCTAAACTTAAAATAAGCAACCTCAGTATATAACTGGATAACTTGTCCAGCAGCGGGAGCACTTTCATGGCTTAAAATGTTGCAGCCAAACCTTCTGAAAGGAGTGAGATTCCCTCCAGGGGGAGTAAAGGAGAAGTGAAGGTGAAGTAGTTCTCCCTTCGTGAGCTCTTTGGCTGTTACAGTTCTTTGCTTAATGCCATTTACATGGGTAGGTAACTACAGAAGCTGTCATTTTTAGTATTTAAAGGGCTTCAAAAAGATGCGGGCCTTGGTTTTAGGACCAACTTGGATGAATCTGCAAAAGAAAAAGCAGTCGTGGTTACACATTCCCATGACTTCAGTGTAGTCCTGCAATTGCTTGGCTCGGGGAAGGTGACTGTTCTGTTCCCTCCAGGCTCCTACCCTTAAATGATGATTTAAGAATCGCTGTTTCTTCATTTTACAGCTTTCATGACTGTTAGGAAAGCTGGAAAACGCAATTCCCAAAGGCTCAAACTGAACTCAGCTAATCTCTTAATTTTAATTTCTCTCTTAGCCTTCCAGCAGTCACAAGATCAACTCATGACCTATCTCAGTATACATAATGTATTGGAGGGGATGGGAGGCGTTTCATTGTTGTGGGCACTTAGCAACAATGGTAGGTTAGGGCTGAAACAAACATTTCTTCTTTTAATATACTTGAACTAACTTCCTAGGGTAGGAAATGACAACCTGCTGCTATGTGATGATCTGAACTCAGTGACTCCTGTGGCTGGGGTCAGAGAGCTAACCAAAGCCAAGATCCTTCGTAAGGAAAACACGGGGATGGGTGTGAAATGTGTTTGATTACAGTGGGATAAAAATAAGGGTCAAACATGGTAAGTCATCAACCTGAAGTCCTGCTGTGGAGGAGCAACAGATGTCTGTAAACAGCTCTTGAGTAAATTTATCTAATCCCCGGTTTTCAAGGGAAGGTAGCAAGTAGTAGCTGTTAAAAGTCCAGCAACCAATCTAAAATATCCTCCACGGCGGCAGAGAAATGTGTTTCACACATGAGCTGAAACTTGCAGGTAGGTACCTCAAGAAAGCCTGCAGCAATTCGTTTATCCAGGTGCTGACCTGTGTGTGCTCTTTGAGGGCTCACACCACAGACACTGTGATTGCACGGACTGGAGCCTGACAGAGAAGGGAAAGGAAGTGTGTGAAAACGGTGTTTGAGCTTCAACCTGCTGCAGGCAGCAGTCAGATGACGTGACGAGTCTGCACTTGCCTCTTCCTTGGGGTTTGCTGGCACGAAGGGAGCATCAGCACACAGCTCAGCCCGTCCTCTCCCCTAGCACCAGCCCTCGACGTCTGCTCTGCCGGGAGCTCTGCTTCTTCCTTTAGGATGCTTTTAAGAGTGCTTCTGCCAGCACCACTGCAGACAGGGTGAGGGGTTTTCTGCTCCGAGTTACGATCTGCTTAAAGGTTTTCCCTGAGAGGTGTTAAATATTAGAAAAGAGTTCGTGTGTGCTGTGCCACTGGCAAACTTCTGTGCTCTCTGGCCGACTGTTTTGTACTGATGCAAAGAGAGATGGTTTGGTTCTGTACTTGAGGGAAATGCTAGGGGATAGTGAACAAGCTCCTGATCTTTACAAAGACCTCACTCTGTTACTGAAAATTGCAGCAAAGTGTTACTGCAAATACCTGATGCTAGGACAGTAGGTGAAAACCAGTTTGGCTTTCCCTACTCTTCAAATTTTTCAGGATTTTTCCAGAACCCCTTAGCCCTGCTCCCAGTGAAGCCCAGGAGGGTCACTGCACCCTGCCATAGCTGTCAGCACTCTTGTCGTTTTTGGGTGAAATCCCCAAATTCTTAGCACGAGTCCATGTTCTTGCTCTGCAGCTCCTGACCGAGCCAGTCCTTGTCACCTAATTCTTGGCTAATGAGACTAAGACGGAGCTACTGCACAGGCAGGTGTACCGAACGACCTATTTATTACGTTTATTGCCCTCATAACTACCTTCCAGACATTTTTATTAGCTATCTGGAAGCTGTACAGGGCCTGCTCCTCTCTCCTGTCCCCAGTCTTGTTGCTGCCACACGGAACTGACTTAACGAACCCCCCCCCCCGTTAACAACCTCTGCGTCACCCCAGCATCATTAAAGCTCACCTAAAATGCAGCGAGCTCTGAGTTGTGCTTACACCAACCGGCTTCATACCGTCCAGTTTTTGTGTGCCCCGTGCCAGGGTTGCAGGGATTCAGCATCTTTGTTTTGCTGACAAACGACATCCCTGGGGCAGCAGCGGGCTGCAGCCCGTGCTGGCTGCACTGCCAGAACCTCTCGGTTGCAGTTTGTGTTTGTTGTGTTGAAATGGTGCCTCTGCTTCCCCGCGAGCTGTGCGCTCACCTCTTGGCACACCTTGGAGCAGCACTCGCTGCCCAAACGCAGCCTCTAAGGCTGCACAGAAGCTGCTGAGAATAAAATTGAGCCTGCAGTGCTCCCCGGCCAGGCTGCCGGGACTTCCGAGGAAATCTTTGCACTTTTATGGCCTGCTGCTGGGTCAGGCTAAAGTCCGTTTGCACAGGTAAAGCCACGGGGCCTGGTGTTCCCTGGGAGTGCCACAGAAAGTGGTAGGGTCCTGCTCTGAATTTGGGGCTTGCCACCTGAAAATGTTCTCTAAAAGTGCTTGTCTGCCCCGCCTGAGGGGGGAGGCTGCATTACTTTTGCAGCCCACGTGTGCTTACCTTCTGCTTTGGTTTTCTTCTTTAGTCAAAGTAGTTCCTTCCAGGAGTGAACTGGGAAGGAAAACAAAACAGATTATTGCTGTGATAACAGTTGGATGTGCCAAGGTGCCTCAAGGTTTCAAGCTGTGAGTAAATACCTTTTGTTTTAGGAGTGGAAGACGACAATTTAATGCAGAAGCTTATGGTTAATTACTGCACAGAAGTTGTTTTCAGCTACCTTGATAGCAATGCATGGGTTTCCTTGTGCGAGGTGTGGATGGTAAGCCAGCTTCTTTGATTTTTAAGCTGGGACTCCCTGCAGGCTCCTCACCACCCAAGGGTCACAGCAAATGTGTGCGGGTCCCTGGGAGGAGAGGAGGGAGCGGGTGATTCCACACCCACTGCACTTCAAAGGGCTCTCAGCATCCACACCGAGACGCGTGACTCTTCGCCATCCTGTGTCGGTTGTGACTGTGGGAGATGGGTGTCACTGCCATTTGGTGCTCCTGTGGCAGGCTCTGGTTATCTTCTATCACCTCTGGTTATCCTTAGAGCACATCTCTCACGTTAGAAGAGACTTTGAAAACCATGCACTGCCCGTTCTGGCACCTAAACCTTCCTTGTGCTTCCTTTGCTTGCTGCCCCAGCTGCCAAACCATCACTTTGTCAGTACTTGAGCTGCAGCTGGATCTTCTGGTGGGTCTGCAAGGCACTTGGTTAACTCTACATCTTGAGTAAGAGGGAGTTGCTTGTGTGGTGTGCAAAAGAGCTTGTGTTTATCCATGCCGGAGATTACTAAGCTCCTGTAGCACGAACCTTATCTTCAGAATGCATTTCCTGAATCCATCTTTCTGTCCTTCCTTTCGGTGACAGCTTAGTCTCTCCGTGGCACTTACTACAGCTGCTTGTGGAGAATGTAATACCAAGATAAAGAACTGCTCTGTTCATCTGCCAGCTCTGCTGACCGCTGGGAAAAGTTCTGCGGGCCACGCAGCACGATTCCTGAGAGCCTTCGTTCTGAGTGCCAGGTGTTTCATCACCAGACTGTGAGCAAAGGTATAGCAGTTGTAGTAAAATCAGGTTTATTAGATTGGTAACAGATACCTGCAGGGCTAGTTTACTGCAGGTTTTCTGTGGTCGCAGTGTGTTCAGGCCAGTCCGATTACATACCCGTGGTTCACAATAAGCATGAAGAAGGCTTGAGACTCGATCCTCGTAGCTGAGGGATCAAGCGAGTCCGTATGAGTTGTTGCATTACCAAATTCCTAGGTAAACGCACGCTGCTATTGCAAGGAGCTTGCTCAAAATATGAAGGCTTACGAAAAGTCTGATAATTTGTCATTCTAAGTGTGTGAACAGAAGAGAATGAGGAACAAGGCAAGGACAAACTTGGAAGTGAGAGGAATGAAGGTGGGTCAGATCCTTCAGCTACCACGAGGGTCTGCTCAGCGCCGAGCAAGCCCGGAGCAGCTGCCCCCCTGCACTTGTGCTCCTCCTTCAGAGGTTACAAAGGAGGGGCTGACGGGGATTCCAGACGTTCTTGTGTCTCCTGCTGAGCATGAACCAGGTTCTCTGGGCCAGAGGAGTCTAAGCTGATGAAAGATTCCAGTTGTAAATAGAAAGGGAGACTCCAAAATAGCAGCTCTGGTCCCTTTCCTGGTAGGGTACCTTGGCAAGGCTTGAAAGTTACACAGCAATCCTTTGTTTTCAACTCTGCGTGGATTTCAGGCACTCAAATGTATGGTGAGAATCCAGCAAGGGTTTCTGGACTTACTGCCATTCAGTGCTTTGGTATCTTTGCATCAAACACATTCCTTTCTAAAATTAGTTTAAAAATCAGGTTGTGCTTGACACTTGAGCGGATTTACCTGTTCCTTTTCTACAGGTCACTGAAATAGCACGTTGCTGTTTCATCATCTCAGCCATGTCAGTTTGGCATTTCTTCTTTGCTGGACTCCAGGTAGTGCTGTAGTGGTTTGCAAGGCTCTGGGTTAGCTTTTCAGAAGCAGCACGGATGTTCGCATGGAGAGCAGCTTGCTGCATAAACAGGATGCTTTGCAGTTGCGTATCCAAAGAGCTACTTTTCTTCAAGGCTGCTCTGGAAATCACTTGAGTGCGTGTGGAAAGCAGCTCTCCAGGAAGCTCACCATGTTAAACATCCTTGCTGGGAGCAGGAGAAGGCTGCGGTGGGCAAGACGTTTCAGCAAAAGCCTCTCCATGCCTGGCAGCGTCCAACATCGGCGCTGGTACCAGACCTTCAGCCGCGGCTGCTCGTGTCCCTTGTGCTTCCCCTTTGGTTCCAGTCCCTGCAGCTCCCCGTGCTTCTGCAGCTGTACAGCGGGTGTAATTGAGCCTTGACCTCTTTGTGTCAGACCCTCTGAGATTTAACGATAAGCAAACTGTACAAGGATTGGGTGTGGGTTTTGTGAGGGAAGGGTTTAATGAAGTGATAATATTGCAAAATAGGTGTTGAATTCTCAGCTGAGAAGCCTAATCATTGATCGTGATGGGCAACTGACCAAACGGGCTCTAAAAGCGTGGTTTTGTTCTGTCTGTGATGCTTATCGCCCTACCTCTGCTCCTGTCTGATTCTTTGCACAAGAACTGAAAACAGAAATACTCTTTGACAGCTTAAATAACCAAATTTAGAGTGTGGCTTCCTGTTCTGACTGGTTCTTCAGGATTCAAGTACAGTTTTGCATGCTTTCCCGGTTCCTGCCTCCCCCCTCTTTTTTTTTTTTCCTTCTCCAAACCAGATACAGGCTCCTTTCTCATTACTTTGCTGTATTTCCCTTGCTGTGCCTAACGTGCGAGTGTTGCCTTGGTGGGTGGCATGCCTCTTAGCGCTGGGAAAGTTCTGTTTCTTTACACAGTATCTCCTCCTGCCCTGCGTGCGTTGGCTTGTTTATGACCACTGCTACCGAAATGGCTTCGTGTTGTGCTGATAAATGAGAGGAGATAACACAGTTGTCTCTGGTTTTTGTGCTGCAAGGCGACTTCTCACTGATACACTTCTCCCTCCGAAGCGGGGCACCGGGGCAGCGGTAGGAGACCCACAGAGGAGGTGCTGCTATCAGAGGCTCAGTCTCTGCCTGCTCACAGGCTGGCTGCAGTGATTGAAGGCTCTCCCCAGCTAAGCCATCTGTTTGTGCTCCTAATCCGCTCGGTCTCAGCTCGGACTGCTCACTGCTGAGAGCTCCACATCCGCCGAGCCGTAGGATGAGTTAGCTGACCTCTCACCGGGAGAGAAGGCACACTACAGCCTTTGACTCCTGAACAGCTGCAGTCTAGCACCCCGTCCTTAAAATCTGCCTGGTAAGACCCTCTTTTCCCCACCAGGCCTGATGCCGAGACAGCTGCCTGTGTGGGGAAAGATCGAGTAGAGCTGCCGGTGAGAAAACAAAGCGCTGCGCCCCGCCTGCGCACACGGAAATGAACTCGCTACCTCTGATCTCTGCGGCTCTGCCTGTGCAGGGCTCTCGTGCTCATCTGCGGGCAGTGACGTGTTGTTTTCAAACTCTGACTTCTCACAATGACGGTGGAAACAGCTGCCCGGCAGGCCGGAGCAAACTTTCCGTACGTGCCGTGAAGGTGGCCACGCGGGCACTGCAGCCGTGCATTTCCCAGGAGAGGGAGGATGTGATGGGGGGTGTTTGTTGAACGCAGCAGCCCCAGAGTTTTTTCCATAACCTGGAAACGTGGGTCCAGGCTCTGCATTGCCTTACCTATTACACTGGTGCTAATAGATGTAGGTGTAAATTCCATGCCTGGTAACATCCCGCTGTCCCTTTTACCTTGAACATGGCTAACATTACAGCTGCAGCCACAGGCTCACCCTGCTGTGCTGGAGGAAGGGAAGACTGTTGCTTACTTTTGCAGAGTACCTGGACTTTGTGCAAACTTAAAATAACACCTAACCCTTCTTAGCCACTGAAAGCAGTTTCTAGAGACACGACGATAACAGCTCATGTTCATCAGGGTGTTTTTGAATGAGGGAACTGAGAGCAGCAGAGGCTGGCATACAAACCGAAATGCAGAGAGGTGGCTGGGCCCATGTGGGACTGTGTTATGAACCAAACGTGCCTGATAAGACAATCCCTGCTCCCACTTCAATCATCTTCATGCGAGCAGACGCCCAGCAAACCCCTGTGAGATAGGTGGGTGGGTTATGGTGACACCCACACCTCTGGGTGGTCTGACCAGAAGCAGCAATTCAGCCTTAAACTGTTAATCTCGGATGGCACCATCAGCTCCATTAACGCCCTCTTTGCATGTGGACACTGCGCTGATGACACCCTGTCCTGCAGCTTGCTTCTGCAGCTGCCAAATCTGCACATGCTAATGCAGAGCCTGACCAGAGAGCTTCGTGCAGTTTTACTGATGGCTGGTGTAGCCAGGCCTCGGCTGTCCGAGGAGGATCCCATTTGCAAGCTGCCGGCCCCGTGCGGGACGTGGAAGTACCCTGTTAGATCACTGCAAGGTGAAAATGTACAAGGAAGGTAAGGCAGGTGGGTGTACGCTGCTGTGACTGCGGCTTTAAGGTACAGACAGTGGGGATAATGATGGTTTTAGGAGTAAACTGCACCTTTTCCAGCCCTGCTGTCTGCAGAACAGAACACTAACAGCCAGGGCAAGAGACTTGTGTGTAGGTTTTCTCCCTCCAGCCCCTTGAACATCTCTCCAGGGGCAGTTCTCCGGTCCTTCTTCCGAAGTGCCTGGCTGTGCATCCTCAGCGCTCCATCCTCATTTTTTATCGGGATGCTCCGTGCCTGGCTCTGCCTGCCCGCACGGCCGGTGCTTGGCTTTCCAAAGGTCCACAGATGGGACCTTTTATGGTGTCTTACACCATGCATCTAGCTGGAGCTGATGAGTCTGCGTGGTGTTCAAGGACGGAATCCTTGCTGCCCAGTGAGAGCGGTGCGGGGCCGAAATCACAGACTGGGGGCTTGGTTACTGCCTGGCCATGCGGCAGCGTGGTGGCACTGATCCTGTGGCTTCCCCAGGAGTGTGAATGCCGACCCACAGCTCGGCCACGCGGTGCCCTTTTTCCCCCCGCAGCAAAATGTAATTTCATGCAGCGGGCTGGGAAGCGCCTGAGACCCCGGACGGATTTATTTCCAGCTTGTCACGCCGTGATTAATGCCTGGGCTCACATGCCCTGTGCGGCACGGCCGTGCTTTAGGCTCTTACCTGGCATCGCTGCGATTTCCTGCGCTTCGATCTCCGCATGCATTCACCCCAGCAGAGTGCAGCCGCTCACAGCACCGAGCGGTTCCTTGGCTTTTGTGTCCTGCTGCCCTCGGCTCCATCCCCTCGAAGCCAAGTACTACCCCAGCTCCTCCCGCAGGCTGGTGGGCTCACGCTTAAGCTCTTGGATGAGCGCAGGAGGAGACAGCCGTGGAGAAACGGGGTTGTTCTGAACTCTGATGTAAAAAGCAGAACGTGAAAATAACGCGTAAATGGGCACCGGGAGCCGATCTGACGGCAGGGCCACTCTCAGGCTCATATTCCAGTCTTGGTGGCAACAAAACCAGACTGAAAGCCCTTTTATTAGGATGGATTTCAATATGCGGACTTTCTGAGCGTTTCCCATTCCTGCTTTCTGAAGTTTCTAAAAGAACAGAGCTGGGATGTTCCTGTCTCCATTTGGTCTCCTAGCATATGGAGACGCGGTGCTTGTGTCTGTGTTAATCCCGGGCTCGCTCATTTGCAGCCCCATTATCCGGCTGTTAGCTGAGCCGAGAGGACTTCCACATAAGAATAAGGAGAGTTAATCACCGCGCTTGTTTTTAGCAGTTTTGAGGGCTTGCCTTTGTGATGCTAGCTGCAGGTAACAAGTCTGACATCTCTCTGGGCTCTATTTAAACGCAGTTGTTTTTCCACAATGCTTGAATAAAGCCCTTCAGTTGTTAATTAGAATAGAGGAGAAGTTCTGGGCTTGTTTTTCAGTCTCTGAACGTGTGGTATGCGTTACTACCGATGGGAGGTTCCTGCCAGTCTCTTGACCTCTGGAAGGATTGAGTTACCCTCCATTTCTCTAATGCTCTGATTTTTTCCATCGCTTCTTGCAGCTCACTTCATTCCTGTTCAGCAAAATGACTTTTTTTGGCACCGCAGCGAGCTGGCACGGCGTCTTCTTTACAGCTGCGAGGAACTGTTACCAGGGATGTGCTCTGGGCTATATGAGATGACGTTGCTTGAATTAATGCAGCCCAACCATGTCCTAGCAGAACTTGCAGAATCACGAGTTCTGCCGCTTCGTCTTCCCCTGGGACCGCGGGGAGCGGGGCTGGCGGGGACCTTTCAGTGGGACCCGGGGCGGTTGCCACCGCTTGTGTCACTTTTAGAGCTCCTCTGCCCTTTGGAAGTTTTAGTTGGAAACAATCCCTAGCTGAAGCTGTCTTTTGGCCTCTAGTTCTGCTCCCCGATCATGCGGGCAGTTCTGCAGTGATGCCCTGGCAATAATACATTATTTTTTTTCCCCGTTGGAGAGGTGTTAGGACTAACATTGTGCTCCAAACCCAGGGAGTTTGGATGGCTGCCTCCATCCTCACCACATTTAAACTCGCTCCTTGCAGTGCCAGCTCTCCGGTGGCGTGTTACCACCCTGAGCATGTGCACCGCCCGAGAATAGCATCTTGTTTGTGTCCCCTTGGGCTGGGACAGCCTGCATTCCGTGGGAAGGGGAAGGCCAAGTGAGCCTCCAGCCCTTCTCCCTTGTTTTCCTACACACGAAGCAGGGGGTGCAGGACGCAGCTGGGCTCTCGGGCTGGTGTGTGCGGGGCTGCGTGGGGCTCCTGGTGGAAAACTGCAGGGAGGTGGTGGAAAAATCCCGAGCAATGGACGAGGTCGGTGGGCAGGAGCCTCCTTTCTGCCTTTCCACCCTACAGGTGCTGGAGCTGGGCATTAAATAGCTTTGGGAGGCGGCTGCCTGGCTCCTGGGCTGGCAGGTCCCTGAGCATGCTGCTTCCAGCCACCACCACCTTGCCCTGCCTCCTGCGGGCAAGGAATTGAGGCCGATCCACTGCCTGCCTTCCACAAACCCCATTGGGGTGCTGCAGGGGGGCTGCAGGGCACCCTAAAACCCACCCAGCCCCAGCCCTACAGTGCCACTGGCCCACATTGCCCACCCAACCTGACCGTGGGCACCCAGGGAGGGACCCCCCAGCCTCAAACACGGCTGTTCCGGCCTCAACCTGACCGAATGAGGAGAAAAAAACCCAAAACCCCAAAAACCGCCCTAAAACCACCACCCCCCGCTGCCCCCCGCTGCCCCCGGCCACGTGCGGCAGGGGGCGTGGCCACACAGTGAGGGGGCGTGGTCACAGTGCGAGGGGGCGTGGCCACACCAGAAGGGGGCGTGGCCACCACGAGAGCGAGTGTGGCGGGGGCGTGGCCAACCGGGATGGGGGCGTGGTCAGGCGGGGCGGGGGCGTGGTTATGGGCGTGGCCAGGCGGGGGGCGTGGCCGCCCCTGCGCAGTGCGGCGGGGAGCGGCGCGGCGCGGAGCGGGGGCAGCGGCGGCGGCAGCGGCTCCCCCCCCCCCCCCCCCCCTTCAATACCCCCCCCATGCCGCGGGGCCGGGCGGAGCAGCGCGGGGCGGCCGGGCCGCTGGTGGCGCCGCGATGATCCCCTACTTCTCGGACAACGCCGTCATCTCGCAGGGAGCCATCGCCCAGCTGTGAGTAGCAGCACCCGGGGAGGGGGGGTCCCCGCTGGGGTCCCCCCGGTGCCGGTTCCCTCCTCCTGTCCCCGCTTTGTCCCCGTTCCGTGCCCCCCCCCCTCTGCTCCGTCCCCGTCTCTCCGAGCAAACTTTTCGCTTTCCGGCAGCCGCGGCTCGTCCCGGGGCTTTCCCACCGCCCCCGCTCGCTGCCCGCAGGGGCTCGTTCCGGGGAGCGCTGAGCCCCGGGGTGCCGAGCACCAAAATCGCTCAGCACCGGGGTGCCGGCCCCAAATCGCCTCCTTTACCCCGTGGGCTGCCCGGTAGCAGCGCTCGGTACAGGGTTGTGGGGGTGCTTTGGGGCGGTGGGGGAGTTTTTAGGGAGCAGACAGCGCGGTCAGGTCCTGCTTGAGGCTTCTTTACCGCTGGTTTGTCCCATGGAGGCATCACGGAAGGTTTAAAGGTAGCAGGATAAAGCATCGGGGGTCCCACGGGGGCTGGGTGCCTCTATCCAGGAGCCCTGGCAAAGCCCCGAGCTGCCCAGCTCGCAGCAGGGACCCCTGCTTGTGCTCGGGGTGGAAACACGTCCCAGGACTCCGTGGCCTCTTTTTGGAGCACAAGCAATCCCTGCTGCGTTGGGTAATCAGCTAAGTCTCTCTGAGCCTTTCATACCTGACCCAAAATGCTTATAATTGGTCTTTTTTTTTTTTTTTTTTTTCCTCCCCGCTCGCTCGCGGCGGTGCCTGTAAGTGTTCCAGCTCTCCCTGCGGTTGCTGATAATGAAGGTTTAGCAGTGATTTACCTGAGCTGTTCCGTAGAAGCAGGAATGCAAATTGGACGTGCCCTGGGCTTTGGGAAATAAAAACACTTCTGCGATTGTGGGGAGAAAACCCCAAACCCCAACGAACCCGCTGGAGGCTGAAGCCCTGCCTCACGGATCGGTGGGGTTTACCGAGCTCTGTCAGGTAGCTAGGTAACAATTTCAGTGCTTTTAAGGTGTTTGCTCTACACGCTGCTCAAACACTGAACGCAGGCTTTGAGGCTGTCCGGAAAGGGACGGAAGGAGAGGGGAAATGGGGCGCTGGCAGCCCCAGCTCCCACCTGGGCGCAGGGCGCACCCGTTCCTCCTCTGGCTGGGGAGATAACCGGGTTATCGGGGAGCTCGCGCCGTCCTTTGCCTTTCCTGCAAGGGAAGATTAACAAGCGTGAGAGTGACAGCTTTTAACCCACGTGTAAATGTCTGCACGAGGCTGGATTAATATTTTGAGAGCGGTCTCAATCAGGACAGTGTCCGGGGCTGGCACAAGAAGGACCTGTTTTTAAATTTACACTGCTCTAATTACAGGTTCATAAAGGCTGGGTAATATCAGGCGTCCTAATTTCCTTGTGGGCAAGACCTAAAAATCTAGATTTTGTTCCTTTTGAAACTTATTCTCTGCAGAACGAGGAGGACGTCGGCGACCCAAATGTTGTCAGGAACTTGTGTTTCAGTGTCCTTTAGTAGTTGTATTTGGCTGGTCAGCTCTGGCTTTCAGAGATCAGCACAAATTGCTCCTGTGTTGATGCTTTTAGCCACTAACGTGGTCAGCTGCCCTGGGTCTGATTCATTTCAGGTTCACAAGGACTCAAATCTGTATCTGAGGGACTTGGGTTTCTCCAAACTCTCAGGATTTGCAGTTGTAACTTGTTCCAGAAAGTCTTGCTACTCTCGGTGAACCTAGTGGGACTTCTGCCGATTTCCTGGCTTTATTTTTGTGTGGGATTCAGAATTCGCTTTGGTCTAATGAAACCCTAAAGCAGCTGATGGAGAGATAGAAGGAAAAAAAAGCCAAACTTCAGACATCCTGCGAATACCAGAGAATTTTGTAGCAGAAGCAGCCTGGAGAGCTTGCCGCAGATCACTTCTTCCTGTCTGCAGTCGCTTCCTTTTTCTCGTGCCAAGTTTTAGGTATCTAACTTGCTGCTGGTGCCCCTGAAGTGCTTTTTCCGTGGCCCTGTGATAGTGCTGCTCCTCGTGCCAGATTCCTCTGCCCCCCTTTCCCTCTTTGTGATGGTGGCAGGGAAGGGTTACCCGCTGCGAGGGCACCAGGACAGCCAGCAGTGCCTGAGGATGTCGGTGGGTGCCTGCCCTTGCTTTCAGACCCCAGCACCCAGCTGTGGTTTTTAAATCCCCTGGGATTTGGGTGCATTTTGGGCTATGTCCTGCACCTTGAAGCAGCTCTGGGAGCCCACGCCGAGCACGTGTTGGAGCGCTCCGAGTGTTTACTACTGCATCCCCCGACGCTCCTGGAGCCAGATGGATCTGAAAATGAACACGCTGCTTTCCCTGCTTGCTTCATCCCAGCCTGTGTCCTATTATAAGACGTTAACTGAGAGTTTTTACAACGAGTGTTTTAAACCTTGGGGGACAAATCGAAGCAGCACGGGTAGTTTATTCACAGCATCACGGGTACGGCTTGGAGCTCTTAAAAAAAGAGAAGTAAAACCCAGAAGTTAATCAGAACACTTTCAGCAGAGGGTTAAAGGTAGCCACAAAACGTTGCTGCAGGCTCGCTGTCCCCCAGAACCACTCTTCCCATAAGCAGCAGCCCTCCGCTGGGGTGTGAAGCAGCGGCGTGACGCTGTAAGAGGAAGCTGCAGGTGATTGCGGGCTGCATCACCGCGTGATACGCACCCATTTTATCGCCACCACCTCGCCGCACCGTGTCCTTGTGCCCGGGTCCTCATCCTTCCCCACCCTGCCGTTCACCTTCGTCTTCAAAGCCCTGCGGCTGCGCCTCGGTGCTGTGAAGTCCTGAGGGCACCTCGCTTGAAGCTGTGCCACGTGCCCCGCTAGGATCTCACTGAGTGCGTGGTGCTGCGCTTTGGAGAGCTCCTTATTTATTTATTGCTGCATGGGAAGCTTCACTTTTTCCCTGCTCACGACGTTCCTGCTGCCAAAAGCCCTGATCGCTCAGCAATTAGGCTGCCGTCCTCAGAGCAGCGTGCTATTGGAAATCTTTAATCGCCTCTGTACCTCCCGAAGTACTTCAGCATTGTGCTGAGAATCGGCGATGTTTCAGGTTTGAAGAGATGATGCTCGGAAAGCCGGTGTGTGCGGCTCCAGGGGACGGCCCCAAACCCAGCAGGGACACGGAGCAGCATTTGGGCAGCCCCTGGGGGTCCAGCCTGGCCCCTTGCCCCTGGGCAAAGCACCTCCTGCTGGGCTTCCCGCTGCCCTGCAGGGCTGCCAGCCTTCTCTCATCTTCCTTCCTCTCACCCCGATAACAAATATGACGTGTAAAAGGTCCCTTACTACCTGCTGGGTACTAAAAGCCGTGCAAATAAGCTGCGGTAATTGGGTAAAAGTAGTGTGCTGCCTGCTCCGGGCTGATCATTAACCCAGGCAGGGCCCTATTGTTCATAACTACTTTTCCTGTTTGGCTTTTCCTTTTATTCCCCTGGAAGCTACGGGTATTTGTCTCGCTGAGCCTTCCTGGTAGGGGGCAGGGAGAAGGATGGAAGGAGGTTACGGGATGAGATTGAGGGATGGGAGAGGTTATGGGATGTAAAAGCAAAATTTGGGCAGCGCATGAGGGTTCCCCACACCACCCAGCAGCTCTGAGGTGGGATATTTTATGGGGGAAGCCCACACAGGGCTGCCCAGCTCCTGCCAAACAGGCTGCGAGGGGCGGAGGTTGCCTCTGAGATGGACCCCCCATCGTCCTGGAACTTCTGCAGATGCTCCTTGTCTCTGGAAATGCTTGGGATTTTTTGCAGGATTACGAAGCAGAAGGACCCGGGGCGAGATTATCAGCAGAAAAGGACATTTTGGGGCCGCTTCATAGGCTGCCTGGGATTTTTCCACAGGACTCTACTTCCTCGTACCTTTATCAGAGAGCCCCTGGCTAAAATATTGCTTCATTGTTTTTTAAACAACTTCAGACAAACTTTTTCTCGAAGCGTTGCTCCCGACCAGTGCTCGCAGGGTCAGAGAGAGTTTAAAACCCCGCATCCCGCTCCGCCACGGGCTGCGGAGAGCTGCCGCCTCCTCTGCATCGGTCTGGCAAACAGCATCCAAGTTATCAGCCCGTATGGGCCTGAAACTAGTTCAGCAAATATTTTTTCTCCAGTGTAATGGCTGTAATGTGTCCAGAGCAACTCTGCAGCTTGAGTTTCCAGCCGCAGCGCCCCGGAGGAGCTAGCTGAAGGCTCCCAATTCCCCAAATGCAAGGGGGTGAAATTCCCCCGCTGCCCTTCAACCTGCACGGCTGTGCTTTCGGTGATGTGTTCAGCAGCCAGCCCCTTGCTTTGCCTGCTCGTGTGGGCCGGGGCTTTAATTTAGCAGCTTGGAAGTAACTGGAGACCGGGAGCGGTGGCTCTGCAGCCACTTGTGACTGCCCGGGGGGGGATTAGCCAAGTGCTTTGCGACAGGGAGAAGCCTTCTGGTTCAAGGACACCAAGCAGTCGCAGCTGGGGAGGAGAAAACCCTGTAAGGGTGAACACAAAACTCATCCATACCCCAGTGTCAGCTGGGGCTGAGGGTGCTGGAGCAGCCCAGCCTGCGAGGGTAGGGTCAGCGCCTCTTGGAGTTGGCAGCTTTTCCCATTTGGGCATTTTTAGGGATATTAAGGCCACAGGCTCCTCGTTCAGTGCATTTTTCTTGTTTATCCCGTACTTATCTGGCCCTCCTCAGCCCTTTGGAGTCTGTCGGTGTATTTGTAATAAGCCATTTAAGAAGCGTGCTTTTTCTCAAAACACCTTTGTTACAAGTAGGCTAAACCCACGGGCTGCTGAACCAGAAGTGATTTAGCCCTTTCTGTAAACAAATGATCTTTGTCACTTCGCAGTGAAGCCCTCGGCTGAACGAGGTCCGTGCCGTCCCCCAGCGTGTGCTTCCTTGGCTCTGGGGTCTCGGTGACTCCTGCGTTGGGTTTACACGGGGAAACTCCAGGCTTCTCCCTGGAGAGGTGCAGGTTTGTCCCAGCTGGGTTCTGGCTCTGTGCAGTCCCAGAGACGAGCTGGGGTACGTCTGTCCTTCGGTCCAGTGCTGCCTCGAAGCACCCTGGCTCCGTGGGCAGGGACCTGGCCCTACAGAGGACTGCTGGGGTGAGCTGAGCTTGGGGTTAATTTGGGTGAGCTTGGGATTCATTTGGGTGAGCTGAGCTTGGAGTGAAGCACCCTGACACCAGCACACAGGCAGCTTAGGAGCCGTCATCTGCTCTGCACTTGCCTCCTGCATTTAGGAATCACCTCCTTGCCATGTCTGATGAGCTCCGGGGTGTCTCCTATCTCCTTGCACCTCCTTCTCCTGCATGAAGAGAACGGATTTGATCATCCGAGCCTCTGGTCTCCCCGCAGCCTCAGCCCTCAGGCTGCCCAGCAGGTCGCTTTGTGGCCGGCAGTGTCGTCACTTGGGCACGTTCAGCTCGCCGAGACGCCGGGCGGCTTTCCTGATGTCCCGGGGCTGATGAGAGGCTCCCAGTGGCAGGTGGGACTGCAGCGGTGTTATTCTGATTACCCAGCGATAACCAACTCTACCAGGCCATAATTCGGCTGCACACAGCTACAGATAAGAGAAGCTATCATCGGTTTCACCTTTGTCCTCTAAAACTTGGTCTGCTGGTGTCTTGCTTTCTTTACCTTGATGCTGGATTAAAATGAGCTCAGAGTTATGCCCACACCCTTTCATTTTATTTTTTTAAAGCTCGTTGAGTGGCAGCTTGCAACGAGTTCGTCACTGGCCGGGATGATGATGATGATGGTAGTTTGCTGGTGGTGGTTTTCCCTTTATTTACTTTGAAAAGGAGGAGGAGAAATCCAAACCCCAGCGGAAAGCAGCACAGCTGCATTCCTCCGTGTGTCGCAAGGACGGAAAGCCAGTTAGTCTAAATAAAAACAAATAATTTGTCAGCACCATCCCTAGCCCCCCTGCTGCTTTAGCACGGCGAGAAAGTTGCAGGAGAGCAAACGGAGGAACGGGGCCGTGCCTCGATAGCAGGCGGGGTGCTGAGTGCGGGAGAAACACCCAGCTGCGAGCCGGGCCGTGAGACATTCGGTGTGTGCAGGGAGCTGTGGGTTGCTGAGCAATGCCTCCAAATGTCAGGGCTGCCCAGAGGTGGGGTTTTTGAGAGCAGGTCCCTCTGGCAGCAAGCAGGGAGGTAGGGAGATGTAGGGTGGGCGCTCAGCGCGGTGCAAAACCCTCACCCAACTGCAGTGGTCCTGCTTTGTCCTCGGTTCCTTTAAGCACATCATGAAATGCTTCGTGGGACTCGCTCACACTCAAAATTAAGCAAATATCTATCGTAGAGGCTTTTTAAAAGCTGTTTAAGAGCCTTTTCCCTAAAGTACGCTCTGTTCTTAGAGGCTTCTCCGGGTCCACGCTCGGTGTTGCATTGATCTCGCTGCTTCCACGTGTGGTTTTTAAATGGGTTCTCATGTTTTTAGGAAATACGAGGACCTGCGTTAAGAGCTACTGAAAATTGGCTGCCAAAGTGCTGAAAGTGCTAATTCTGATGAAATTTAGCACCTGATTTCGCAGGGATAAACACATCTGGAATCTCTGCTCTTTGAGTTCAAGCTCTTGTAAAATAAAACTTTATTTAATGGGTTTCCAGCCCGAGACCTAGTCAGCTAAACTTCACAGGGTTCTTGTGTTGAGTTAAAAACGCCTTAAAACACATTGAAAAGAGGAGTGCTGACATCTCCTTAGCTGGAAGTCACGGGAAGATATTAAGAGTAAGTTAATTTGCAGCTGCGCCGAGGAATCTCAAATGCAAAGCTGCTGCAGGGCCGTGCTTCGGGGTGATGTGTGCTGGTGTTGCCTTTTCTTTCCTGTTTTATGGGCAGATAGCACAAAACGTGCATGGTTGAAGTGATGCTGCTTATTATTTCAAATTTGCAAGGGTCTGTATAAGCACCTTGCAGTGCTGTTGGATGGTTTGAAGTTCACGTGTCTGCTCTGTAGAAGTGTTCCAGCTCCTTTCCCCTCTCGTCCCGCCCTTCGTTTCAGCCTTTCTTTAGGCTCGGAGATGCAGCGGTGCTGTTGGACATCCCCCAGTCTGTCAGGTTCTGTTTAAAGCGGTGTATGGTGAGTGATTAATGGAAATTATTTCAGGAATAAAGGCCTCCTGGTAAGCTGATCCCTATTGAGGGAGCCAGAAGAAAAGCAGAGTCACAAGGGGTATCGTCTCCAGGAAGAGCTCGCCGCATCCGCGGGGGGAAGAGTTGGACTGGAGAGCAGTGCTGAGTCTGCATGTTGAAATGCGTCATAATTATATCTCAGGGTCTCATTCGGAGAGGTTTTCCTGCTCTCTCCGGATTGTCACTTACGCCAGCAGGACGTTGGAGTGCTGTTCTCTGCTGGTTGCCTTCCCTTCTAACGGGGTGAGTTCTCCAAAGGCCGGGCTGCCCCGCTCTGCAGCGCTGTGGGGTCAGGGAGCCTAAAGTGATGCTGCGTTTCCTCTTCAGTTTGCAGCTTTAAAACAAATCTCAAGTTTGTGTTGGCCTTGCTTATGTTAAGGACTCTCCCCCCACTTAAATTAGACTTAAAGAAAAGATACAGATGCATGAAACTACTTAAACTTTAAAATGTTTGAGTCTGGCTATGATGCTTCCTCACTGCTAACCAGCCCGAACTTCAGGCTGATATTTACAGCCCTGTTAAACTTTATTCCCTCTCAATTGTGGCTGTGCTATTCCTTAACACGAAATCACAGATGTATTCGCAAATTGGTCCACCAGCTAGGCAGGTGAGCAGATCATTGCCCCGGTTATGGGCTGTATCAGCACAGCAGGAGCTCCGAGCACCTTCCAGTTCACATCAGCACCCGCTGAGCAGCCACCCGCCGGGTTCCCATCCCTCTGGAGCTGCTCACCACCCACTGCCCTCTGTGCCAGCCCAAAGGGGCAGCCAGCTCTGAGCTGGTTTTGTTCTTCTTGCTGGAAGCTGTCATTTAGGGATCAAGGATGGGGAGGATGCAAGGAGAACGAGAGAAAATTGGAAGTGCTGAGTACTGCAGAAGTTAAAATACCGAACAAATAACTTCCTTGTATTATATGAGCGAAGTCCAACAGCCTCTTGAAGATTTGTGATGCTTTGGGGTAATCAAGCATCTGCTTGTTTTTAGCACAGAGGAAAGGCTTATTATTAGGCATTGATTTCTGTGCGGGCAGACAGAGCCATCCTTGTTTTGGTGCTCTGCTCGCAGGGGACCATTAACGTGCGGGCAGCGAGGCTGCCACCAGAGCTCCCCCAGCACAATTCCTCCGTGCCGGGTGCTCACGGAGTTGAACTCCCCCAGGAGCCCCCAGGACTGGTGCTTATGGGGCTCTGCGTCCCCAAAGTGCTGAGCATGCTTGGCCTAAATATAGCTGCCCCCAAAACCTGGGTGGTGCAGGATGGCGCGGTGACCTTAGCGTGTCTTGTGTGCCTTGGGTCACGGCAGTATTTAAAGCATCGGGGTCCTGGGGGTGGTGGGCTCACGGGCAGGGCCGTGGCAGCTGGGAGTGGGGCCACCACGTGTTTGGGGAGGTCTGGGGAGAAATTAGGGAGCTAAATGTGGGTAGATGTGGTAGGAGAGCTTGTGTGCGCGCTGGGTGTTAGCCAGCTGCTGCAGAGGTGGTGTGGGGTGAGGACGATCAGTGAGCACCGAGATAATTCAGGGGGGAGGAAGAAAAGATCAGCACGTGTCAGCCAGAGGGGCGCTTTTCTGGAGATAACTCATCAAAACGCTATTTTTTTCCTTTGATCCTTGACGTGGCAGGTTCTCCTTATGATGTTTTCTCATGCCGATTAAAGTGTTTTTAAAGAATGTGTTTCTGGAGGTGTTGGGTGGGTGCTGGGGGCAGGAGGAGCTGGCAGGATGGTGGTGTGGGGCACGAGGTGGTGCCCTCCAAGTGCGTGTTGGAGTCCGTGGGGCTCCATCTGGGAACGTCTTGACTTGGAGACCTGGAGGAAGCCCTCGGGGACTATTGTGTAAAGCAAATTCCTTTTGCAGCCTCGTTTCCTGCCCCGGTCTCTAGCCTAAAGCCCCATGCACAGAATCGGGTTTCTGCTGTGAGCACCGAGTGCCCGGATCTCGCAGTCAGCACCCCGCTTGTGTTAGCCGCCCGTTCCTGGTGCGTGAGCTCTGCGTTGCTGGAGGAAAAATGATTTGTGCTCCTCTGCTGCCCTGCATTCCAGAGCACGTCAGAGCCCTGCTTGCACAACTCGTTTTTCTCTTGCTTTGGGGGACTTTTCTTGCCCTCCGGGTGCATCCCCCGGAGCACAGCTGAGGACTTGAGGCTACCGGGGAACTCACGCAGGCTTTGACATCTGCAGCAGCTGGTGAATGATAAAACAACTCTGGGAACTTCTTCTCGAGTCTGCCTTACAACCCGCTTTACTTCCCTGCTGCAAACGGGTCAGTCCCCCTGCCCGTGAGGGAGCGCATCTGGTCGGTGTCCAGGGGATGTGGCTGGGGTGAGTTTCTCAGCCCAGAGCCGCTGTCTTTGGTGCCACCTCCAATGGATGCCACTGCTCTGTGTTTCTGTTCCATGTAGCGTGCAGGGCTTCAAAGGGGGCTGCCCTGCAGTTTGGCCAGAGCAAGAGAACCAGGAGGACTCCTGCTTTCCCCCAGGGGCTTGATCTCTGGCTGCTGTGATGCTCTGAAGCAGGAGAGGTGAACGCGATGTCCTGCCAGAGGCACAGGCGCTTTGTTGGCATGCCCTGGCTGCTCCTGCTCTGGAGGCTGCAGAAAGGTTTCTGGGGTTCAATTCAAACACACCTGGTGGCAAAGAAACACCGATGACACGTGAGCACGATGTTTTTTTCCAGCAGTGGCCTCAACCCGCAGGCTGTTAGCTCGGCAGGGTGCCGAGTGGGTGTCAAAACTCCCTGCAGCTGCGTTGGGTGACCCGGGGCTGCTGAGATCCCCTCTCTGATACTGCCTGAGCTGCTTGGTCTGTGCAGCTCAGGTGGCTGCTCTCTGCTTGCAAACACAGCCAGAATCATCAGTGCTGCAAGGCTCCGTGTGTGCCATGAACCCCTCACTTGGAGCAAGCAGAGGGGATGCCCTTAGGGCTGTGATGCCTTTAGAGCTGAGGCTCGCACCCATCACCCCACCTTTGGGTATCTTCTGCAAACAGGAACTTGTCCTGGCTCGCAGCTCAGCCCCAGCAGTTGCCCATCATGGAGACCAAAGCGAGGGAGAAGATGGCTTGGCTAAGGCAAGAAGGGCTCGGTAGGTCGGTCAGCACAGACAAATCCCCGCGGGCATTGCAGCCCTCCCTGTGGCTGTGTGTCGGTGCAGTCACAGCCGAGCTCTCTCCCCAGGGAGCCCCACCTTGGAGCAGAGGAAATGCCTGCAGACAGCCCTTTAAGGGGAGGAAAAAAAAGTCACAAATGCAGATGTTGCTAAAAACGCAGCGTGCGTCAGGCGCTGGGGATGGGGAGGGTTCCCACGCTCTGTTTGTTTTCCTCCTTGGGTCGGTTCTGAAGTTGCAGAAGTGCTGAGTGGCAAGAGGCTGCCGGGCTGGAGAACCACTTCCCCTTTCTCTCCTTGCCCTCGGCGGTGTCACCTCTGTTGACAGCACCGCAGAGCCCTTTTCGGGAAGCCGTGGCCTTGTTTTGCTCTGTGCTGGGCTCCTTTCTGTTCTGAACCTCAGAGGGGCCCGGCCGTGTCCGTGCCAGCTGCCCCTGCTAATACACACAGCAGCGCAGAGTGGTCCTGAGGCTTTTTCTTGCCTTTTCCATCTCCTGCTTCTTGTTGTGGGTTTTTTGTTAGTGACGGGTGCTGCTTTGCTTTTCCCAGTCCTGTGCATGAGGATAACTGCTGTCGCTGTTCACCAGACTTAAATTGTGAATCATTTCACCAGGCTCCAACGCTCAGCAGAGCTTAAACTGGGAGCCAAGCATTGCCCTCCTCTATAGAAGTCACAAATACTGCTGTTGTAGGCAATAATTAAAACAAAGTGCTTTAAAAAACAGGCAAGGGAAAGAGGGAGGATGAAAACTGATGCACGGGTGAGCCGGAGGAGTTTGGGCACTGCTCTAGGCAGGGATGCTGGAGCTGGTGATGCTCTTGACTGGAGGTTTGATGGAGAAGGACCCTCAGATCCCAGCTGTGCTGACCACCCTGGGCTGGGGCTGGTGCTGGAGGAACTGGGGTTTCGTCCCTCGTGGGCGAGTGGGCACACAGCAGGTGATGCTGTGTCCCATGCTGTAGGGAAAGAGCCAGCTCCTGCCTGCTTCAGCACGGACCTGGGCACTGTGCTCCCAGCTCCAGCTGCTGCCCCTCGGTCAGCCCCGGGGTTAGTTTTGCCCTGTGTGATGGGAATGAGAAGAGTCCTAACCTGCAGCCCCCTACCTACGTGCTGCCACCCACTAGAAGTGGTTAAATCCCTTGGGGTGAAACCTAGGGCACAGGCTAAGGGCTGCTAATGCTGCCTGTAGGCTTGGCTGATAAAATGAACTAGGTGAGAACAGGCTGTGATTGCCGGCTTCTTTCTCCTCCCTGACGTGTGTTTGCCTCTGTGGTGAGGTTGTAAAGGGAGGAAGAAAAGGTGAGAAGTCATCTGAGTCTGCAGCCTGGTCTGAAGGAGCTCTGTGCGCCTGCTCACCCCGCTCTAGTACCCAGGCTTTAAAAAATTTGCAGCTTGAGGGCTTTCAGAGGATCTGTGTGCCAGCAGGAAGGCTCAGGCAAAATTCTGACCTGAGCAGGGTCTGTGTGCTGTGCCCAATTATTTCTACTTCTTCTTTGGCACAGAGAAAGATCTCTGATCAATTTTAATTTGCAAAGAGTGATTTTTTTTTCCTTTTTAAAGTTCTGTCTTGCTGAAACATCCAGTGCGTGTTTTGACGTCTGCTATAATTCTAGAAAATAGCCCGGGGAGAAACCTCCTCGGCAAGGAGGGTGCAGCCTGCACAGCGGGGTGTGCTGCGGGTTCAGAAAGGGGCTTCCAGGAATTTGATTGTGTGATATCCCCACCAGGAAAACAGGGAGATGCCCGGACGTGTGTGTGAGGTTAGGGGGAAATCCAGCCGTAACGTGGGGTTTGTAACTCCCCGGTTCAGGAACCCAGCAGGTGATGCCTGGGGGTAAAGCGGTCAGCCCCAAAGCAGGAAGGCAGCTCGTGGCACGCTGGCTCCTGGATCTCAGTCACGCAGGATTTCTCTGTGATGCTGTTGTCTTCAGTTGTGGTTAGGCACTGATCTGCCCCAAGGAGCCACCAAAAAGTGTCCCTGGGGCAGCAGCAGTGGGGACATGGCCCTGCAGGCGGTGACCTGGCGCGGTGCGCCGCTCGCCCTCCCTCCTTACATAGAGGTTCTTCAAATATATGCCGGGGCTTTTTGCCCTATTGTTATTTCCTGGCCCTTGGCCCTTAAGGGAAGGGAGTAAATAATCATTTCTGTTACTTGCTTAAGCGGAGAAAGGAACTGAGACGTTCCCAGTCTCTTCTCTGGTTGACAAGGACACACCGCCTGCTTTTTGAGGGCATGGAGCTGCTGCGGTGCCTGATGCCAGGGACTCTCCCATCCTGTCTTATCGTGCTCATCAACCATCCTGTTGACTGTAGGATTGTTTTTGGCTTTCTTCAAAGCGTGTACGACGATCTCATCACTTCTGAGAAAAGCAGGAACCCTGAACTGTGCTGCAACAGGATGGCTTAATTGCAACATCTGTAGAGAGCTCTGCTTTTTCCATGTGCCGCAGCATCTTAGAGAGTTACTGGAAGATGTGCTCAAACTCTCAGCTGTACCACGGAGCTTGAGGACTCCTGGTATTGCCCCTTCCCACAAACCTCTCTCCTCATTTGACTCCACTTGCTGCCCTGATTTTTGCCCTTTATGATGTCTGAATTGAACAGCACTACACTTTTGCTTTTAATTTGTCAGTCTTTGAGTAAAACATCACACAATTTGTAGTATTCTCATGGCTTCTTAATCTGTTGCATGCACTAATTAATTTTCTTTTGGCTAACTGCTGAAGGAAGACATTTGTTTCTACAGGGCATCAGCTGTGCCTGAACCACAAAGCACGGGGTTAACAGGATCCATAATCGCAGCGATGCGTGGGCTTGCCGTATTAATCACCATTTAGAAATGTGGATCGCTCATCTTGGCTTTCAAGTCCAAAATATAGCCATAGGTTAATCCCCTCTGCCTGCTCAGGTTCCACCTCTGTGGGCAGAACAGCACCCGGCACATGTTCAGCTTTCTGAGGCTCCTCTGTGATGTTTGCAGTACTTTTGGGGGGAAGTTCTCTACCAACAAAATAATTTGAACTAAATCTATTTTGTGCAAAAGAACAGAGCACTCATTCCGTGAATCCAGCCGATTTTGTTGCTTTTCTCCTTCTAAAAGACAATAAAGCGATTCCCTGGCTCACTGTTTGTGTCTCTTCCCTCGCAGCATCAGCGAAAGCTTCCTGACGGTGAAAGGAGCGGCACTCTTCCTGCCCCGAGGGAACGGCTCCTCCACTCCCAGGATCAGCCACAGGCGCAACAAGCATGCAGGTAGGTGCAGCTGAGGGCTGAGGCTCCTCTGCTCTCCTCTTTCCCAGTCCACCTTTCTCAAATTCGTTCTCAGCAGATGGCACACACATTGCTGGTTTGCACCAGCTGTGCCTTAGAGCTAGATCTCCCAGCCTCGGGACTTAGAGATTTTATACCAGTAGGAAAAAAAAAAAGTTTCAGTACTCTTTGTAACCCAGCAAAATCAAACAAAAAGAGTGACTTTGGGGCAGTAATCACGGCATTGTGAAGGGTTAAGAACTGCCACCCCAAAAAAAGGTCCTGCTGTACCTTCTGTGTGAGGGAGGATTGTACTCAAAGTCTCTTACGCTGTGCTCGAAAACCTGAGGTTAGATACGAGATGAGTAATTGCCCTTCCCGATCTGAGAGTTACTCCTGATGGAGGAAGGGGAGGCTGCTCACCTCTGTGTGGTGGTGAGGAAACTTCTGAGCAACGTCGGAGTGACTTTGCAGACGTATCAGCAGTGAATAATGTGGAGGCAGGCAGAATCCCGCCCCCTTTATCACCTGGACGTTAGATTTGTGTTTTTGCTTTGACTCTTTGTTTGAAAAGTCAGTCTGAATAATGAAACTCAAACATTTCAGGGTAGGTTGTTTTCCGATGTGTGCGTGGTGCTTATTCACTGACGGTGTGTTACAGGGATCAGATAGTGTGGGGTTTTTCCCTGCCATTAAACTATCAGCAGGAAAAAAACAACGTGCAGAACTTCGGGCTTCTGTGTATGGGGCAGAGGCAGAAGCAGAGAGGCTGGAGCTGTCATTCTTTGCCAAAAAGTGCCCCCAAAAAGTGAGTTGATCTGGTTCCAGGTGCAGGTTTCTCTGTGCTCTGATACCATCAGTGTCACCCAGCTCTCCATCCGGCAGTTACTGGGCTGATCCACCTCACAACCTGTTCACAAACGCCTTTATAGGAAGAGTTTAAGTCAAAAGGCAGTTAATTACACACAGCTACACATCACACACAGCATAATCAGTACCCAGAGTGCTTTGACTGAAATGCATTAATTGCCAATTTTCAAAGGAAAATAAATTGTTCTAAAGTTAATTCAAAGCTGGCCCTTCTCATTGGAGCTGAAGTGGCTTTGCCTTGCACAGGAGCCCAGCTGAAAGTTGGGCAGGTTTCCCTGTGAGCCCACGTGAGGCATTGCAGACAGCTTTGGGTCTCTTGCTGCTCACGTTCTACTTGCTACAGATAACCTATGAGAGGTTTGGAGAGCTTGGTGGAAAATCCTGGTGCTTGGCTAATCAGCACAGAGATTTTTGGAAGCTGGGCTGCCAAGAAAGCAAACCTGGTGTGTTGTAACTGCTTACAGCAAGGTGCTCTGTATTTAAGAGGCTGGCTTGCCTAAGGGATGGGATTTCTGTTCTTAGAAGACTTCACTTAGGGGGCGAGAGTTCCAAGGCATCAGCACTCGTCCTTTCCTCAGCTTCCCTGCTGGTCAAGTGATGTTAATGCTGTGGCATTTTTATAAGGCACTTGGAGATTTCCCTGCAAAGTGTCCTTTGAACGAGCGCACCCCATTCATCTCTTCTGTGGACCTTCCTGACGTGCAGCATGTTCCGGCAGACCAAGGCACGGAGGGATCCGTGTGCCTCCTTCCTGAGCAAAACATCTGTGCCACCAGAACTAAACCAGCAGCACAGGGAGGGTGATTCAGGGAGTGGAACCGGCCGCTGGCGGTGAGCTCGTTGTGCAGCACAGGAAGCAGCCTCCTTCCTCAGCCTCTGATGATCCGTGCTCTGCTTCCATCCCACGTGTGTCGAGGCTTATCTCTGGCACACAAAGCCAGAAGGGGGCTGGGGAGCGGGCGTAACTTCCCCGTACATCGTGCCTTTGGATGCAGTCGTGCTTCAAGTGGCCGCGGGATTGTGTTCCGGGAAGGCTCCCAGACCTCCCAGACCTCCCTCCCTAATTCATCGGGGTGCAAGAACCCAGCGTGAAGAGTAAATGCGTAACAGGAAATAATTAATGCTCACACCCATTTCTTTAATTGTATCACCTTCAGAAATGGAAATTGCTTGCTGGCAGACAGACTAGATAAGGTCCCAGCTGTCTGCCCCTCTCCCCGGGTGGTCCTGCGTGCCGTGCCACCCGGATCTGGGGGCTTGCTTTCATGCTCTGGTGGTGCTGGAGAAGGCCAGAAAAGGATGCAAATTCCCTGGGGCTTTTGCCATCTCTGGAATACTATAAATTGGTTTTAAGATCCCATCTGAGCACTAATGCTTTGCACCTAGCCTGCCAGCTCGGAGGAAACAAAGGCATCTGCTTGCTGCTGGACAATGTGATAGGAAGCAGCAGCCGTGCCAGGAATGCCAGCAGAGCCGGCAGCTCTTCACAGGGCAGGATGTGGTATCTTTGTGCTGATTCTGGCATGCTAAAACCTTCCTTTGGCTTTTTCTTCATCCAGCAAGCTTACAGAATGCCTTGTGTGTTTGGGGCTGGAAGTGCTGCACGTCAAGCGAAGCTGGCCGAGGAAGCAGTGCTTTGGTCTCCAGCTCTGCGGCTTCCAAGGCTGGTGGGCAGCAGGGAACAGGAGAGAGTGGAATAAACTTTCTGAGGGTTGAGGGTTAACGGAGCTCCTTGCCTGAGCCTTGCAGAAAGGGGTCTTAGAAACCTCCTCAAGTATTATTCATCTCTGGGAACTTCAGCTCCTAAACTGGTTCCTGACATTGAGTTAGCGGCAGCAATAGGTGGAAACTTTTATGTTTTGGGGAGGGAAAAACCAAAATGAAGCATCTTTTGTTTCACGTTGCTTCAGACACGTGGATACCCCAAATTGGGTGCTTGCTGGCACCTGCAGCAGTGGGAGTGTCGAGCCTGCTGGGCTCCTGGTCCCTGCTGCAGCTGGGGCTTGGAGGAACTGAGCAGGGCTCGTGCACTGGTGTTGACACAGGGAAATCCTGTCTCCCACTGCACCCCTGGGAGGAGAAGCATCTGATGGATGAGCTGGCCTTTCCTTCGTTAACTGTCTCCCTAAATAATTGCTGGTTAGGGCAGCGTGTGCCAGCACCGAGAACAATGTCCTGGGGCAGGAAGCGGCTTCGGGTGCCCGTCACCTCTGCTGCTTTGTGTGGGACTGCTCTAGCACGGCTGCTCGCCTCGATTTCCCACCCCCCAGTGAAAACGCTCTCCCGGAGCATTGACTCATTCTCCATATGCTGAAACGTGTCTAAAGGAGGAAGGAAGGGGGGAGCAGTGCATGCTGCGTCCTGTGTAGCCCGCTCTGCACAAGCTTATCTTCCTCCCACCAGGAGAGGGGCTGCAGCAGCGATAAGTGACTACAATGCTCTCCTTAAGCAGCGTTTTCTTTCTTTCCCTACTCCTATGTGGCACTTCTGGGTGCTGCCCCATGCCCGAGCTTCCCTTATTTCTACAAATCCCCGAAACTTTGTCCCAAATGCTCCAGCACTCCTGCTCTTCGCAGCAGCGTTGCCCCAACTTAGCTTCTCCACTGCATAGGGGTGGCAGAGGGCAGGAGAGGGAAGGCTCCTTGGCTTGACAATGTGTGCCACCTGGCAGCCTTGAGCTTTCCTTTCTGGGAACGCAGGTGAAATTTCCAGGTAATGATCAAAAAAAGCAGCTCGTTGCTGGAGGTGCTGTTGCTCGCTGATGCCCGGCGGGCGATGCGCTGAGCAGAAAGCTCGTGGCTCCCTGCGGGCCAGGGAGTGGAGCACAGGAGTAGTGATGGAAAGCACCTCCTATGTCTGTCAGATGTCTGCTACTTGAGGATCCTGTGCCCCTCAGGCCTTTTAAGGCTTCACAGTTACTGTGTGGCTGCTATTTTCTTTCTTTCACTATTTCTCAGCCTCACCAGTAAAGGAGTGGCAAGCATCTTCTAGGAAAAATTACAGTTGTGTCATTTTCAGGTGGTAATTCGTAGATACTCTTGGATGGGGTTGGCACAGAAGTGTGTGGGCTGTACGATGGGACCAAACCTCACCTAGAAGGGGACCCTTCTGTCTAGGTGAGAGTTTTGCTCTGAGTACTAAATTGGTGGAAAAGGAATGGCAGACTCCTGATGCGAGCCACGCGGTAGATGAGATGTTGAACCACGAGGTAGGGTCCATTTCTGCTTGGCTTGTTTTACCTTTTAAAGGAACAAAGAGTACTGAAACTTTTTTTTACTTCTGTTCAAAAGATAACAGGATTTAGCGGGAGAGAGCATGGTGAAATGTGAACAGGTGAGCACACGGAGCAAAGAGCAGCTGACTAAGAGCTGGAGTTTTGTCATCTGGGGGTGGGTGGAAGTGGCGACACTCACTGTGACGTGTCAGATTTCCTGGGGGACATTTGCTCTGGCTGGACAGCGAGGAGCTTGCATGTGATTTAAAGCTATTTTTGAGTGTTCACCTTTCCTTCCTTCCTCCAGGGGATCTCCAGCAACACCTGCAGGCCATGTTCATACTGCTCCGCCCAGAAGACAACATCAGACTGGTAGGCTGGCTTTTTGCTTATCTCCTGCTAGGAATATAAAGGTTAAGTTCCACTTGACAAATACACCTGTGTAACTCCTGAAAGCAGTGTTGTGTGTGTGTGCCAGTGGTTTCATCGTCAGGTCTGGGGAGTCCTCTCAACAACCACAAGGGGAAAAAAGCAACTTATTATAGGCCTGCTTGTTCAGGGAGACAAATTGTATGGCAAGCAGACTGCCTTTGTCTGAACCAAGTACTGAGTAGTTCTGTGCTCTGGCAATTGTTACAGCCCTTTCTGAGAAGCTGGGTAAGTTAACTTGGTGTCCTATTAATATATCAGGAGTAGATGACTTACGTCTGACCAGCACAAATACCTGCCTCTCCCTGTTAGCTCAGCTGTATTCCTCACTCTGCTCTCCTAACTGGTTGCATCCCAAAATGCTGAGGCTTATCCGGAAGGAATGAACAAGATCCCCGTGTGGCTATGTACCCATGTTGATTCCTGTCTTTCCGCTTTTTTGGGTTGTTGCATCCTATAATGATAGGTTGAAAACCAAGTGCTGCCATTTATAGCATTGATAGGCTGCGTTAGAGACCTCCAGAAGCTGAAGAAGAGCAGTGAGGAATTTGTCTAGGACATGTTGAAGTGCTCTACAAGGTCAGGCATGACTGCAGTGCCTCTGCATCTCTCATCACTTCATAGCCTGAAGTTCCTTTGCCGTGTTGTCTTGGTGCATCTTAGCAACGTGTGCCCAAAGCAGGATTGCCAGCCTCAGAAGTGTTATTCTGGCACCTCGACTTTGTTGAATCCTCCTGAGCTGTGCTGGAGTCGGACTGATCTTAGGAGTATAGTTATAAAACAGACCAAGTTACTACAGAGTGCTTTAACTCTAAAAGCAACCACAGAAACTAATTTGTCATACGCAAACTGAAGGACCTACTCCCAAATTTTGTCAGGCACACCTTGCTGTCGTGAAGATTTCAGTGAAAGTGATGGGACTGGGGGGTTCTCAGTGTTTTTCAAAATCTGAGCCGGGGTTAGAACATTGGAAGCTATTGAACAAGTCATTGTTCGGCAATATCACTGGCTACATTGTGTGATTTGGGACAAATTAGCCTTAACAGCTGAATGAGGACTTTGTGGGCTGAGACATAAACCCTTTTGTTCAGAGCTCCATTTGGAATGCTGAAATCTTGCATGAGGTTAAGTTCGATAGTCTACTTGAATTTAATTGATTCTTGACGAACGAAGGGTGTGCAGAGCTGCAATAGACTCTCTCATAAAATAGTAGATACAAATGAGATTTGAAATATAAACAGTACCGAGAGAAATGCATTCTTGTCTTCTTGTGTTGGCTGCTGTCACTCCGAGGGCAGGCTTCACAGCTCAGAGGGCAGCGGAGGAATCCAATCCTCTACAAACCCACACTTAAGTTCTGGAACAACTCTTGTTTCTGTTGGAGCTACTGGCAGAGCTTTTAGCTCTAAATGAGCAGAATCAGAGGAATGGTGTGAGTGTAAGATCAGTAGGAAGGAGGAAAAGGAGTTGAAAGTGTACAAACTGATGTAAAGTATTCCTGGGGCTCAGCGGAGCAGGGAGTTGTTCACTTATATGTGTTTAATAATAAAAGAATACTTCAGAAGACTCGAGCACTTCTTTTTGCCTTCAAATCAAATGTCCCAGTGAGAACTGTGATCCTGTATGAAACACCTGCTACCCTGTAGCATCAAAAAGATGAAAGGTCAGTATGAACTTACACTTTGGAAGGTGCTGTTCATGAGGGCAGGTAAAATACTCAACACTTGGGATGAAACAGGAATGCAACAAAAGCTAAAGTTGGCTTGTGTTTAGGTGAGCATAAAACTTAAGCAAAACGTTGCTGGTCCTGGGAGGATGCAGAGAACTTTTTGTTCATGAATAGACTATAAATAATGTCACCAAACTGAGGAGAAGGCTCTGTGCAGATGAGCTGTAGAGAAACCTTCCCACGTCATCATGGTCTCTGAAGCTAGGCCGTCCTCCATAGGTTGATTGGGATTTCAAATGCCTTAATTTAAAAGGCAGCAGACCATTTAGTTACTTGGTGCACTCCTACTCTTGGGTAAGCATAAGGACTTAGTGCTTAATGAAGAGATCAGACATCCAATTTGCATTTGCTGGGCATATTCAGCCTCTAATAGTAACTTCTGAGCTTGACTGGTTTAGGACGTGAAGCTCACTTTTACGTTATTCCAGCAAATTTAGCAGAATGCGTTATCTGCTCCACTGATGGCCCTTTGCTTTGAGGGAAGGATGGAAGTGTTGGTCTGGAGAGCCTCAACAAGCCATGCTCTGTTTCTCTTATCTGGTCCCCTGGAAATCCTCCCCCAGTGACGTGGAGCTGTGTGACCTTGGGTTGCTGTTTGGCCAGTCCCCTGCTAAAGGGTCTTACATTAAAGCCACACTTCTAATTACTGCTAGCCAAATTGGTTTAGCAAAGCAAGTTAGATTATGGTAATCCTCTTGCTGCTGCACTGTCCTCGAGCAGCAAACAGCACTCATGGGGATGCCCTGGACATGGCAGCTCTTGGCTGCTTGTTCCTGCTTTAGGCAAATCTTCGTTGCTCTTTGAGGTTTGGATCCTAATGTCGATGCTGACTCTAACCACCGAGACCTCGGTGAATGCTTGCTCTTCTAGGTTGAAGAGCACCCTTTCTGTTTTGCTGCCAGTGGTGAGCTGTAGAAACAGCCTCCCTTGGCAGAACACGCACCTCGAAGGCCTGCCCGCTTTGATCCGCCGCCTTCCCAAAGGAACCCCAGTGACTCGAGGCGCAAGGAGGAAAATAAGGCTGGTTTTAGCATGACTTATCCTAAAGAGACGGGGTGGGGCACAGTCTTGCTGTACAGAGCACATCTGTCTGCTGGCATCAGCCTTTGGGTACCTTCTGTTAGTCTTAGACTAATAGGATGAGTCTAGAAAGCGCAGCGAACACTTCTTCTGCCTGCACTTGCTCTTCCACCCCCAGCACCAGGGCTGCTGCTCCCCGCAACACTGGGAAGCTTTTCAAGCTGCTCTCAGCATTGTCTCCTGTCCTAGAGAAACGGTGAGCTCTGATTTAATTGCCATGTGCTGTTTTAACCTCTGTTGTAGGTGGCCGAGAACTACTGGCTGGTGGATAGGCGAGGGGTGAGGAGTCCAAAAAGTGTTGCAAATAAAACGTTGTCTGCTGCAGATAGGGATAGGCAAAGCTCACAAAGCTGAGCTCCCTTCCCCGGGCTCCTTGCAAAACAGCAGTCTGTCTGTACGACTTGCTTGAGTCCCTTCGATTCTCACTTCCCTTTGGCTCCTGGAGGAGCGTTACGCCTTGGTGCAGGCTTTCAGGAACTTCCTCATCGGTCTGATGCACACAACTTAGCTGCACGGCTGCTTTCTGAACGCTGTTAGTGATATTTGGGCTGGGGGAGCATCCAGGCGTTCTCCAGTCCTGCTGGATCTCTCTTCTTCCACGGGGTGCATGTGGTTGTGCCAGGAGCAGCGAGGCACCGCGACTTTCACCCTCAGAGCAATCTGCGCCCAGCCACGAGTACGGCGCAGTGCTACAGGAACCTCAGCTGTCTGGGAACAAAACCCTGTGAGGGTGAAAAGGATGGTTTACAGCCTTGCTGGAGGTGTAATGCTCCGTGAGGGTGCATAAACCAGGGCTGTGTAGGCTGCTGCTTCACCACAGCCTTGGTAGGACGGAGCAAGCCTACAGAAAAGTGTGTTAAGGCCCCGGGAGCACCCCAGCTGTCGAGGAGAGCTTTGTGTGTAAGAGCAAGTCACTTCTCCCTGCTCTGCTGGTTCCCTGGCTGAGCAGTCCGGGCCATCACATCCGTGCAAGCTGTGTCACCGCTTCTGCGCCTGCCACTCAGCATGGAAAGGTGGCTCGTGAAGGTCGTGCTGTGTGTCCTGCTGCCTGCACTGCTCACCTCTCTCCTTCGTTTCCTTAGGCAGTAAGACTGGAAAGCACGTACCAGAACCGCACCCGCTACATGGTGGTAGTGTCTACCAACGGCAGGCAAGACACGGAGGAGAGCATCGTCCTCGGGATGGATTTCTCTTCTAACGACAGGTACGTGTGCTGTCTGGGTGGGCAAGTCCTTGTGTTCACCACGTGTTGAGTCAAGTGCAGAAACCCCTGGCTGGTATCTGCTTTCTGGAGGCTGCTGCAGGTCTTCCAGCCTAACGCCTTTTTTCAGAACCAGAATTCCAGAATTGAAAGGAGTTCAAAGGAAAAAAAAAAAAAAGGAAACAGCACAGGTCAGCATTTCCTCCAAGTCTCAGGCCTGAGTGAGTACATTAAGAGCCCTAAGTGGTCTCTGAAAGGCAAGGTCCCTAACCCTTGTATCTGCACATGAGATGTGGGGAGGACTTGGATGCAAAGAAGCAAAGCTGTGATTTGAGAAGATGGACATCAGGGTTCAGGAGAGCACTTAGGAAATCGACTGCCAGGCAGCGCTTTGCCAAGGTCAGGGCACAGAGGGCCCGATGGGAATGTCAGGGTTGCTGATGGCACATCTGACACAACGCGTGTTCTCCCTAGGCATTAGTGTGTCATCGCTGTAGCAAAAGCTTCATCGATTTTAGTTGCTGCTCACCTCTCCAAGGGCTGGAGAACGTGGCTGGGAGCAGCTTTTGCTGCAGGAGTGACTGCAAGCCACGAGACAGCATCCCCAGCAGCAGAAATTTGGAGAGGGCATGGGGGCGCACAGATCTTTTAACGAATTTTAAGTAAATCTTGGTCTACATAAGAAAAAAAAAAAAAGCAAAACATTTTGGAAGTTTTTGTACAGGCGCTTTTTTTCTAGCTCTGATTTTAGACATGGAAGTGAATCTTGCTGATGACCGCAGTTGGTAGAAATTACTTTCAGGCAGTTAGCAGGGTCACTAGAAACCTTTTGGAACTATTTGGCCATGAAATGACCTTCCCAGCAGCCTGCTGAGCACGACAGCCACCACGCTTAGTTTCGAGTAGCTTGATTGGGATGCTCAGCTCAAGGGATGCCTGCTGAAAAGGGGGAGCAGCCCGATGCTGCCGCTGGCTCCCGGGTCCCTGCCTGTGCGTGTGTGCACAGCTGCAGCTCAGAGATGCTCTCGGGGTAGTGTAAGAATAACTTGTCCTTGCACAGGTTGCTGTGAGCCTGGAACCTGCTGTTGGCTGTGATACACCAGCACAGCCACCTTTGATAGCTGAGAGCTCACTGGCATCCGGGCTTTAATAACATAGCGGGGTTGTTTCAGCTTTCTCCTAGAGTTACTGAGGTTGTGGATGGTCAGTCTGATCCTCCCTCCCCTAGCCCACTTGGTATTTATAACTCAATATAGACTTGTTGCTATGGTCTCTGATAAGCGGTTGCTGAACAGTATCACTAAAAATACCCCGGCCACCTTGGGAAGCCTTTTAAAAACACATCTTTCCATGAGCTCATCTCATGTTGTCAACAGAAATAGCTGCGTGCCGCAGTGTCTCCTTGTGCTGGGCACCGGTCGCTCCGAGGCGTGCGCGTTTCCAGGGCTTCGTGCCTGCTGACCCTCCGAAGCCTCACGTCTTGCCCTCTTCCCCTACTTTTCATGAGCTGCAGGCACCGATGGGGGCTGTTAGGGCTGGTGGAAATCTGAGAGCAGCTAGAGCAAAGCCTAAGGACAGGAGGCGAGTGGCTCTGACTCTTCTCCAAGATGCTGCCTCGATTATGGACCAATTTTGCAGCTTTAAGACTGCGCTTTTTTGTTTGACAGCCTGCTACAGGTTGTGTTGTGGTTCCTCTGCCCATGCCTTTTTCTATCACTTGACTTCTGCTTTGAAATTGGCCTTTTGCTTAGCCTTTCAGAAAGCAGGTGACCATGAGGGCAAAGAGGTCAAAGCAGCTGAGAAAGGAGTAGGATCACCAAGAGGTGGCTGTGCTCAACCTGTAGGTGCGGGAGGGAGTCACCCTACTACTGCACCACACTGGTCCCAGTTCCCAGCACCTGTGGCCGAGGGACAAACAAGAAAACAAAGCTGGGGATCGCAAAATCAGAGCGAGAACCAAACCACTTAACACTTGAGCCTGAGCTAAATTAATGTGTAAAGAAAGCCTTGAGCTGACCCAACACTGAGAGCCTCTTCTGACCTGTGTGGAGCTTGCTGCTTCTGAATCCTGTTTGCTTTTCCCCTGGGTTTACATTAACCCCTTAAGCTTGGTTGAAAGAGCACTGCTGTACCTTGTATCTGGTTGATAATCCCTGCCAGACACCTGTAGAAAACAACACTGACTCTGTTTGTTCCTGAAGCAACCGTGGGATCTATTTTATTTATTTTTTTCCTAATGAATACAAATGTCTGCAACCATTGCTGTGAGATCTGGATAATTGCACGGTGCTGTCGTAGATGCCCTGACCTCCTCTCTCTCATTGCAGTAGCACTTGTACAATGGGTTTGGTGCTGCCGCTGTGGAGTGACACCTTGATCCACCTGGATGGGGACGGGTGAGTGTCCTTTGTACCTTCTAGGTTGGTAGCAGAGGGTCTTAGTGATGCAGTATGGGGTACGGAGGAGGCCTCAAATGAAGTCATGGCCTGAGCAGGTCCAGCAGGCCTCCTGCTGCTGACCTGTCCCAGGTTGGTAGACTTAAAGCCCCTAAATCACAGCGGCTGTCACAGGGAACACCCATAATTGACTTCCCTGTGAATAAACACGCACCGAGACAGTGGCTCGTGTGTGTGTTTAAGCTGGAGTAAAGGAGCTTTTGCTGCTGAGTGGGTGTGTAGTGAAAGCTTCTTAAAGGGATCCTATTATGTGTTCCTCCACCACGCTTGCAGCAGGCAGCGCTCTGCTGAACATGAAGTAAGAATGATGTGTCTCTGCCAAGCAGATGCCTGACTTGCAGGCTCCTGTTTGTGCCAGTCACAAAGGCTGTCCGGCGCAGCGCTTGGAATGACTTCTCTTTCCTTGGTAGCTGCCCCAGGATCACTTTAGCTGCACTCTGTTGCTCCCAGCTGTGGCACTGAATTTGTGTTGCCAAGGTAATCAGCACAGCCCAGCACTGTGCCCCTGTCTTAGTTTTGTTCCTGAACAGCAGCCGCTTTAAAAAAAAGTCACTTTAGAGCTTTTAGCCTGCTATTTTGATCTGTTTGCTAGCTGAACTCAGCAGTGTGCATAGGGCTAGTCCTTTGCTGTTCTAGCGTGCTACAAACTCTGTTGTTAACTGAAAACCTACTTTTGGAACACGTTTTTACTGTGCCTTTTTTCTTCTCTCCAGTGGGTTCAGCGTATCAACAGATAACAGGGTTCACATATTCAAGCCAGTGTCTGTACAGGCGATGTGGTAAGCACTTACTGTAATCTGTCCCAGTGATCCTTTTTCCAAGGTGTTTTGGCTTCTCGGGCTCTTAAAAAGCAGGTGCTGCTTTGCGTTACGGGTATCCTGAGACCTGCTCAACAGCCAGCAGTCTCCTTCAGGGACAGGGAAGGAAGTTTGATGCCAAAGGAAAAAAAGAAAAGCCTGCAAGTGCTGGTAGGCAGCAGCGAGCTCATAACATTGCTGGAGCCGCGCCTTCATCGCAGCTGGGGGCAGGAGGGAATAGGGCAATTTTCTTTGCAAAGGGCTGCTGCTTTGAAGCTCTCCAAAGCAGAATTTTCTATTAATGCGAGCATGCATTTGAAATATTTTATTTGACGTAAATAAGGAAATACACTCTGTACGTATTTTAGGAGTCTCTGTTTCCAGTGAGACATGTACATTGTGATAGCAAGAAGGAAAGAGAAGCTGCCTGCATTTTTCTTTCCTTTTAGGGTGGTTCATGTAAGAATGTAGTGGCCATTAAAGTATTTCTGGCTCAAGCTTCTTTGCATTGCAGAAATACATCCCCCGTCAGGGTGTCATGCTACTGTGTCACCCCAGTGATTTTGACCTGGATTCTTCTGATCACAGTCAAAGATTTAAAACAAGCTAAAAATAGGGGAGAGGGATTTGTTTCCCAGCAGCAGCTGAAGAAACTTCTAACATCCCTCATGCAGTGAGGGAGGGCAGACACCCAAACACCTCAGTGAAGTCAAGCCCTAAACCCTGGGGTGTGCAGCTCTCTATGTCTCGTTCCTGGATGTCCCTGCCCTGCATGTGGAGAGGTGACAGCACAGCAGGATTGGTCAGAGCACCCATATGGGATACAGTTGCTGTGCATCATACTCACAGCTTAGGCAGTTGGTTTTGGAGCCAGTGACACAGGTGCCTCTGCCCTCTGAATTTTGGGTATCTTTGCTCTAATCTGGGCAAGAGGAGTGTGTCTTCAGTTAAGGCAGCAGGCTCTTGCAGTGTGGTGATCCTTGCAGGACAGCCCCTGCCCAGGTAGCACCAGACTTTGTACCCACTGGGTCACGAGCAGCACCCAGGATTTGGCAGCTGCTTTGTGCTCAGTGCCAGCCTGAGGAAGAAATAATAATCCTGCAAGTATTTTTTCCCCTTCCTAGGTCTGCCCTGCAGAGTTTACACAAGGCTTGTGAAGTGGCACGAAGCAACAATTACTACCCAGGGAGCCTCTTCCTCACGTGGGTCAGTTACTATGAGAGCCACATCAACTCCGACCAGTCGTCGGTCAACGAGTGGAATGCCATGCAAGATGTGCAGTCCCACCGGCCCGACTCGCCTGCCCTCTTCACAGATGTGTAAGTCGGTCCCACTCTGCTGAGCGGAGGTGTTTGGCTTTTGAGCAGTGCAGCCTCCAGAAGAGGAGGCCTGGTTGCACAGACTTTGCTCGTAATTAGGTACTAATGAGGAGAGATTTCCTGTTCAAGGTAATAAACGGACCTGGTTAGGTAAACACCGGTGCTGGAAGTTTTGCCCTCTTGGGGCTCCCTTCCGTCTCCTCCAGCCTCTGTTTTCATTTTGTTTGTTTACCTTGGGCTTTAGGCTCTCGTATCTTTGCAAGGTAAGTGCTGTGTTACTGCAGTAGAGATAGGTGTGGTGCAATCTGCTGCCTGGGCCTTCCTGTTTGTTAGTTTTGTCCTCTGGTTTCCAGGCCTGGTGCTGTCTGGAAGGAACAGGTTTCTCTGGACTTTGCTCTTACACTGAAGCATGTCTCAGCACATGTTTGGAACAACATGGTCTTTATTCCTTACACGGTTCGTTTTGGTGTGAAGCCTTTAGGTAGGGACTTAAGTCTGTGAGCTTGGAAGCATCCTCTTTGGCATCCATCTGATACACAAGAGAATGAGGACAAGGAGCAGTGCCAGTTTTCTTGGCTCTGAGGAGCTCTTTAAGCATGGAACAGGGCTGTCTGGAGGTCCCAAGCTGTCTCCAGCTAAATGCTTGGATGTCTGGTGATGTACGGCCTAAAACAGTGGCTGACGTAGATGCGTAGTCAGTTTGGAAAGGCAGAATTTATAGGCTGTCAATATTCGAGGGTTACAACCTCTGTAATTAGTAATTGCTGATGGTACTGATACCATTTAACCTCAAAGTACTCTGTGTCCAGATGTGTTGCCAAGTATGAGGGCTTAGTTGCCTGGTTTTTAGAAGAAATGACTTCACAAGCCCCAGCTGCTTTCCCAGTGTAACGGTGCCATTGGCTGATTTATGCTCTCAGAGATTTCATTTTGTTGGAGTTCAGTGAGTGAATAACAATGCTAACGCAGTTATTCAGCTGTGAACAGGTCTTCACACTTGATTGTTTTTTAATGTATGAGGAGGGCGGCTGAGAAGTTTTGGCAGGGTGTCAGATTAATATTCTCGTAGCTTTTCATATATATATGTATTTTAGGTAGCCCACCCTTTCCCCGGTGGCAGGAATTGAATTATCTCCTGGGGACACCTGGGCAGCATTCTCTTAATCGATTCCTGGAGTAATGCTTGAGGTTAAAGGGACTGGGAACTTTGATGGTTTTTATTTGTGACCCACCAGTTGGGCACTTGTAAAGCAGAAGTGTCTGTGCTGTCGCCATCCTGGCAGCCTTCCAGAGGAACAGAAAGGTGGTGGGAGATGTTACCGCTGGGCCCCTTCTGAGATGGTGATGGGTCAGGCAGCTCTGTGCTGCTGCTCTGTTGCAACTTCCCCTGGTGTTAGGCAGGCTATTTTTGCAGCTGGTGATAAGGCCCCTGGCAGCAGAGGCTGGAGGAATGCACAGAGGCTTAGCTGCCCTCTTCTCTCCATGTAAGGAACTCTGGAGCTGTTACCTTTCCAAGAAAGGTAGGGAGAGGCTCAGATATTGCTCCAGAGAGTATAATGCAGCCTTCCCAATTTAAATTTTACCAAATACCAGAGGGTCTCTGGATGACTACAATGGATTAGGAGCGTTCAGTTGGTCTCTTTCATATACAACTGGGAATGTAAACCGGGCTTTACAGTCACCTGAATTCCTTTCAGCTGAGGATGTGCTTGGGGAAAGTAGCAGGAGTATCTGAGACTCTGTGGGGTATCCAGGCTGAACAATGCCAGTTTTAAAAGTGCCATAAGTTTGGTTCATTTCCCCTCCTGTTGACTCTGTTTCTCTCTTGTGATAGCCCGACTGAGCGGGAACGCACGGAACGGCTAATAAAGACCAAGTTAAGGGAGATCATGATGCAGAAAGATTTGGAGAACATCACATCAAAAGAGGTAAGTGGTGAGGGAGCAGCACCGGAGGCACTGTTGCACAAAGTAGAGAGCTCTTTTGGCCGTGAGAAAAGACCAAAAGAGAAAATTTCACGTGGTTTCCTTGTGTTCTTCCTCCCCACCCAGATACGCACTGAGCTGGAGATGCAGATGGTGTGCAACCTGCGGGAGTTCAAAGAGTTCATAGACAATGAAATGATAGTGATCCTCGGGCAGATGGACAGCCCCACGCAGATATTTGATCACGTCTTTTTGGTAAGCCTGACAGCAAGTTCCACAGAGCTCCAGCTGTGAGCACACCTACCCCTTCTCACCGTGCCCTGGTTGAAGCAGGGCTTTGGAGGAACTTCAGGGATCTCCAAAGGAGAGGTTGGCTGGTCCCGAGGTCACATAATGTTAAGCAAGACACAAAAAACTAGGGCTGTTGAGCACTGCTTGGCTGTGCTAAGTTTTACCAAATACCAGCGAATCTGTAGTCCCTGTCACTAGAGGGTGAAATGGAAAAAAAAAGTCTTCAATTTTAACTTCTCAGCGCTGTTTCCACTGACGTAAGACTAATTTTGTAGCTTCAGCTGGCCAGGGTACCCACACATCAAGTTCTTGGGAAGGACACAGCTACAGCAAAGAGGGAGGGGAGCAGTTGGCACAGGCTGTGTAAAATTCAGGTGGAACGACACTTTTACAGCATGGAAAGTTCTGAGTTCATGCGATCCAGGGGGAGCGGAGGAGTTGAACCAAGAATCCTGGAGATCAGTCGCTTAAGGAAACATAAATGTTTCGCCTCTTAATGTTTTGCTTGCTTAGTTGCCTTTCATTGCTGCTGGGGCCTGTCTAATTGCTACACCTCCTTCTGGTGAGTCAGCACTCCGCTGGATTTCCCAGCCCTGGAGGAACGGACGCAGGTTTGGTTGGGCTGCCTAGCCTGCGAGCTTGGCTCGGCTTTAAACAAAGCCATTCCTCTTGGACCAGCTGGTCTGGCCAAACGGAGACGGCCTCTCCCAGCCTCCTGAAGCTTAATGCTATGGCTCAGAAGGGATGGGGTATGTTAATGTGAGTGCTCCCAAGAAATTGTGGTGGGGTGGAGCCAGGAAACTTCAAGTACCTCCGATGTAATGTGTTTTTGTGGACTAGGTGTTCCCAGGAGAGGCTTGTTACAGGATTACAGTGCTAGTCAAAGGCAGCGCAGGCAGCTCAGTCCAAAGCAGAGCCCGGAGTCTTGGCTCTGAGTACGTTTAATGGGAACAAGACCATTAAATAAAGTTTGCAGGCAACACCAAGGAGGCGGGCTGAGGCTAACGTGTGGGATAAAATGTTTTCAAGCAGGCCCTGTGCTGATGAGCAGCAGCTTAATTCAGCAGCGTGTGTACCACAGGGTAGAGCTGTGCTGTGAGGTCTTGGGGAGGCACAGAGCTGCTTCCTACCGGGTGGAGGCAAGAGCCCTGTGGGATCCTACGTATGGAGTGCTAAAATAACACAGCAGGAAATGGGAGACCTGGTGATGTTGCTGATTGTGGATCAAAGGACAGGAGAAAAGGCTTTACCCACCGCAGCATTGTTCTCCATACCTGTGGAAACCGCTGCTTCCCGGGCCTGAATTAAAGGACCCTTCCTTGGCCAGAAGGAGACAACATGAAACCAAGTCTGGGGGCTAGTGTGGTACACCAAGAACCACAATACATCTGTTGGCGGGTTCTGACCAGCACAGCACAGAGCCCCATGGTCCTCCTTCAGGTTGTGCGCAGCTCTGGACTTTGGGATTGACCAGATCTGTGGCCACAGGCAGATTCTGCTGGAATCTGGGCCATCGAGGCATGAAACATTTGCCCCCTTTGTCTTGCTCAGAATTCAGAGTCCCATCTGTGCTGAACCCGTGAGCAATGCCCTCATTATGAAGGTTTGTCTTGGGAAGTAGTTCAGCCGTGTTTTGTTTGTTGCATCAGGATAAGACATCTTGTTTATTGTGTCAGGAGAAGACACCAGACTTGTCCTTGATCACTGGCAGAACAGTAACACGGCCCTCCCTGGGTGTGTGCCTACCTCTAGATGAGGGCTGTGCGTGCTCAGGGCTTCTCTGCGAGCTCTGTAGTTGATGCAGGAGCACGCCTGTGAAGCAGATAGCCTGCACACCGTGACTTTGGAAGGAAGCTGTTGTCTGAGTGGCCTTGTCCTCAGCTGAGCTCTTTGTGTTTGGGCAGGAAGCAAGCGGCTTGGAGGCCCTGGGGAAGAGAATTAGCTCACCAGGGTAAAGCCTGCTTGTTCCTGTGCTCACACAGGCTTTGAGTTCAGGGAGGCAATGTGTATATCGAGCGAGCTTACAGTGCTGCTGCCTTTGATCTGCAAGATGGGTGTTTCATGTATAAAGAGCACCTGGATGGCTTGAAACACCAGCAGCCTCCCTTCTGTGGGGCAGAGCTGTCAGCAGCCTCCAGGGAAAGGGTGGAGCGGTCTCATCTTTGAGGTCGATTCCTCAGCGGTTTACAAGAAGTGCCAGGGTATGGTGCTGGGCTCCTGCTTTGCAGAGCTGCCCGCTGCTTCGGGACAGGTCTGGTTGATGGGGTGAGATAAGGGGCTGAACACCAGCCTGGTTACCACCCTTCTGTGTGCTCCTCTACTCAAGAGACACCTACTCCCTGACACTTGGCTTGCAAGCTTCCTCAGGTTCACTGGTGACCATCCATCCCTCTATCAGCTGTCTGGCCATGCCTTCCTGCTGGCTGATGTGTCTCTGTGTGTGTTTTCCCTGCAGGGCTCTGAATGGAACGCCTCCAACTTGGAAGACTTGCAGAACAGAGGGTAAGTAGCTCCAGGCCATCAGCTTAAAAGCGAGAGCTTGGCCTCAACACTTGTCTATGCAACAAACTCTATCCTTTACCTGCTGTGTAACCTGAGTCTCATTAAAGGGTTTGCAGATCTGAACAAGCTCTCGCTTCCTCTGAAATCTGTGTCCCACAAGCAGGCACCCTAAAGTAAAAGAATCCCGTTCCCTGACCTTGACTGACATCCCCTTGGCAAACGAAGGAGGCCAGCAGTGATCTCACAGCTATAAGCAGCAGCAAGCTGCAGTTCCTTAGCTGGGTGCTGCGGAGTTGGCCCCGTGCCCTTTGCTCCAGCCTGGTGCTCTGGGCTGAGGCCTCGCGATTACAGAGGCATTCTGGAGTCTGGACCTCCGGGCTGTGGCAGGAAGGAAAACGTGTCAAAGAGCGTTTGTTCCTTCGAGTGGGGCCTGGAGGAAACAAGTCCTGTCGCTCCTTGGCTTAGGTGGGCTCCTCTGCTTTCTGCCTTTCCTCTCTTTCAGACCTGAGGTTAGTGTCCTGTCTCTAGACCAGGTGGGTCTGAGCACCAGGATTACACAATTAAACCATTATTTACAGGCTTGGCTTATATATGCCAATCCATTGAGGGGAAAAAAAAAAACTAATCACTCTGCTGAACTGAATTACTACTGCTCCATGGAGAATCAGTATATCAAAACTGACTCCCCTTATTGAGCTAAGGGTCTGCTGTGGTTTCCTTGGGTCCCACTTGACTGCTAACGATCTCAGACCTGCTAGGGAAAAGGGATGTCACTCCCTCGCAGTGCTCTTCTGTGTTACTGCTGCAGCAGGGGGAAAGATTCACAAAGGGGCTTCGAGAAAGTATCCAGACACTAACTGAACAGCCTGGGCAGGAGCTCCTGTGACACAGGTGGTGTGAACACTTAAAACAGAGAGGTGGTGGGGGCAAGCAGAGCAACCTGACAGGCTGTGCAGGAAGAGGCTAAGCTCTAAATCAGGGGCTGAGCTCTGAACTGCTCAGAAAAACCTTTTGTCTGCGTGAGCCAATGCTTCCTTGTGCTAAGTCCTCATTTCCAAGGAGATATGTTCAAGACTGCAGCTTCTAATGCTTTGAGTTTTGCCAATCACAAAGCAAGGCGAAGCTGCTATCTGGCAGCTGTGATGTCTCTGAACTCACTGTGCTCTGCACGCTCTGCATTCTTATCTGCTGTCTGTTTCCGTGCAGGGTGCGGTATATTTTGAATGTGACTCGAGAAATAGATAACTTCTTCCCGGGCCTCTTTGAGTACCACAATATTCGGGTGTATGATGAAGAAGCAACAGATCTTCTGGCTTACTGGAATGACACCTACAAATTCATCTCCAAGGCAAAGTAAGTCTTCAGAACAGAACAAACCCATTTAGAAGATGTATTACTAACCATTGATTATTCTCCTACTGATTTTCTCAACTGCTTTTCTTTCTTGCCTGCCTATTCATGTTGTAGTCTAAGTGTTTGGAGTTGCCTTCCACACATTGTCATTCTTACAGGTGCTTGTAAAAGAAACAAGCAGGACTAATGAGTGTTTTCTGCCCAGTTGCAGTCCAGGCAAATCGTGGAGATCTGTAGCAGAGATCTAAAAGTTCACCTGCTGCTTAAGGAGTGCAGTGGATCTGCAGTGTGCTGGTGGGAGGGAAAGGCAATAACAAATCAAGTAGGGCTTATCAAAAGTGAGAAGTAAAATCTTGCAAACTGAACACAAACATAAGCTGCTCCCTGCTTTGTTAGGTAGTACTGTGAAGCCCATAGTCTGGAAGTGGGTTCTTGTGTGATGCAGAGCAAACTCTTCCCTTTTACAGGATAAATGCCTGGATAGGTCTCCGAGCTGTCAGTTACGCCGAGTAATCTGATAGTGGATGTTGGAAGTAGTCCCTTTTTGCTGCAAAGAACTGCATCCCAGTTACATGAGCTGCCTCCAGCTAATTCAGCAGCCTCCTTGAGGGAAAACTGGTCAGAAAGCAGATTGGCATATGTTGCCTTTAAAGTATTATTTCCATTAGAGCAGTCTGTCTTCTCTTAACCACAGCTGGTGCTGGCAATTTCTCATAGACTTTAAAAGCTGACTTGTTTGAGTATGGCTCTCTTGAGCAAGTTACAGAGATTTATTTTAATTTAAGATGGTTTCTTCAAAAGACATCACTGTTTCCCCTTCAGTATTGACTTTGAAGTGTTGTCATCCTCACAAGTGTTCTTCTGCCCAGAATATTTTCCACTGGGGCTTGAATGATTGGGCCTCAGCTCTGTGTGTGAGGTGATGGAAGTTGTTAATCTTCCAGGTTGGACCAATTACCGTACCCCTTTCTTTGCACTGTCTGCTTGTTAGTCAGAGGTTTGGGGGTTTTGTTGGTCACCAGGAGCGTGGCCTCCCTGGTTGTCCTGTGGGAACTTCACGTGGCTGGCAGTCGAGAAACCTGGCACTTAAAGGAGAAAATTCTAGGTGCCAAATCAAAATCTTCTCATCCTGCTCTGCGCCAGCGCTGCCCAGTGCATGGAGCAGACAGATAAGGGCCCGCTAACCTCCCTCCTCCGATTTCATGGCTGAGAAACACTTCTGAATTCCTTGGAGCTGGGTGCTGGCTGCCCTTTTGGGCGCTACCTGGACCAGCCTCCCCCAGGCAGAGCGGCTGCTCATCGTGCTCAAAGGCTCTGTTTGCTTTCCTTTCCATGAGAAAAATCTCTCTCAATAGGGAGAGAGGTCTAGGAGGGGGCTAGGCAGGGTTTCTTACACCAAACCATAGCAGTGTTGGTTTTGTCTAGCCAGCTGCCAAACCCAGTACGTTGTCAGTAGCGTAGGGATGCTGTGTTAGTCTTCAGCAGTTTTCATAACAACTGATGTTTGTCCACGTTGTGATAAAAGCTTTGGAAGAACTCTTGTAACAAAACCTGTTAAGAATATTAAGGTCTTGTTCTTCACTTTCTTCGTGTGTCTTGCTCCAGTTTGTAAATTGGATTACCAGATCACATCCAAGAGGCTACAAGCGAGGCCACAGTGTTGAAAACATGTTTGGTAGTGCTCAAGGAGAGAAGTCGCTGTGCTCTTAAGCTTCTCAGAGGCTGTGTTTTCTGCTTCATGACTCTTTGCCTTTCTCTTGCTCTAGGAAAAATGGTTCAAAGTGCCTGGTGCACTGCAAGATGGGAGTGAGCCGCTCGGCATCCACGGTCATCGCCTACGCCATGAAGGAGTACGGCTGGAACCTGGACAGGGCCTACGACTACGTGAAGGAGCGGCGCACCGTCACCAAGCCCAACCCCAGCTTCATGCGGCAGCTGGAGGAATACCAAGGCATCCTGCTGGCCAGGTGAGCAGAAGGAGTGACCCAGATTTACCCATTTTAAGTCATAACGCTTAAATGATTGACTCTGTTATTTTAATTAGGACTTTCATCGCTGCATTAAGTAAGGTCGTGGTTATCTGGGGGAAGATAGTGCTCTGTTTGCATGGGTTATCTCAGCTGAGCTTGGGAAAATGGGTATAATGAAGAGCTTTTAGGAGCCTGTTTGGCTTCTAGGGTTGGTGGTTGGTTTGTTTTTGTTTTTATTTTTGGAGAGTAGCATCCCGTGAGCTGCTATCTGAGTGCAGCATTCAGATCTGTGCAGGCTCCAGCAGAGATAAACGATGTCCCCATTGCTTGTAACATCACTTGGCAGGGAAGTCGCTTTGTCTCCATCTCAGCCTTACAGTTCCCTGTTGAACATGCCCCTCCTCAGCAGCTGGTGCGGTTTTATTTAGATCCCTTTGGTGAGTGTTGGTGTTAGGGGAGGGGACAGGATGTTCTGTGCATTGCAACAGCAGTGTTTATTCCTGCATGGAGTCCTGAGGCTGGTCTGGAGCTGGGCCTGGGTATGGGCAAGTGTGTTGTAACCCCGAACCTATCACCTGATTAGCAAAAAGACATAAATATTGCAAGTTTCTGAGAAATCTGCTTGTAAGCTCTGTTAAGCAATGCCTCCACGTGATCAGCTGGAAGGAGGTAGTGATACTCCGTGTTTCACCAGAGTACAGTATTTTGTTTGGGATCCTGGTGTGCCTTGCAGGGGAGCAATTTCAAGCAGAACTTACCCAAGCTGTGCCCTTCCTGTCACAGGAGGTGGCTCTGTGCATGTTTTGACCCAAGTATTTCACACCTTAGTGCGGTTGAAATGTGCCTGCCCTTTGCTGTTCTTCACAACAGCTCAGGTACCCACGTGCTATCTTCAGGACACGCAGGACACTCATCTCTGTCCTCATCTTGCTTTTGTCCCTTTGGTCTTTCCTATCCACTTGCAAAGACCTCCCTTCCCTTTCTGTGCTCAGGATTTCTTTGTCCACCTGCTTCCAGCCCTCTTGTCATCTCTGCTGTTAGGCCAGGTCTGGATTCCTGGTTTTTACACCAAACCCCTGGTGTGACTTCCTCCTATCACTGCACTATGCTTCCTCTTTCTCTCTCAGCACAGACGAGCAACCTGAGAGCATTTCCCAGCTCATTTATTCCCTGTTTAGGTGCACCCACAGGATCTTTGTCCTCCACCTCTTCCCATGCCTGCCTTCCTCTTCCCTGTTCCCCAAATGTTGGATGCCACAGTGACTCCTTCTACCTGAAAAAGGAGGATTCTCAGGATAGGTCACAGTCAAATAGATATTTTAAGAAATGCTGCTCTTCTGCACTGAGGAAACCATTTGAGACAAATACCACACCTGCCTTGGCTGCCTCATGTGATGCCACTGCTGGTACCAGTGAATAAAGGTCAGTGCTTAACTCTGAGCTAGAGGTGACCTGACCGCTGTGGTGTGCTACATAGCGCCGGCGGGCTAGGAAATTAGATCTCTCTGGGGTGCACTGAATGGACAAAAAGAAGCTTTTCAGATGGGAAAAGCACACCGACATCCTGTGCAACCCTCACAGGTTGGTGAGCACCTGCGAAGAGCCCTAGGCTGGTAGCAGCCGGCGTACCACATCTTCAAGCCCTGCAATCGCTTTGGGTAATCTGTCAGCCTGTGAGCTGGTGGCACACGTACAAAGCCACCCTGTACAAACATTCTGGTTAAGGATGGTTTTTTCTCCTGTCTCTTTCAGTATTTTTTTTTTCCTCGGGAGGTAAATCTTTCTTGCTGCCAACGTTTGCGTGGTGTGTGGCTCCCCTCCCACTTGAGCGCAGCACAGCTCCTGACCTACTCTGCAAGTCCCCATATGAACACAGTTACTCGTGAGGCTTTAAAAAATGCAGGAACACTGCATTACATCTGTGCGTGGAGGGCTAAAAAGCCTGCAGTAAATGAAGCTTCACTGAAGCAAGGAATAGCCTCCGTGCTGCAGAAACGGTCCTCCTTTATGCGGTTCCTTTCTCGGCTCTAACTGCTTTTTCTCCCCTTTCTTGGCTGTTATTTAGCATTGCCCTCTGGCTGCCTTGTTTATTCCCGTGGTATTCCAAGCCAGGTAAAAACAAAAAACAAGAAACCATCGGATTCACGCTCATGTGACTGCTCGGATTTCAGAGGGAAGGTTTGGGAGGGCAGCCATGTGCTCGCACTATCTGGTTACAGTTTTGTGCTGGGCTTACAGCAACTGGGATATGTTTTCCAGCTGTAAAACGAAAACCCCCCTGCCTGCACAACAACACGTGTGCTGGGCTTTGGAACAGCTGTACTTCCTGGGGCTGGTTAAACCATCCCCTCCCTCCGGTGATAGTGACAGAGAAGTTAGCCCTGTTTCTTTGATTAGTTATGGGTGAGTTGCAGCAAAAGAGTGCTTGGCATTGCTCGTCCTTGTGCAGTTTGTGACCCAGCAGCAGTGGCTTTACACGGGGGCCTGGAGACCTGGCTGCCGTGTGGGGTTGCCACAGGAGGCTCCAGGTTCAGTGCTAGCACATCCATGAGCTGTTTTCCCCATCCTGAGAAGGCCAGGAGTGCCTGTGGGCTCCAGGAAGGGCCGTGGGCTCTGGTTCTTGGACCTGTTTTTAGCACCTCTCGCAGGCTGTAAGGCTGGAGGAAGCGTGAGGTGACAAGCTAACAGGATGCAAGGCACCTACCCGGGGCTGGCTGACATCTGTTCTGATCGCAGGTCAGGGCTGTGCTAAGCACGTTTGGTTTGTCCTTGCACAGAGGCAATTTTGACTTTCAAACCACAGGCACAGCTGAGTGCTGAAGCAGCAGAGCTGGAAGTGCCCCAGCACGAGGTGCTGAGCCGTGGGCAGGACTGGGCCTGTAAGCTGGTGGACAGAGTTTGAGGAGGGTGTTAGGAAAGGCTTGAAGCACCACTGAAGCTCAGAAAACGTCAGCAATCCTCCCCAGGTCACCCAAGCAGAGGCACGGGCAATCCTTGCCATCCTGTATGGAGCCTCAGCAGGAGCCTCCTTCATGGACAAGCCCGGTTCTGGTGCTGGTGTCCTGCTTTGCTCCAAAACCCATGAGGGATGGAGCACCTACACCCCACAGCAGTGCCCTGCAGCATCCAGACCTTCCTCTTCTCCTCTGAAAGGACCTGGATCTGCCCTGTGCCACATGGGAAGGCTGCAGCTGGTTTATGGGGCTAGGGAGCTAAATCCACGATGGATCATTTTCCCTAGCTGTTGGGCACCCACAACTAAATTGCTGCATTGTAATTAGCTCAGTAGCCTCTGTTAATTAACTTATTGCAGCCCGTGGATGTGTCTGGGAGCGCCTGCTCACGCTTAGCAGGGGACGAGGGAGCTTTGGCCAAGTCTCCTGCAGATTCGAGGACTTTTTGTGGTATCTGCTCTCCTCCTAGGGGCAAGCGGTGGAAGCACAGCCCTGTGGCCATGGTCACTTCACAAAGCCCTGGCAGATGTGGCCAGCTGGTGTGGTTTCATGGCGAGAAGTTGCCTCCTTTGCTCTCTGTAAGCCCAGAACATGGGCTGGTTGTTTTTGGCAGGTGGGAATAACGAAGCTGGTGCAGTGCTTTGTGACTGCTCAGACCTTTCTAAAGGGGCTTTCCAAGAGCTGGAGAACTTTTGACCTTCCTTCCTGTGGAAAAGCAGGTGGTGTTTGGGGCCGCTTGTTGACTGTAGAGGATGTCTTCTGTGTTTTCCTGTCTCACTCACACACGTACACACGCACAGAGCCCTTTCTGGTTACCAGGGCCTGGGGATTGACCACTGAAATTTTTCAAAGAGGGAGCCACAAGGAAATGGGGCTTCAGTGCCACCATCCAAGACCAGGGGCCCTGTCCCATCTGGCCGGTGCTTACCTGCAAGCAAATGGAGAAGTGTGTGTTGGCTAAGAACCAGATCCTGTAGTCAATTAAATGCTGCAATTGATTGAGTACACTGATAAAAACACTGCTGGGGAGTACGTGTGTGTGTGTGGAGCAGAACAGTGCGGTGGAATTTAGGGGCTGGAAAGCGGCGTGGTGTTGGATCAACCTCTCCAGCAGCAGGTTTGGCCCTGAGATGTTTAGGTTCAGCTGCACTTGTGGTTGATGACTCTGGTGTTTGTCACGGCTTTTCACGTAGGCTGCATCCTCTTAGAACAAGGTGGGTCTGGCCCTGGTATGTGAAAACACAGCTCAGTGTTTCCTCTGCTCTTCTTTCCCACAGCAAACAGCGCCATAACAAGCTGTGGCGCTCGCACTCGGACAGCGACCTCTCAGACCACCACGAGCCCATCTGCAAGGCCGGGTTGGAGCTGAACAAAAAGGAGATCACCAGCTCGGCCGACCAGATCTCGGAGGCCAAAACCAACGACAACCAGCAGCCCATGTCTCCCATCTACTCGGCCGAGCTGGACAGGGAGCAGCAGCTCCCAGAGGATGCCAACATGATCGAGGAGACGTGCGTGAAGGAGAGGAGGATCCACCTGGAGTTCACGTGTAGAGACTTCCACGCTGAGCAGATGGAGGACAAGCTGAACCTCAACAACATCAACGGCTGTACGGCAGGGTGCTGCGTGGATTCTGTCCCCACTGATAACTGCCATGCTTCCGAGGCCTTAATGCAGCTCCAGCGCCCCTTGGAAATAACGGAGTTCCCGGATTTGACGGTGGACGACCTGGAAAAAGATGCCCTCAAACCCGATATGAACGTGCACTTGGTCCCCATGGAAGAATTCACTTCGTGCTTAAAAGACTTCCCCCAGTCCCCAAACCAGAACTCCCTGAGTCCCCAGCAGAACGCCCAGCCCGAAGTGACAGACCTCAGCACAGACAGGATTGATTTCTTCAGCGCTTTGGAGAAATTCGTGGAGCTTTCTCAGGAGAGCAGGTCCCGCACCTGCTCCCACTCCAGGACAGAGGAGCAAGGGAGTGGCAGGAACGGGGTCCCCAGGGTGCCCGCGCTGGAAGTGCCCCCAGCTGCAGACGTGGGTGCAGATGCTCGGAGGAACAGCTCTGGAAATTCCCCTCAGGCATCCGATGACTCTTCCACAGATGAAGAGCAACAAAAGGTTAAAATAACTTGCTTGGTTTTTTTAGGAAGTACTGCTCAAACGTGGCTGTGGGTAGTTCTGCTGGGAGCTTGCTGCGGGCAGGGGATTTTCTAGGTCTAGCTGTCAGTGAACAGGGGTGGGATTGCTAGATAACTTACCCTTTTCTTTTCTGTTTAGATACTTGCCATTTTCTGCATTTTTTTCCTTAAACATCTATTTACTGGCTGTGGCAGGGCACTGGCTGAGTCAGCCCTGCCCTGCCCTGGTCTGCTGTTCTCATGAAAAACTTATTTTTGAGTTTCACATCAGGAGAGCGGATAGGTGGGACTTGACCCATTAGTGCAGCTGAACCCTGAACAGTTGAGGCCAGCCAGCATCCTGAACCTGCGCGGATATTCATCTGACTTGAGGAATCCACCAAATAATGGGACAAAGCTGGCGCTTTTCCCTAGTTGGAAAGCACCAGCACTGGGACAATAAATTGGGGCAGGTGTAGAGCTTTCACTGATGGAATAAAATGAGTTCGTTTGGGCCCAGGGTGCTGGAGTCAGGGACGTCCTGGTTGGCTTCTCTCCTGGGGCAGAGAGAGGTTTGAGAGAATTTAGCAACCTCTGCATTTAGGTACCTTTCTGTCCTAATTGCTTTCCACCCTGCAGGGCTCTCACAGGGATTGATGGTGTCCAGGGCCATCCTTTTCTAGGAGCCTCTCTTATTTAAATTCCACCCTGCATTGCTTGAATCTTTTCCATCTCCATGTGAGGCAATAAGGCTCTTCCAAACACAAGAGGCCGACGCTCTCTCCTGTGATTTGGCAGCAGGAGCGTCTGTGCTGCTGGGGGAGCCTCTCTGGCCATTTTCCTCGGGGAGTGTTTCAGTGCTTGGCCATTCTGTTTTTGTTTGCTCCCCTACGTGAGCAGAATCTTCCACGTTTTCGGTTCAAAAATGCACTTTTAGCAGTATCTGGATTTTTTTTTTTTTGTTAACTGAACTATATTTAGGGAAAAAAAATCCTTTGGAATTCATGGCAATGAAATAACAATTCTTAAATCTCAGCCCAGGTGGAAATCCAGTCCGGAATACATTAAGCACAGTCCGAGACAATATTGCTTCTGTGTTGGTAATCGCTGTGTGCTTACACATTAGCACTTGTTCTTTCTGTTCCTTTTGGGGGGTGCTCCCCCACTGCTTTTAGGCAGCTTGCTGTGTGTCAGCACAGCCGACCCGTTTGTAATTCCCCTGTTTGTGCCTTGCAGGAGGTCCCCGAGCTGCCTGGCGCAGGCCATCTCACGCAGTCCCACTCTGAAAATGCCATTTCTGTGAAAGAAATCATCACGGAGATCGAGTCCATCAACCAGGGAGCAGCACCTGCCCAGCAGAAGGAGGCTTCAGCCACCGCCACCCAGACACCAAAGAGGACCACGGTGCACGACCTGCCCGTGGAGGTGGTTTGGGCGTCGGAAAGGGTGGAGCAGAGCGAGGGAGCCTGCGCTGGACACCAGGAGAAGGAGAGGGACCCTCTGCAAGCTGAGCGAGACGCTGCCCCCTCGCCGCAGCTCTCTTCCTGTAAGTCTGACCTGGAGGAGAGCAGCCCTGCGGGGGAGCAGCAAAATGCTAACCCGGAGCCCAAGTGGTGCCCCGGCTCCGTCCGGCGAGCCACCTTGGAGTTCGAGGAGCGCTTGAGGCAGGAGCAGGAGCACCAGCATGCGCCCCCAGCCTGCGTCTTACCGACCCGCAAGAACTCCAGGAACGACTCCGCTGCTGCTGAGCTCCTGCCACGGGGGAAGACGGAGGAGCCACCCCTGGAGCTGGCTCCAGAGGACAGGGCACGGAGCGAGGAGCTGCTGCCCCCGGGGGCAGAGCAGCCTGCAGGCAGGCACCCACCCGCACCTCGTGCTAATCCTGTGCAGGAGCCGCTGCCCACAGAGCCCAGCCCAGGGCAGGAGGTGCAAGAGCGCAGGACGGTGGTCTCGTTTGATGGCACGGAAGAGCCAGCACTGCCTTCCCTCCTCCCCAAAAGAATCGAAATCATCGAGTACACTCCCACGGTCAGGGCTGCGGAGCTGGCCGCAGCCATCCCTCCGCTAGATGAAAACTTGAACCCTTCACTGGGCTCCGAGAAGGCCCCGACCTGTCCCGGAGCTCCGACGCTGGTCAATCTGTCACTGCCAGAGCACGCGGTACAAAAGCAAGCCACCTCCACCCAGGGCAGCCCCAGCGAGGAAGGTGCTGGGCTCTCTCTTCACCCCGGTGCTGCTTCCCCCTATGCCCAGGTGGCCAGTACGCCTTCAGCCAGCCCCGATGGCTCGTCTCACCCCTGTGTAGTTCACCTGGAAGGCGTCACCGAGCAGAGCACGAGCACAGACACTGAGCCAGTGGCGCCGTGTGGCGCTGAGGGAGATGCAGATCTCCCGTTCAGGGACAGCAGCCAGCCTCCGTGCCGGGGCAGTGCTGGCTCCTCGAGGCAGCTGAGCGGCGAGGACTTATCCAGCCACCGTGCCGAAAACATGGACCTGCTGGACATCTCCTTCCTGTGCTACAGCCTCCCCCACAGCTCCAGCAGCCACAGCGTGGGGGAGCGCAGCAACAGCCCCGGGCTGGTCAAGCAGCGAGCAAAGGAAATCGAAGCACGGATCCGGCACGCGGGGCTCACCACGCCTTCCCACATGAAACGCTCCGCGTCCTTGGCCAAATTGGACTGCCTGGACCTCTCCAAGGACGACTTATCCGAGAGGCAGTCGGCCTCCTCCAACGCCCACCCCCCCGTGCTTCTCACCTGCGTCGCCCTGGGTCGAGGCTTCCGCGGGGAGAGGCTGGAGGAGGGCTTGGAGAGCCCGTGGGGGAAGCACCGCCTGTCCTCCCCGCCGGCCCTCGGGGATCCCAAACCTGCTCAGCATTTCATAGAGCAGCTGAGAACAGCCGAGTGCATTGCCCAGAGCAAGCCGGTGGAGCGACCGCTGGCTCAGTACGCCAAAGACTGTGGCTCCAGCCAGCAGAGCTCGGCTCCCGGCACGGCTCCGACGTGGACTACCTCCTCGGAGGGTCCTCCGCTGCTCCTGGACCCCTTGTCGGCAGCGCGGGGCCCGGCTGTCGCCCCCCGGCAGCAGCACGGTAGAACTCACCCCTTGAGGAGACTGAAAAAGACCAATGATAAAAAGCGGACAACCAATCCCCTCTATAACACGATGTGATCCCGAGCCCTCGGCTGCCATTTCCTACAGAGAAACCCGTGTGGTTGCGTTCACGCAAGGGGCAGGTGTAATATAAGGATCATGCACTTTATGGGTTAATTTTATATATATATATATTGTCATTTGACTGTTCCTGGCGCATGTAGGTGTGGGTTGGTTCTTCTGTGTGTGACTCTGACTGCAGGACTGTTTGGTTTTTTGTTTTTTAATTTTTTTTATTAACTCAGATAACCTCAAATGTGTTTTTTTGTTGTTTTTTTTTTTTTTTGCTTGTTTTAAAAGAACACCCTTACCCAGCAACACGCTATCGGCTCGCTTCGGCAAGGTGGAATGTTGCTTAGAAGCAGGTCCTAGTCACTGACTTGAATTTTTTTTTTTTCCCCATGCCATGAAATGGTGCTGGGCAGCTGGGTTGAGAGCCCACGTAACTGTGAAGGCTGTGCCAAGACCCCTTTGTTTGGCCTTTTCTTTTCTTTCTGCGAACTGGAACTGCACGGTGCTGGCAGGTCTCATGGAGCTGCTCCAGGACCAGCCCCCAGGCTCGGTTCTGCTGGCGAGGAATGCACAGGGTGGGCTCCGAGCCCCCCGGCACCTCTCAGCCCCGCTTTTTTGGGGGCTCAGCTCCTCCGCCAGCTGCCCCATCCTCTGTTACCCCAGCCAGAGCCTGTGAAACCCGGGTGTTCTTCTAAAACAAGCGCCTCGTTAGGGTGTGAACCCTTCCATTACTTGAATTCTGCTGTGGGCCTTCCAAGTTCATGGCCATATCATCTGTCCTCTGCCCTCCTGCTGCCTCCCCTCCACCTGAATGCTGGTCTGGTCTCGTGCTGCCTGAGTTTTCCTCTCCCCCTGCCACGCTCACGGGCACTTCTGTTCGCTTCCCGACCCAGAGGCTGTTGGAGTTGTTACACGATGTATTCCCCTCCTGAATGCAAAGCTTTGTCCTCTCTGCTGTCACTCCTACCACTCAACCCGGAGGGAAGATCTTTTCTGGAAGTCTTTTTTCTTTTTTTTGCCTAAATTGTACATACGGTATTTATATAGATTTTTTTGTTGTTGTTTCTATTTTTTTTTTTAAGGGCAAGACTGCATTCTGTAAACTGGAAAACAAAACCACCTAACTCACACTCAGTGCTGTTCCTTGTAATCTGCACAGACCCGGAGTGGCTTTGACTTTGTGAGCCGTCTTCCCCTTCCACCAGTGAGCCTCGAGGCTGGCTTTTGCCAAATGTGTCCCGGCCCCTCCAGTCCTGCCTTCACCCCTGTCACCCTGCTGCAGGAGGGGGGCTGTGCCTCTGCCCCTCTCCCTCCTGCCTGAAGCTGGGTTTCAGAAGTGCCAGGGGGACGTGGCCAGCCCTCCCCGAGCCATTCTGCAGGTTCTTGCGGCGCCTGCTCCCACTTTCAGCTCATTATTTACGGTTCCCGAGCACTTTGGCTAAATCCAAACTCCTCCTTTCCAGCCGTGCATGTCCACAAATTACCCGGCTGCTGTCGGGAGCAGAGAAAAAGGCACTTGAGGGCTGCAGGGGAGCTCTGGGTCCTGTCTGCAGTCCCGTGGCAGGGCTATGGCAGGGCACGCACGGCGTGTCTGAGCTGGTGCCTGGCGCCGGCCCAGACCCGCTCCCAGGAGGAGCTCAGCAGTGAGAAGATGCAGAATGGCTCCAGCTGCTGAAAGCCCGGCACGGAGAGGACATGGGGTGGGAGGAGCAGCGGACAAGGCCGTGCCTAGAAAGCAGCACCCATGCTGCAGAGCCTTGCGGGCTCTGCTGGGCCGAGCTCAGCTCCAACCGCAGAGGAGCAAAAAACCCCAGAGCGTGGTGGAGTATTGGGAAGCAGCACAAATCCCCATGGGGAGAGCTGGAGCCCTGTGGCAGGGCAGATTTTGCAGTGAGCAAGGTGAAGTGAGCCTGGGGTGGGATCCCACCTCCCTGCCCTCCTCTAGATCCGAGGGATCCTTCGCTTCCTTGCCTGGGCTGTGCACAGCCTGGGCTGGAGCGCAGCCCGAGGTGGCCCTGCGGGGGTCAGGTAGCACAGTGTGGCCACAGCCAACTCCCTGCAAGTCACCCAAGGCCCTGAGCTGGGAGGCCAGCTCCTCTGGGACACATTTGGCTTCTCCCAGACAGCTCCAGCTGGCTTTGGAGCCAGGCAGGCAGTGAGGAAAGGCCAAGGGCCTCGTGTCACTTGCTGAAGGGCAATTTCAGCCCTCGCCTCCCCCACCGCCCTCCGCACACCCCGCTGCCCACAGGGGCAGAGGGACTGGGTGCCCCGGAGGGCAAGAAGCTGCTGGGGAGGGAAAGCCCTGTGTCATTTGTCCCCTCCAGGAGCAGCCAGGTGATGGTTTGGGGTTTTCTTTTTGCCCAATTTGATCTGACACCTACTTTTTGCAGACCAGCAGCGCTGCTTCCTCCCAATACTCCGCTCCTCTCCGGGGGGAGCCGTGCCGTGCTGTCCCAGGGCAGGTCCCTCTCCTGCAGAGCGATGAAAGCCTTGGGGGCTGGAGGCTCTGAACGCGATGGCAGAAGGGGAGCGGGCTGGAGGGGCGCAGCGCAGGTCCTTGGCAAGTGCCTGGGCTCAGAGGTCCCTGCCCGGGGACAGTTGTCCCCTCTCCGTGCCGCCGGCTCGCCCCTGGTCCCCGCGGCCACCCCAGTGCTTCCTGCGCCCCGCTGAGCACCACGGGGAGCAGCACCTTCCCCCAGGGAAGGAGCAGCATCTCCAGAGGGCTCAGCAGCTGATGAGCATTGCTGACAGAGGGGGGTTAGGAGAAACGCGTTGTTTTAAGGGCATTTTTGTACAAAGCAGCTGTTCTGGTCTCTGGCGAAGCCCTCTCGGAGGACGCTTTGTTGTTTACATTGACTCCTGTACAATATCTCGGCCATTGCCTCCCCCCCCCAGACCCCCCCACCTTGCCCGCCTGATCTCCGGCTGTACTGTAACGTGTGAGCCTTGCACAAACGGATAGCGTGTGCGTGAATCTGGTTTTTACACTGCGTTCTGTTGCACTCGATGGTGTGTGTGTGCGTGTGTGTGCGTGCGTCCGGTCTGCTGAGAAGTCGCCACCTGTACAGATCTCTCCCCTTCGGCCCTCTCCCGGGGGGCACGGTCCCAGCGGGTGGCAGGAGGCGACGCCGCTTCGGGCTCCTTTTGGGCTCGAAGCCGGGCGAGGATTTTGGGCCAGGGCCCCGTGGAAAGGAGCCCAGTGGCACCCGGCACCGCTCGGACTCGGTGTGGGCACCGTGGTGCCGCTCGCCCTTGCCCTGGGAGCCCCGCAGCCCCACCAGCCCTACTGGGACAAGGAATCCACACCTGCAGCACCCTGCTCACGGTGCCTCCTGCCTTAATCCCGTCCTGGCTCTGCGTAAAGGGGCCAGAGCCCTAAACCCCTGCTGGCGTGGGCAGAGGTGGGAGCCAGGATTGGGCTGGGCAGGGGCTTGGCCACCTTTTGGCAGTGCCACGAGCGGTGCCCCCAGCCCGGCCGCCCTGCAGACATCTCCCTTGGCACGAATGCGAGTGCCGGTGCCTTTTCTTTTCCTTCCTGGAGATGCGATGTCCCTGCGGGGTTTGTCGGGCTGGCTGTGGGGCAGCGAGCCCATGGGGGCTGCAAACCGGGGAGGGGAGCTGAGCGCTGCCCTCGGCCCCTCCCGGACCTTCCGTGGTGGCTGGGATCGTCCCTTTCCCCCTCTAGACTTAAGACCGATGTGCTCAGCTGTTTTTAAATGTGAACTTGTGCACTGATGTGCAGATTCAATGTTCTTGTTACCGAATGAATAAAGTTTTATTTTGACGACGACGTCCGCGTGCCGCCCCCTGCTTGGGACTGGGTACGAGGAGGGGGGTGATCCCTGCTGCTTTGGGGGGGGGGGGCTGTGGGGTTTGCTTGTGGCCCCCACCAGAGGGGTAAATGGTCCCCTGCCACAAGGGACCTGTGTGGGGACCCAGGAGCCCAGCCCCAGCTGCTCCCCTGCGGGCTCCCTGTGCCAAAATCTGGGCCTAAAATGAGGGGTGGGGGTGCGGAGCCATCCCTGTAGGGCTTGGGGAGTTTTGGGGTGCCCCGTCCCACCCCATTCCCCCACCACCCATTGGGAAAAGGCTTCCTGGGGCCTCTCCCACCTTGCCAGGGTTGAGGTGCTGGGGACACGGGGCTCGCTCTGTGCCCCAGCTCCAGGCACAGAGCGAGCCGGGACCGTGCTGGGACGAGGTGTGGTGTGTGGGGGTGCCCCTGCAGCCCCCTCCCTGCCCACCACCCCTTTGGCAGGCGGGTCGGGGCTGTCACCTCTCGCTGCCTTTTCGCCAGCTGCCCCCTCCTGCCCGCTTCAGCCAATGCTGGGCCCGGCTCCGCTCGGTGCCCTTGTAGGGTCCAGCGCTCGCTGCCTTTCCAGGAACCCAGGGCTGCCCCCCCCAGCTCCCCCAGCCCTACAATCCCTTAATCCCCTTGGGCCAGGGCATCCCTGCGGGGCCGGGCTCTGCTAAATCCTAAAGGCAGCCTGTGAGCGTCCCTGCAACCATCCCAAATCGTGGGGTGGGGGCTCAACCCCTGCCTGCAGCCCCCTGAGGGGGGGGTTACGGGGGTGCTGGGCCCCCCCGGAGCCATCCCACGGCCTTGATCCCCCGGGGGGGTTTGGGGTTGGGGTCTCCGGGACGAGCACCTTGCGGAGAGGGGTGGGGGGGGACCAGGAGGGGCTGCGCGCTGCGGGGAGGATGCTGCGGGGTGGGAAGAGGACAAGGAGGGTGGGGGGGGGGAGCGGATTTTCCCTGCACCCCCCCTCCCCCGTCCCCATCTCCCTCCCAGCGCGCGGGGAGGCTTCGGGCACCCCCTCCCCATCCCCATCCCCATCCTCATCCCAATTTGGGGCTGGTGGGGCAGGGCCGGGGGTGCTGGGGGCGGGCAGGGGCCGGTGCGGGGCAGGCGGGGCCGGGTCCCCCCCCCCCTCTCCCTCCCTCCCCGCTACCCCTCCGCCTCCTCCCGGTGCCCGCCGCGGGGGGGCCGTGCCGGCCCCGGCTCCCGGCTCGGCTCAGCTGTTCCCTGCGGCAGCGGCACTGCGCGCCCAGCCCCAGCCCAGCCGAGCCGAGCCGAGCCGGGAGGAGCGGGGCCGGGGGCCGGGGGCTACGGGGGAACGGGGCCGAAGCCGGGCGGAGCCGAGCGGGGCGCAGCGCGCACGGAGCCGCGGAGCGCAGGTGGGAAACGGGGACCGGGCCGGGCCGAGCCCAGCCGGGCTGAGATGGGGAGAAAGGAGGCAGGAGGAGGAGGAGGAGGAGGAGGGAGCCCAGGGAGGAAGGGAAAGGGGGGAGGGAGCCCCGGGGAGAGGGCGGCCGGAGCTGGGTGCGGGGTGCCGGGCCCCCGGCCCCTCGCCCGCCCGCCCGCGCCCGGCGGGAGATGGCTATAAATGGAAAGTGACCTCCGGGCGGCCGGGCAGCCGCTGCGGATTCAATTGTGGCAACGTAATGGCACGGCCGGGAGGGGGGCTGGCCCGCCGCACCCCGCCTGCACCCTCCTGCACCCCGCCTTGTACCCCGCCTGCACCCTGTCTGCACCCTCCGGCACCCAGCTCGCACCCACCGGCACCCTCCTGCACCCTGGCTGTACCCGCACGCACCCAGCGTGCACCCGCCTGCACCCAGCCTGTGCCCAACCTGCACCTGCTGGCACCCCAGCGGCACCCCAGTGGCACCCCAATGGCACCCCATCTGTACCCAACCTGCACCCCCTGCTCCCCGCCTGTGCCCTCCTGCACCCCCTGGTCCCCTGCCTGTACCCCGCCTGCCTGCACCCCACCTGCTCACACCCCACACACACACCCCTCCTGCACCCCTCCTGCACCCCACCTTCACCCCACCCCGCCAGCCAGGCCGCCCCCCCCTCCCTGTCCCCACCTGCACCCCAAAACACGCTCCCACTGGGAGCTGTGCAGCACCCTCAGGGTGTCCCCCACGGAGCCCCCTCGCTGTCCCCCAGCACTGGGGACCCTGTCCTGGGGCAGTGTGGGGGGGGACACCAGCGGTGCCAGCTCTGGGACCCCCACCCCTGGCTCCTGCACCCGTTGGGGTGATGCTGAAGGGCCACGGACCCTTGGGGACCTGCAGGGAGCCGGCAGAGGCGGCTCGGCTCGGTGCTGCACGTGGCCTGGCCAAAAGCCACCCGGCCGGGACACCGGGAGCTGAGGGTCCCCTGCCCCTGCCCGCACCGGCCCCACAGGCTGGGCTCTGAAGGCTGGACACGGCCCCGGCAGTGGCTGCACCCCCAGAAGGACGTGGGGGTGCCCCCAGGAGGGGTCAGCAGCTCATGGGTGCCGCAGAGCCCCAACCTGGGGGGTTTTGGGGTGCCCAGGGGGCTCGGTGCCCCCAGGCAGGTGTTGGGAACAGTGCAGGCTCAGGAGGGGACGGGGTGATGGGGGCACCGCGTGCCTGGCTGGGACCAGGGCTGGAGCCCCCCGGGGCTGTGCTGAGCACTGGGGGCTCCTCTCTGCACCCCCCGTGCGCGTGGGGCCATGGGGCTGTGCCAGCAGCGGAGCCTGTGCAGGATCCGACCCTCACCAGGGGTCCTGCGGTGCTGGGCAGGTGGGGGGCGCAGAGGGGGTGGTCGCGGGGAGCCCTGGGTGGGGGCGATGCTGGAGGCACCGCTGGAGGCACAACCGAGCCGGGTGACCTCAGGCCACCGCTGCGGGACGGGACACGAGGGGACAAGCTGTGAGCTGGTGCGTGGCACCTCCGCGTCCCCTTGGGGCTTCTCCTTTCAGCTCCGCTCCTCCACTGCCGCTGCTCCTGTGCCCACCCCGGCCATGGCCAGGGGGCACGGCACGGCCACGGGGCACGGCACGTCCACGGGGCACAGCATGGCCATGGGGCACGGCACAGCCATGGGGCATGGCACAGCCATGGGGCACGGCACGGCCAGGGGGTATGGGGCAGGCAGACAGCATCACGCCCCGGGATGCCCGTGCCCAGCACCCATCCGGGTGCACCGGGGCCACCCCAGGTCCCTGTTACAGGGCCAGGACCACCTCAGGCTCCATCCCGTGCCCCCCTCCACACCTCCATCCCCACCATCACCGTGTCCCCTGGCTCCCTCCTGTACCCAGGTCAGGGAGGGGTCCCTGGGATCACCGGGTTTGGGGAGGGCCAAAACACCCCCGTGCCATTTGGGGGGGGTCCCATGTCCTGACCCCGCGCCCCCCCAGCCATGAGCCGCCGCGTGGTGCGCCAGAGCAAGTTCCGGCACGTCTTCGGGCAGCCGGTGAAGGCCGACCAGATGTACGAGGACATCCGCGTCTCCAAGGTGACGTGGGACAGCTCCTTCTGCGCCGTCAACCCCAAGTTCTTGGCCATCATCGTGGAGTCCGGCGGCGGGGGGGCCTTCATTGTCCTGCCCCTTGCCAAGGTGAGTGGGGAGGGCAGTGGGACACGGCCCCCACCCGGGATGCAGGGGGGATGCAGGACACGGTGATGGGCCCTGCTCTGCTCAGCTTTGCCCCAAAATCCCCGTCCCCACGTGGGGGCTCCGGGCAGAGGCACCCTGGGGCAACCGAGGTGATGTGGGACCCCCCCCGGCTGCTTTTTCCCCTGCCCAAATTCCCCCTCTGCATGCGAAACCCAGGGGGCACCACAGTGGGATGGGGTCTGCCCTGCCCACCCCAGCAGAGGGGCTGGGGACCCCCTCTTTTAGCCCCCCCCCCACCATCAGAGGGGACACGAAGAAGCCTGGTCCAAGGCACGTCGCTCCCTTCCACCTCCCTGCGGGGCCTCGTGCCTCAGTTTCCCCCAGGCAGCTGCAAAACTCTGCCTGTGGTCAGGGTCCCCTGCGTGTCCCCCCTTCTGAACAGCCATGCTGGGGTCTGGGGGGGTGGTCCCGGTGTGCCCCCCCCCCCTTTCTCTCCCCTCCCCATCCCCTGGGTGCTGATGCCGGGCTCTGCGCCTTGCAGACGGGGCGCGTGGACAAGAATCACCCGCTGGTGACGGGGCACACGGCGCCCGTGCTGGACATCGACTGGTGCCCCCACAACGACAACGTCATCGCCAGCGCCTCCGAGGACACCACCGTCATGGTGAGGGGCCCAGCCCTCTGGGGAGGGGGGGCTAAAAGGAGGGGGGAGCTAAAGGAGGCCCTGACCCCCCCCGTCCTGTGCTTCGCAGCCTGCGAAGTGTCACCGGCCTATTTTTAGCCCCGGTGCCATGCGTTCGCGCTGGCGGTGGCTGCTCTCTCCATGATGCAGCACTTTGTGCTAAATATACCCGCCCCGGCGACTCAGCACCCAGGAATAGCCGGGGGGGGGCCGGGGGCTGCGTCCTGCACCGGGCAGGATGGGGTCTTGTGTGTCTGTGTCCCCCCCCCTGGGGCTCAGGAGCACCCCGTGCGCCGCAGCCGGTGCCAGGGATGGAGGCGCCGCTGTCGTCCCCGTGGCTCGAGCTGCAATTAATGATGCTGTTAATTGGCTCCGGCGCTCTTAGCGCACGCCAGGGGGAGGTCGCCACCCCCGCGCTGTGCTCTCCGTGCCCCCCAGGTGTGGCAGATCCCCGACTACGTGCCCGTGCGCAGCATCACGGAGCCGGTGGTGACGCTGGAGGGGCACTCCAAGCGGGTGGGCATCATCTCGTGGCACCCCACGGCGCGCAACGTCCTGCTCAGCGCAGGTAAGGGCTCCCTGGGGGCGGCTGGACGCGGCCAGGGGGGTGACGGCGTCCGTCCATCCGTCTATCCACCCCCGTCCGTGTGTCCCCGTCAGGCTGTGACAACCTGGTGATCCTCTGGAACGTGGGCACGGGGGAGATGCTGCTGGCGCTGGAGGACATGCACACCGACCTCATCTACAACGTGGGCTGGAACCGCAACGGCAGCCTCCTGGTCACCACCTGCAAGGACAAGAAGGTCCGCGTCATCGACCCCCGCAAGCAGCAGGTCGTGGCGGTGAGTGTCCCCCCCCCAACACCGTGTCCGTGTCCCTGCTGTGCCCACCCACCTCCCCGCGGCCCCGCTAACGCCCCCGACCCTACTAACCGCCCGCGCCCGCGCGTCTCTGTCTTTGCCTTTAACCCGCTAACGGCCGGCGCAGGAGAAAGACAAACCGCACGACGGCGCCCGCCCCATCCGTGCCATCTTCATGGCCGATGGCAAGATCTTCACCACCGGCTTCAGCAAGATGAGCGAGCGGCAGCTGGGCCTCTGGGACCTGGTACGAGACGGCGGCGCCCGGCCAGCGCCGTGCTGGGGACCCCGCCGTGCCGAGCCGTGCCGTGCCGAGCGGGGCCCCCCCGGGACCTCGTGCGCCCCCCAGGACCTCCCCCTGTGCCCACCACGTGCCCACCACGAGCAGGAGCCAGCGGATGTTTCAGGGACGGATCCGGACTCCCCTCTCATCCCCTCCCCTTGCCCTGTGCTGACTCTGTGCCCCCCCCTCCGCCCCCCCAGGAGAGGTTTGCCCCCCACGAAGGGCTGAGGCCCGTGCGGGCCATCTTCACGCGGGAAGGACACATCTTTACCACGGGCTTCACCAGGATGAGCCAGCGGGAGCTGGGCTTGTGGGACCCGGTAACGAGGCCGCATGGAGTGATGCTCCTGGGAACGTGGCTCCCCTGGTCCCCACCCCAATCCCAAATTCCCCACCCCCAAAAACAAAAAAAAAAATAACCATGCCAAGTTCCCATGTGTGCTGTGCTGTGCCTGGGCATGGGGAGTGTTTGGGGGGGCTGGGGGGCTCCCCCAGAAGAGGAATGGGGCCGGTGCAGGTAAGCAGGCGTGGGGCAGGGGCATGCCGAGCAGTGGGTCCTGGGGGGGACGTCCCCGTCCCCGCAGTGTGCTGTGGCCAAGGCGTGTTGTGACTGAGCTGGGGGGGGGGGAGTGGGGCTGCTCCTCACTCCCAACCCCTTGCTGCGACCCCACAGAATAACTTCGAGGAGCCCATCGCCCTGCAGGAGATGGACACCAGCAACGGGGTCCTGCTGCCCTTCTACGACGCCGACTCCAGCATCGTCTACCTGTGCGGAAAGGTAACCCCGGGGGGGCTGCCCCCCATTTTGCTATCCCCCCCCAACCCCTGGGGACACGGGTGGCTGATGTGTGTGTCCCCCCCTGTCCCCGCAGGGGGACAGCAGCATCCGGTACTTCGAGATCACGGACGAGGCGCCCTACGTGCACTACCTGAACACCTACAGCAGCAAGGAGCCGCAGCGGGGCATGGGCTTCATGCCCAAACGCGGGCTGGACGTCAGCAAGTGCGAGATCGCCAGGTGGGGGCCCGGAATGTTTTGGGGGGGGTGAGGCAGGTGGGAGGGGGGCAGCCGGACCCTGAGCATCCCCACCCCACGCAGGTTCTTCAAGCTGCACGAGCGCAAGTGCGAGCCCATCGTCATGACGGTGCCGCGCAAGGTGAGCCCCTGGGCACCCGCATGGGGATGGGATTTATTTTATTTTTTGGGGGGTGGGGGACACCTCATCTCACCGCCACCCCCCTGTCCCCGCAGTCAGACCTCTTCCAGGACGATCTGTACCCCGACACCCCGGGCCCCGAGCCGGCCCTGGAGGCGGACGAGTGGCTGTCAGGGAAGGACGCGGAGCCCATCCTCATCTCGCTGCGGGACGGCTACGTCCCCGTCAAGAACCGGGAGCTGAAGGTGGTCAAGAAAAACATCCTGGACAACAGGCCCCCCCCGGGCCCCCGCCGCAGCCACTCCACCTCCAACACCGACCTCTCCGTGAGTGTCCCCCCCCCTTCCTTTAACTGGGCACCCCAGGCTCCGTGCCACCCCTCGGCACCGGAGCCATCCCCTTCTCCTGGGGGTTTTGGGTTGGGATGGAGGCAGGGGGGTGACCCCATGTATGTGTGTGTGTCCCCCCCCCTGCAGTCGCCCAGCCTGGACGAGGTGCTGGAGGAGATCCGTGCCCTGAAGGAGACGGTGCAGGCGCAGGAGAAGCGCATCTCCGACCTGGAGCACAAACTCTGCCAGTTCACCAACGGCACGGACTAGCGCCGCGGCCGCGGGCAGGGCGAGGACTGCGCCCGCCCGAGGCAGGCATTAAAGCCGAGTCCCCGCAGCGGGCAGGAGGCCAGAGCCATGTTCTTTCCCCAGGAGCCGAGGCTGAAGGGTGGGGGGCCAAATGTAGCCCCCCCACCACCCCACCTCGCACCCCTCTCCCCAGCAGCATCGCTCCCCCCCTGCACCCCGGGTGCCGAGAGGTGTCCGGGGACAGCACCCAGGGGACGGGGGTCCCACCTTGGTGCCCGGAGCATCCTCCCAGGACTGGGGGGGGGGGAATTGTGCCCCCCCCTCCCATCCAGCCACACACTGGGGTACAGTGCTACCCCCCCCCCCGACCCCACAGCTCCTATTTATGGGTGCTCCTGGGGTCCCCCTCCAATAAAGGGCTCGGCCTCCCGTGGCTGCGGGGCAGGGACCGGGGGCCGTAGGGGGGGCCCTGCCCTGCACCCCCCCTGCCCGCACGGCCCCGAGGGGGGGCAGAGAGAGGCCGAGAGGCGCCCGTTCAAGAGCATTTATTGGTGTCGGCCGCGCTCGGAGCTGCTCGGGGCTCCCCCGGCCCTGGCCCAGACGTCGCTTGTGGGGTGCGTGGCGGGGGGGCCGCTACGAAAAGTCCCGCGGGAGCGAGCCGGGGGCCCCCCCCGCAGCCCCCCTGTGTGCAAAGAAGGAGCAGCCCGGGGCGGGGAGGTGGGGGCCCGGGGGTTAGCACCATTTGATGTAAGGTTTCTCTTGGGGCTGGGGGGGCAGTGCCCAGGATGGGGGGGCTGGGAGAGGGGGGTGGGGGTGGGGGGCAGCCGAGCAGGGAGATTGGAGGGGGGGGGGGTGCAAGCAGGGGGTGAAAGGGGGGGATGTGAAACCAGGCACCCCTTTGTGGGCACCCCCTTGGCTGCCCCATGTGGGCTGGGGGTGCAGTGGGGCTGAGCCCCCCCCCCGTTGGCAGGCAGAGCAGCTCCCGGGTAAGTGCACTTGGTAGCGCCTGGGCAGTGGGGCCAATTTGGGGGGGGGGGGGGCAGGAGGGGGTGCCTGGAGCCTCACAGCTCTGGGGGTGCCCGGGGACAGCCCCCCCACACCCACTCCATTCGGGGTGCCCCCCCCCCACCTCCCCAGGGCGAGGGCAGCACCCCAGGGGGGTGGCTGTGGGGTTGGGGGGGGGACACAGGGCTGTGGGACCCCCCCTGCTCCCTGCCACCCCCCCCAGCACCCCCTTAGGCCCTCACCCCCCCAGCTATGGGGACCCCCGTGCCCCCCCATGTGCCCCCCTTACACACTCACACCCACTCACACCCCCCCATCTCCCCCCTCTCCCCACCCACCCACCCCACCCTGCGCCCCATCCGTGTGTTCTCCCCATCCCTGGGGGGGGGAAAACCGGGGGGATGGGGGGGGGGGCTCAGCGGGGGGTCACTTGTCGGTCAGGGAGAGCTGCAGGATGCGCTGCAGCTCCTCTTCCTCCTGCCTCGTCCTCCGCTCGGCCTCCTCCTGCTCCCGCGCCGACAGCGCCATGGCCAAGCGCAGCTGCTCCGCGTAGCTGGGGAGCAGCGCCCCGGGACCCCCGCCCCCCCCCGGGGACGGGCTGCCCGGGGCTCGGGGGGCTGCCGTGTGCTGGGGAGTCCTAGGACGGGCGGCACGGCCTCAGCCGGCATCCCCCCGGGACCCCCACGATGTGCCAGGGGTCGGTGCCCCCGCTGGTGGTTGCCCCCTGACCCTTTTTTATCCCCCCCCCCTGCACCCTGGGGTTGGGGGGGGGGCGCTGGCCGGACCTTACCAACCTGTCTCCTCGGCGGCCCTCGTGGGACATGGGGTGGGTGCCCGGCTTGCTGTTGGTCAGAGCCTCCCAGATGGTGACCTGGGGGTGGTGGAAAAGGGGCTGGGGGTGGGGGGGCTCGGAGGGGAAATTCAGCCCCCGCTGTGGCACGTGGGGGTGGGGGGAGAGGGGTGGGTGACACCATGGGGTCTGTGGGCTCAGAGGAGGGGGAGGAGGGCGGTGGGTGAGGATGAAGGAGGTTGGATGGGGATGAAGAGGATGAGGATGGTGGATGAGAAAAATGTTGGATGAGGAGGCTGAGGAAGTTGGATGAGGATGAGGAGGAGGAGGAAGATGCTGGATGAGGAGGGTCAGCATGGTGGATGACAAAAATGTTGGATGTGGAGGACAAGGCTGAGGACGTTGGATGAGGCTGAGGATGGTTGTTGGATGATGATGAGGAGGAAGATGCTGGATGAGGAGAAGGAGGAGGAGAAGGAGGATATTGAATGAGGATGATGAGGAGGAGGCAGAAGGTATTGGATGAGGAGGAGGATGATGAGGAGGAGGAGGAGGAGGAGGAAGATGTTGGATGAGGACAATCAGCATGGTGGATGAGAAAACTGTTGGATGAGGCTGGGGACAGTTGTTGGATGAAGATGAGGAGGAGGATGTTGGATGAGGAGAAGGATGAGGAGGAGGAGGATGTTGAGTGAGGATGATGATGATGAGGAAGAAGATATTGGATGAGGAGAAGGAAGAGGAGGAGGAGGATGTTGGATGAGGATGATGATGAGGAGGATCAGCACGTTGGATGAAAAAAATGTTGGATGAGGCCGGGGATGTTGGATAGGGAGGACAAGTCCGAGGCTGTTGGATGAGGACGAGGCCGGTGGGTGATGCCGAGCACGGGCTCTCCCCGCGGTGCCCACCTGGTCGTACTCGCTGCCCGCCTCCAGCAGGCTCTGCTGGATGGCGAACTGCAGCAGGTCGTCCTCGTCCTCCCGCAGGGCGTCCTGGTGGGTGCCCACCACGCTGTACCCCCGCGGCACCTCGAAGAGCGCCGGGTCCATCTCGCACGCCCGGCACGACGCTGCGGGGAGACAGGGGCCGGCGTGGCTGGGCACCCCGCCGCCCGGGACCCCCACCGGGACCCCTCCCCAGGTTCCTCCCCCACCACCTACTGAGGGAGCTGGAGCTGCTGACGCTGGAGGAGTCGCTGCTGGGCGAGGGCGCCTCGCTGCTGGGGCTGTGCCGCAGGGAGCTGACGGGCTCGTCGCACCCGTTGAGGTTCCCAAAAGTGATGCGGGCGTTGAGGATGTGGAAGATGGGGATTTCTGCCCCAAATAATACCAAAAAAATAAATTATAAAGGGCAGGGATTGGAGCTGGCTGCTTGAGCTATGCTGGTGGCAAAGGGTCCCCCCTCCCTGCACCCATGGGTGCTCGGGTGCCCCCCACCCCGGTACCGATTTTGACGGGGAAGCCGGGCGGGAGGCGCAGGGTGATGAAGTCCCGCAGCTTGGCGAAGAGCGCGTTGCTGATCGCCATCAGGTCGATGATGGGGGCGACCTGCTCGCAGAGGGACAGCGGGTGGTCCTCGCACAGCCACAGCTTCGCCTTGAACCTGCGGGGGCGCGGGGGGGGGGGACACAGGTGCCGGGCTGGGGAACCCCGGGGACCCCGCGATGGCAGCGGGGTTGGGGGTGGCACGGCAAGGTTGTGGGGGGGGGGTCCCCTCCTCCCCGCTCGCCCCCTCACTTCTGCGTCTTGGTGGTGAGCTCCATGGGCCGCCCCATGTCCCGGTTGCCCAGCTCGAAGTTGGGGTTGAAATACTCCTCGGGGGTGATGGCCGTGGGGTTGGCGTGGCTCAGCGTCTGCGTGATCAGCGTCTGCGGGGACGGCCCCCACGGTGGCACAGCGCGGGGGGAGCGCAGCCACGGGGACCCCCCTCCCTCCCCGTGCCCCCCACACTCACCCCGTTGTTGGGCCCCACATGCTGCTCGGCGATGCCCAGGAAGGATTGCAGCGGGGTCTTACTGCCTGCAGGATGTGGGGTGAGGATGGGGGCCGGTGAAGCCCCCCTGCCCGCCGCAGCCCCCTGCCCGCCGCAGCCCCTCGCCCTACCTTTGCTCTTGCCCTTGTGCTGGTCCGAGAGGTGCTCGGTCCGCGTCCGCGTGATCAGCTCCACGTTGGACGCCCCGTAGACCTGTCCGAGGGAGGGGAGTGCCAGAGGTGGTGGGTGTTCCCCGAAAACCGGCCCTACCCCCGCCACGGCTCGGCCCCCGGCCCCTCACCTTGGCCTCGTACCCGTTCACCATCTCCGTCTTCTCGCTCCGCCAGCCCAGGATCCCGGATTTGTTCCTGGGGGTGAGGGGGGACGCTGTCAGGGATGGGATGGGATGGATGGGATTGGAAGGGATGGGATGGATGGGATGGGATGGGAGAGGTGGGATAGGATGGGATGGGGTGGGATAGGATAGGGTGGGAAGAGACGGGATGGAATGTGAAGGGACAGGATGGAAAGGATGGGATAGGATGAGATGGGAAGGATCTGATGGGAAGGAACGGGATGGATGGATGGGATAGGATGGGATGGGAAGGGACAGGATGGAAAGGATGGGATGGGTTGAGATGGGATGGGATGGGATGGGATGGGATGGGATGGGACATTGCTCTTGGATGGCCAGGACGTGGACACCCGGGGGGCTCATCGCAGCCCGTGCCCACCTCTCGAAGGCGATGTTCTTGGTGTCGAGCTGGGTGGTGACGACGGGGGCCGTGAGCCGCCCCATCACCTGCTCCTCCGTGGGCTGCACAGCAGCCAGCAGCACCTCCTGGTCGTGGCCGGCCAGGGCCAGCGTCTCCGAGTAGACCACCCGCCGGTCGTGGTCGATCTCCATCACCACGGCGCTGGTGTCTGCGGGGAGTGGGCGGTCGGCGCGGGGACAGCCCCCGTGTGTCCCCCCCCTTGTCCCCACACCCCCCAGGTCCCCCGTCTCACCCTGCCCGCGGAAGACGAAGCTGCGGTTGCCCCGCTGCCAGGTCATATGGTCGAAGCCCAGCAGCGTGGTGTCCACCCGCAGGTTCTGGCCGCTCTTCCACACCTTGTACGTGTCGCTGGGGCAGATCTTGGACACCAGCGGCACTGGGGGGAGACGGCGATAGCCCAGCCGGGGACGGGGCCACCCTGCGTCCCCCGGGTGGGCTGCGAGCGCTGAGCGGGGCGGGGGAACGCACCCAGCGCCTCCGATGGGGAAGGGGGGACAGGGGCAAGTTTGGGGAGGGCACGGGGTGGGGGTGGGGGAGGACGCGTTGGGAAGCCCCCGCTCTGCCCAAGCTTACCCCAGCTGGTGAATTCCCACTTCATCTCCACGTAGAAGTCCTGGGCCTGCCGGTGGGAGCGCAGTGGGGTGGGCAGGAGCCTGGCCGTGGTGCCCCCACCTCCCCAAAGCCCCCTCCCCCAGCCCCAGCAGGGGCAGGTACCTTGCGCAGCTTCTCCAGCAGGATGGGGATCCCGGCCAGGCGCTTGATGGCTCGCTGGTAGTCGCGGTAGCGCAGGACCAGCTGCACCAGCTCCAGGTCGCGGGTGCTCACGGCCTCCTGCAGCACTGCGGGGCCAAGGGGCAGCATGGCACGGCATGGCACGGTGCCACACACGTAGTGCCAGAAAGCAGCCCCCCGGGGAGCTGGGGCAGCGGGGTGAGCGCGCCCGTGCCCGTGCCTGAGCCCCTGCTCACCCGTCCAGCCGCTGCGGTTCTCCTTGCCCACGTCAGCTCCATGCTTCAGCAGCACCCGGGCGCACTCGAGGTGGCCCAGCGTGGTGGCCAGGTGCAGCGGGGTGCGTCCTCGGGGGTCCAGCTGCTCGATGTCGGCCTGCCGGGGGGGTTGGCAGGGCTCAGGGGGCACCAGGATGGCTGGGACCCCCTGCCCGTGCCCTCCCACGGCCGTGAGGCTCGTGGCCGGGGAAAGCAGCCGACGTTTGCCTCTCTCCATGAGCATCCCCATCCCTCTGAGCAGATGCATGGGCACCGCACCCCAAAATGCTCAAAACCCAAAGGTTTTCCTGCTCCCCCCAGCCCCACGGACTCACTGCCAGCACCCAGCATGGCTCGGTACGGCCAGGCAGGGCTGCACCCATGACACGGGCACAGAGCAGGGTCCCCGCGCGCAGGCGGTCGATGGGTGCGTGCCCCCAGCGCGGTGCACGGGGCTCCACAGCACCCAATGCAGCTGCGAGCTGGGAAAATCCCCCACCTCTGAGGATCTGGGAGGGGGTTTTGGGGCGGGTTTGTGCCCAGTTGCCAGGCAGCAGCTGCCGGCAGCCCCCTCCGCGGCACGGCGGGCGACGCTTGGTGCTGCGGCGGGCGCACGTGTTCCCCGCCGGAGCCGGGGGCGGGCGGCGCTGCGTGAGCGGAGCAAGCGGCTGCTCCGAGCATCCCCAGCCCCGGGGAGCCGTGCTGGGGCTGCGATTGTTTGTGCCAAGCCTGGAGGCTGGCGCAGAGCCAGCCCTGAGGAATCCCCCCCCCCCACCCCTCCCCGGGCTCCGGCTCTCCCTGACGGCAGCGGTGGCAGCGCACCCAGCACCCAGTGTCCTGCTTGGGGGAGGAGAGGGGGGGAGAAGCTGCAGCCACCCCATTGCCAGGGTTGGGGGCACAGCTGGGGGTCTGATGGAGCTGTATGGAAGCCCCCCCCAGCCTCAGCATCCCCCCCCTGCCCTCAAGCAGGTGGTACCCAGAGGGGGGCACTCGGATGGTGCCGGGGCAGGAGGCGCAGCTGCAGGACCCAAAGGTGCCACCCAAAGGTGGGACCTGGCACCCCAAAGGGATTTGGGGATGGGCAGGGGTCAGGTGGGGGCTCTTGCTGCTGGGGACAGGGCTCTCATCCCCCCAGCAAGTCCCCCCGCTCGTCACTTTTGTCCCCCTGCTCACCACAGTGATGTCCTGGGGATGTCCCCAGGGCCGTGAGTGCCCCCATGTCCCTGGGGGCTCATCATGCAGGGGACCCCCCAGGCTTCCCCCACCGCCCAAACCAAACAGACCCCCCCCCCTCCATCTCCTCAGGAGCCCGCGTGCTGCTCCAACGCTCTCCAGGCGACTGCTGCTTTTTAATTGCGCTAATGAAATGACTCTAATTAAAGCAATCGCCCCCCAGCTGGGGGACGGGTGCTGCAGGCTCCGCGGGGCTCCCCACCCGCAGCCGTGCCCCAGCGCCACGGGGCAGGGGGGGGGTCCAGGGCCACCAATTTGGGGACACGATGATGGAGCCAGCCCCGGGGGACACGGTGTGACCCAATTTCCACCCTGCAGAGCGTGGGACAGCTCCGGGCCGGGGGGGGGCACAGCTGCCTGTCCTGGGGCTGTGACACCCACTGGGGACGGGGACGTGTTTGGGGCGGTGGCGGTGCCACGTGAGGCCGCAGCACGGCCGCTCCTCGCCCCAAACACTGCGGGTTGTCCCCAGGGTGGGGGACCTGAGGGTGGGCACAGACCCCAGAGCCAGTGCCCGGGTGGCAGCGGGGGACAGGGACCTGCACGGGGTGGCAGTAGTGGTGTCCCTGCGCAGCCCCAGGGGACAGCGGGGTGACCCCAATTACTGTCGTGCGAGACGGGGCAGGTGGTGGCGTGGGGCATCCTGGCACTGTGGGGTTGTGGCACTGCCAGCCGTGTCCTCACGCTGTCCCTGCCATGGGGACACGCCGGGTCGAGGTCCCCAGGTGGGGACAAGCGCAGCCTGGGGCCCGGCGGTGACATTCAGGGGTGACCCACATGCGGCACGGCGAGAGGCACGGCGAGGAGCAGCCCCAGGAGCTGCCCCAGCGCTCCCAGCCCCACACACCTGCACCCAGAGGGGGGGGGTCCCGTGGGGTGCCACTGCCCCCCGTGGGGGTCCCCAGGGTGGCAGGAGGGCAGGGTGCCCGGGCAGGGGACAGGCACCCCCAGCACCCCCCGCAGCAGCCGCATGGGCCCGCTCAGCTCAGGGCTGCAGAGGGCTGAGCCGTGTCCCCAAATGCCCTGGGTGGGGATGGGGAGGGGGCTCAGGCCAGGCTGCCCCCCCCCTCCTCTCCCCAAACCCCTCCTGCCCTGCAGCCTGGCCTGCAGCGCCCAGCACCCCCCCCAGTGCACCCCCAGCACCCTTGGGTGCTCACAGGGCTGGCTTTGCTCTCCCCCCAGCCACAGGGGCACGGTGGGGGCCCCAGGAGGAGCCCCCCCACACCAGAGCAAGGGGGGCTCTCTTAGAAAACCCCGCTCGCAGCCCCCGCATCCCCCCACGCCCTGCTTTGATCTCTGCCGCTCCTGGTGGAAAAAAAAATAAAATAAACAACAAAACGACCCCAAATTACAGTGGAAATAAACCCAGCGGTGTTGGGGAGGGGGGGGGGGCACGATGCCGGCATGCAGCCCCCCCCCGGCCAGCCCCCACAATGGAGGCGGGTGTGGCGGGGGCACCACGGCACGGCGGGGACCCCCTGCCCGCACCCACCCGGCACGGGGCCACGCAGCACCCTAGGGTGCTGGGAGGGTGCCGGGGGGGGGTCGAGCAGCTGCATTTGAGGCTCACGGGGGGGGGGGGGGGGGGAAGGCACAGCCTCGCCGCCGGCCTCCGCCAGCGCCTGCGGTTTTCCTGCGTCTTCAGGGTTGGGTTTTAATTACCTGGATTGCAACGCCAGCGGGGAGATGGGGGCTGGGAATGCGCCCGCGGTCATCGGAGAGCTGGGGGGGGGGTCCCCAAGCCGTGGGGGGGGGCACAAGGAGGGTGCTGGGCCTCCTGGGGCTGGGGGCCCTCCTTAAAGGGTGGGGAGCTGGGGGCGCACCCCCCAGCCGGGCCCTCGGCACCCAGGGTTTGGGGGGGGGGGGGCGCAGAGGCCTAGGAGGGGGCTGGGGGCACGTGGGGGGGGGGGCACCGCCGTGTGCCAGAGCTGGTGGGGCTGTCACAGCCCTGCCGTGCCTGGGGGGGGCATGGGGGGACCCTGAGCCCTGCTGGCGGTGTGGTGAGGGGGACCCCAACCCCATCTCCATCCTTATCTCCATCCCCATCCCTACCTCCATCTGCATCCTTATCCCTGTCCTCATCCTCCTCATCCTCATCATCCTCATCTTCCTCATCATCCTCAGCACCATCCTCACCCTCCTCATCCTCAGCACCCCGTGCAGACACCATTGCATCAGCCCCGGCCGTGCCATTCCGTGCGCCAAACCGTGCCGGGGATGCCCCCAAACCCCCTCCAAACCTCCCCTTACCCGGACCACCCCCCCAAAAATTCTCCTTCCCCGCCTCCCCACCTGCTTGGCGCTGAGCTCCCGCTCCAGGTCCCGGGCTCGGTTGTGCCAGACGAGGTAGTGCAGCGGGTACCTGCCCTCCGGCCCCTTCCTGCCCGAGCAAGACGCGAGCATCCTCGGAGCATTGCGGGGAGCGGCGGGCGCGGAGCGGGGCGGAGCGGGGCGCGGGGCGCGGAGCGGAGCGGAGCCGAGCGGGGCGGGCACCTCCCGGCCGGGGCTGCCCCCCCACACCCCCAATCCCCCCCCCACAACACACACACACACCCCTATGGCCCCCCCTCCCCGCACCGCCCGGCCTCATGGGACTTGTAGGCAGCGCGCATCGCGCCCTTCCTCCTCCTCCTCCTCTTCTTCCTCCTCCTCCTCCTCCGCCCCGCACCCCCAGCCGCCCCCCCCCCCCCGTGTGTGTGTGTGCACGGTGCGGGGGGGCTGCCAAGGGACACCCTTGTTTCCCCCCACCCCATAATCACCTCCCTAAATTTCCTCCCACCCCCCCGTATTCTCCTTCCCCAGCCTGATTTGCGCCCCCCCGAGGTGGATGGATGATTCCCTCCCCCGGCCGTGGGGGGGTTTCTGTGGAGCCCCGACCCCCCCCCCCCACCAGCAGCAGCTCCCCCCCCCCGTTTTCCTTTTCCTCCTGCGTTTCTGCCTTTTCCGGCGGCCTCCCGAGAACAATGCGAGGCTGGGCCTCCGCTGCCCGGCCCGGCCCCCCCGCCGCCCCCCCCCTCCCTGGACCCCCCCCGGCCCCCCCCAGGACCCTCCCGGACCCCCCCGGACCCCCCCAGCCCCCCGGTGCCGTGTTTTGCCCCCTCCCCCCCCCAGCGTTGCCTGTCCCCCCCCGCCGGGCCGGTGGCAGCCGGTAGCCGGGACCCCCCCTCCCCAAGCCTCCCCCCCTATCCCCAGGACCCCCCCCCCCAGGACCCCCCCATGTCCCCACCATCCCAAATGCCCCATGACGTCATGGGTCATCCCCATGGCAACCAGCGGTGAGGTTACAGCGCTGCCAGGCCCCCGGGGGGGGGCAAGATCCGGACCCCCCCCCCCCCCCCCTCTGGTGGCCTGGGGTCCCTATGGTGACACCGGGGGGGTCCCCAGTGGGGCCGGCCCCCAGAGGGACCCCAAATCCCACCCTCACCCCAATCCCCCTTGGCGTCATCCCCCCCCCGCACCTTCCCTACATGGTGGGGTTCATCCATCTGGGGGGGTCTATAGGTGGGGGGGGTGGCAGGAACCCCTGTGCCCCCCCCACACCCGGCCCAGGCTGCCCGCAGTGACCCCACGCTGAGGCCAGGACTGGGGGCAGTGGGGGCACGGGGATGGGGGCACTGGGCAGGACTGGGGGTGCAGGGCTGGGGGCAGAGCGGAGCAGTGCCTGGGGCTGGGGGGGCTGGGGGCTGGACCAGGACCAGGGCCAGAAATAGGATCAGGACCAGGACCAGGACCAGGATAAGGACCAGGATCAGGACCGGGACCAAGATTGGCAAATGCCCAGGGCCAGGACCAGGACCAAGAGCAGGACCAGGTCCAGGACAAGGATCAGGAATAGGATCAGGAGATGCCCAGGGCTAGGACCAGGTCCAGGACCAAGACCAGGACCAGGATCAGGACCAGGACGGGGACCAGGATCAGGACCAGGATCAGGATCAGGACCAGGGGATGCCCAGGCTGAGGAGATGCCCTAGACCAGGACCAGGACCGGGATCAGGATCAGGATCAGGACTAGGACCAGGACCAAGACCAGGACGAGGTCCAGGACCAGGATCAGAACCAGGACCAGGATCAGAACCAGGACCAAGAGCAGGACTAGCGGATGCCCAGGACCAGGATATGCCCTACAGCAGGACCAGGACCAGGACTCAGATCAGGACCAGGGGGTGCCCAGGACCAAGAGATGCACTGGACCAAGACCAGAACTAGGAGCAGGACTAGGACTAGGACCAAGAACAGGACTAGGAGCAGGAGCAGGACCAGGACCAGAACCAGGACCAGGACCAAGCTCGGAACCAGACCCATTTGCTGCCCAGAACCAGAACCGGGCAGCAGGCTGGGGCTGCTCCATCAGCGGGTGCGGGACCGGTCCCGGTACCGGGGCGGTGCCGGAGGTGCTGATACCGGTGCCGGAGGTGCGGGAGGTGCCGGTACCGGTGCGGGCGGTGCCGGTACCGGGGCGCGGGGCGGGGGCGGTGTCGGGGCCCCTCCTCCGCCGGGGCCGGGCTTGCGCCGCTTCCTGCGGAGCCGCCGGGCGCTGGGAGCAGCCGGCAGCCCCGGCCGGGGGGCCCCTCGCCGTCTGTCCCCCCCCCCTTTCCCCTTTCCCCTTCTTCCTCCTCCTCCTCCTCCTCCTCCTCCCCCCTCCCTCCCCGCCCTGCCCGGTGCCCCCGGCGGGCCCGGTCCGTGCCGCCGCCGCCCCCCCCCCCCACGCTGGCGCAGAGGCCCGGGCCCGGGCCCGCCTCGCCGCTGAGGATGTCCCGGAAGGCGCAGCGGGCCGAGGTGTGCGCAGACTGCAGCGCCCCAGGTAAGGGCTGACCCCCCCCTGCCAACCCCCGGCCCCCCCGGGCCCCCCCTTCCCCGTGCAGGGGCTGCAGCCCCCGGAGTCTCCGTTGCCCCCCCCCCCATCTCCGGTGGGCTCCGGTTGCGGCTCCGGTTGCACCTTGCCCGTGAGCCCCCCCCCAGTTGTCTGTGTCCCCCCCTCCACGTTGCATTTGCACCCCCGGAGCCCCCCAGGAGCCGGTGGTAGCCCTCCCGCTGAGCCCCCCCGAGTGCACCAAGCGCTGTGCCCCCCCGGTACGCCCGCAGCACCCCCATCCCCCCCCCTCTCCAAACCCTGCACCCCCCTCTGTGCGCCCCCCCCTCAAAAAGCAGTGCCAAGGGCCGCATCCACACCCCACAGCGCACCCCCTTCGCACCCCACCCCGCACCCCTTGGGATCCCCGCATCCCCCCAGCAGCCCTGCGATGTGCCCCAAATACGCCCCCCCCCACCGAGCACCCCCACCTTGTACCCCCCCAGCCCAAAGAATCTCCTGGAGCCCCCCAAATCTGCCCCCAGCCTCTGCGCCCCTCGGCACAGGCACTCCCGGTGCCATCTGGGGACCCGGCTGAGGGCAGAGTTTTGGGGGGGACCCAGGGGGGACCCTCCCCACGGCCCCCCCAGCGCCCACGCCATGGGGCTGGCTGGCTGCGGGGCGGGCAGAGCGGGGCTGCAAGCCACAGCCTGAGCCTGGGCATGACGGATCCCATCCCCATCCGCGGCGGTGCCGGTGCCCGCAGCCCTGGTGCCAGGTGCCAGCCCCGCGGGCGTCGTGCCGGGGGCCGCTCCCCCAAAAACCCGTGCCGGCGGCCGGCCCCGCGGCGCCGAGGCGATGAATGAACGGGGCCCGAGCGTCGAAGCTGGCCTCGCTGCCGGCCCCGGAAAGCTGCCCGCGGGCGAAGGCTGTGCCCAAATTATTCCGGCCACGTGCCAAGGGCCGGATCCTGCCAGGAGAGCCGGCGGCACGCGTGGGCGCGGGGCTGCCCCGGCCGGTGGTGGGCGAGCGGGGGGTACCCGGGGCTCTCCGCGGGGCGCCGCGAGCCTGGCGGTGCCGAGGCTCCCAGCCCGGGGGGGGGAAATGGAAACCAGTTTCTTCCAATCTCTTATCACCCGGCAGCCATGTGAGGAAATGAGTTATAAAGTCCAGAGGCCGCTTCCTACCGCGCTGGGAGTGCCCGTGCCGGGGATGCGCGGCCCCACGTGGGTGCTCCAAGGGGTGCCCGGGGTGCCCCGGCCTCGCTGCCTGCCCTGCTCACCCCAAAACCCGCCCTGCTGTCCCCAGGTGGGGCTGCCAGCTGGCCCCAACCTTCCCCTCACTGGGGCTGGGGGGGCTTCTGCATCAGCCCCCCGTTACACACACCCCAACACGGGGCTGGCACTCCCTCGGCGTGCGGGGTCCCTCGGTGCCAAGGCTCTCCAAGCCACCCTGATGCCCCTGCGCATCCCGCTGGGTCCCGCTGGTGCAGAGGGGGTGACACGCTGTGGGACCCCAAATCTGTAGGGTGCAGGGGCTGCAGCAGCCTGGCCGGTGTGGTGGTGTGTGTTCCCCCCCCCCACGGCCCTGCACGCAGCGTCCTGTTCCCGGCAGCGCCCCGTGGGCTGCGGGCGCGGAGGCGCAGATGCAACCGTGCCGGCTGCCAAGGCGCTGCCATCTGCCCGGGCAGCGCTGCCAGGCTGGGGGGGCGGGGGGGCTGTGGGGCCGCGGCTGGGAGCACCCCCAAAATGGGGTCCTCAGGGCTGCCTGTCACGCTGTGGGACCGCCAGTGGGGTTTTGGGGAGGGGGCCGGGACCCTGCGGGCAGGAAGGAAGCGCCGGAGCCTGGCCGCTCGCCCGCCTTCCTCTGTGGGGTCGCGGGGACAAGGCACCATTTGGGGACAGGGTGGGCAGCGAGGGCTGTCACCCCCCCGGGCTGTGTGCCCCTGCGTGCGTCCCTTCCTCCCATGGCACAGCGGGGTGTTTGTGTAGGCCCTACAGAAACAAGGGTGGAAGTGCTGGCTGTGGGGCCGGGCAGAGGCTGGCACGGCTCTGCCGCACCAGAGGGGCTGTTGGGGACAACCTGTGTACAGGAGGGTGACACCCCCTGCCCCTTCTGTCCCCTGCCCTTTCCACTCGTGCAGGGTGGGGGCCAGGACCTGTTTGGGGTGCTGGGTGGGGGGAGCTGCCCCCCCCTGAGGCCAGCAGCGGGGCCCCCGTGGGTGCCGTGGCCGGAGCGGGGCCGGTGCCAGCGGCGCGGCCGCTCAAACGTCCCTTTGTTCTCATGGGGACACAAAGGGCTCCAGTCCGGCCGGGCCAGGAGGGGGGGGGCAGCAGCCAGGGCTGGGGAGGGGGCACAGTGCTGGGAGGGGGGGCACAGCACCAGCCCCCCAAATCTGAGGGGTTGCAGAGCCAGCGATGGCTGCGTGCATGGGAGAGCACTGGCACGGGGTGCCCACACTTTTGGGGGCGCGCTGCGCCCAGCCAGAGACGCCCCCATGCCCTCCCCATGCCCAGACTGGGGCTCAGGGGGTGCACAGCTCCCCCCCTCCAGGTTTGGGGTGTCCCCGCTCACAGCATGGGGCTGGCGTCGCCCCCGCTGCCAGCCGCCCTCGTGCTGGGGGAGGCCAAATCCTGCCCCCCCCCCAGGCGGTGCCTGGTTGCCAATGGAAACCTTTGGGTTTCCCCCGGCAGTGGGATGAGCCCCTCGCCGTCGCCTGGGAAACCACCGCGTTGCTGCGGCGACGCTGCCCCCCCAAAATAAAAAAATTCGGGTGTTGCACGGAAGGAGGGGACCCCCCCGTAACGCCCCGTGCCCCCCGCAGACCCCGGCTGGGCTTCCATCAACCGCGGCGTCCTCATCTGCGACGAGTGCTGCAGCGTGCACCGCAGCCTGGGCCGCCACATCTCCATCGTCAAGCACCTGCGCCACAGCCCCTGGCCCGCCACCCTGCTCCAGGTGGGTGCCCCGGCCTTGGGGAGGGGGCCGTGGGGGGATTTTGGGGGGTCCTGGCACCCAGCGCCGTGCCTCTGCCCCGCAGATGGTGCACACCTTGGCCAGCAACGGGGCCAACTCCATCTGGGAGCACTCGCTGCTGGATCCGGCCCAGGTGCAGAGCGGGCGCCGCAAGGCCAACCCGCAGGACAAAGTGCAGTAAGTGCGGGTTGCGGGGAGGGGGCTGCGATGGCCTGGTGACCCCCCCCTCACTGCTATCCCCCCCCCACCATCCTCACCAGCCCCACCAAGTCGGAGTTCATCCGCGCCAAGTACCAGATGCTGGCCTTCGTCCACAAGCTGCCCTGCCGGGACGACGACGGCGTCACCGCCAAGGACCTCAGCAAGGTGGGGGCGTGGGGACCCCCCCCAGGTGGTGATGGGGGGATTAAAACCCATCACTTACCCCCCCCACACCTCATCTCACCCCGCAGCAATTGCACTCCAGCGTGCGGACGGGCAACCTGGAGACCTGCCTGCGCCTGCTCTCGCTGGGGGCTCAGGCCAACTTCTTCCACCCGGTGAGCGCCCCGCGCCGTGGGGCTGGTTGTGGGGTCAGCTTTTGGGGCCAGCTGTGGGGCACTGGGGGTCTCGGAGCCCCCCGGGGTGTGCTCCAGCCCCGGATCTGGAGGTTGATGCTCGCGGTGCCCGCAGGAGAAGGGCACCACGCCGCTGCACGTGGCGGCCAAGGCCGGGCAGATCCTGCAGGCAGAGCTGCTGGTGGTCTACGGTGCCGACCCCGGGGCGCCCGACGTGAACGGCCGGACCCCCATCGACTACGCCAGGTGAGATGATGGGGGGGAAAAAATGGGGAAGGGGGGAGGTTCACCAGCACCCCGGGACTGGCATCACCCCAGCCCGTGCCCCCACAGGCAGGCGGCCCAGCACGAGCTGGCGGAGCGGCTGGTGGAGTGCCAGTACGAGCTGACCGACCGGCTGGCCTTCTACCTCTGCGGCAGGAAGCCGGGTGAGTGCCGGGCTCGGCGCCGGGGCTCAGCCCTTGTGGGGTGGGGGGGTAAAAAGGGGGGGCTGCTCTCACCACCCCTGTCTTTGCGCAGACCACAAGAACGGGCACTACATCATCCCGCAGATGGCAGACAGGTGAGCGCCCCGTGCCCGCGGCCACGCCGCCAACACCCCCGTCCCCGCTGGGCCGAGGGGGGCACCGTGACAGCCTGCCCATGACCAACGCTGGAGCATCTTTTTTGGGAAGGGGGGGGGGGGAAATGGGATGGGGTGGGGGGGTCCGTGTGCAGCGTGGTGGGGTTTAACGTCCTCCTTTATCCTGTTCTTCCCTCCGCTGCCTTCTCCGGAGCGCAGGGTGCGCCCAAAGTGCATGGCACAGAGGTATTGTCCGCTCGGCTCTCGGCACCGGGGGCCCCCCCGCTGCAGCCCCCGGCGCTCGGCGCAGCCCGGCGGGGGGCACCCAGGTTGGGGGGGGTCCCGCTCACCCCGTGCCACCTCGCCCCCCGGCCCCGTGCCTGCCTGCCAGCCCCTCTCCCTGCTCGGCGAAGCCCCCTCCAAGCCCGGGGGTATCTGGGGCGCATCTGGGGAGCGTTTTGGTGAGGAAAAGCAGGAATAACCCCCAATTTGTGTCCCCCCCCCCCCATGCACCCCACAGTCTGGACCTCTCCGAGCTGGCCAAGGCGGCGAAGAAGAAGCTGCAGGCGGTGAGTGGGGAACGGGGCCAGGCTTGGAGGGGGGGCTCAGTGCCTGCCACCCCCCCGGCCTGATATTTATGTGTCCCCCCCCGTCCCGCTGCAGCTCAGCAACCGCCTCTTCGAGGAGCTGGCCATGGACGTGTACGACGAGGTGGATCGCCGGGAGAACGATGCGGGTGAGCGGGGCCACGGGGAGCAGCCGGGGGTGGCCGCAGGGTGTCCCCCCCCCGTTCGGTGCTGGCGGGCGTCCCGGCTCGGGGAGGAGCAGGCGGCGAGGGGGGGGCGATCCGGCACCGCAGGCCCCTCCTTCCTCATTCCTCCGGCCGGGGCCAGGGGCCGTTTCCTCCACGCAAGGGGCTGCTGCCACGCCACGGGACGTGGGGGTGCCGGAGGTGGGTGCTGGGTGTCCCCCCCCCCCCCGAGCTGTGGGGCTGGGGGACAAGCCCCAGTCTGCTTTTGTGGGGTGCCCCGGGTCCTCAGGGAAGGGTGCCGGGGGGGGACCCTTTTCCAGGGAAAGGCAGGAGCGATGGGCGTGCCAAAATTGCTCCACCCTTGGCTGGGGGGGACATGGGGCTGTGCCCCCAAAGGATCTGGGGGTCCTGGGTGTTTGGAGCCCCCCCCTCCAGGCAGAGGGGGTGGCTGGGGGAGGCGATTCCGTCAGCACAGCTGGGCTCCGCTCCCAGCCCCAGCACGCTGGCCCCAAGCCCGCGCCTGCGTCCTGCCGGCCCCACGGCCTGCCCGGGGTGGGGACAGCACCCCTGGGCCCCCCCACCCACACAGCCACCCCCTGGGGTGGGGTCGGAGCCCCCCCCCGATGCCAGGTCCCTGCCCGCAGTGTGGCTGACGACGCAGAACCACAGCACGCTGGTGACGGAGCGCAGCGCCGTCCCCTTCCTCCCCGTCAACCCTGAGTACTCGGCCACCCGCAACCAGGTGAGCCCCGCCGGACCCCTCGTGCCCCCCAGGATTTACACCCGGACCCCCCCCATTCACCCCTTTTTTTTTTTTTTTTTTTTTCTCCCTCCTTCACCTCCCAGGGCCGGCAGAAGTTGGCCAGGTTCAACGCCAGGGAGTTCGCCACGCTGCTCATCGACATCCTGGGGGAGGCCAAGCGGCGGCAGCAAGGGAAGAGCCTGCTGAGCCCCACGGGCGACCTCGACTTCTCCCTGCGGAGCCAGAGCGACCTGGACGACCAGCACGACTACGACAGCGTCGCCTCCGACGAGGACACGGACCAGGAGCTGCTGCGCAACGCCTCCCGCAACAACCGTGCCCGGGTGAGCCCCGTGCGCCCCTCTATTTCTCCTCCCCGCCGCTCAGCAGCCCCCCCCAGCCGGGGTCGGATCCTGGCGCTGAGCCCTTCTCCCCGCAGAGCATGGACTCCTCGGATCTGTCGGACGGCCCCATCACGCTGCAGGAGTACCTGGAGGTGAAGAAAGCCCTGGCCGCCTCGGAGGCCAAGGTGCAGCAGCTGATGAAGGTGAACAACAGCCTGAGCGACGAGCTGCGCCGGCTGCAGCGCGAGGTGGGCGCGGGGACGCCGGGACCCCCATCGTAACCCCCCCCTATCCCTGCGTACCCCCCCTCCCTTCCTAATTTTTCCTTCCCCTTGCTGCAGATCCACAAGCTGCAGTCGGAGAACACGCAGATCCGGCAGCAGACGGGGCCCCCGCACCCGGCCCCGACCCCCAGCGAGCGCCCGGAGCACGGGCACCCCCCTGGCACGGCCCCCCCACACCGCCGGGACCGCCAGGCCTTCTCCATGTACGAGCCCGGCTCGGCGCTGAAGCCTTTTGGGCAGCCGGTGGAGGAGCTGGTGACCAGGCTGCAGCCCTTCGGCAGCAGCGTGAGTGGCTCCGGAGAGGGGACAGGGGGAGATTTTTGGGGGTTGGGGGGGAATTTAGGGCACCCCAAGGGGGCTTGGTGGTGCTGCAGAGCTGGGTTCCTTCCCCGGGGGGGGGCCGGGGGCGGCGGGGCTTTACCCTTTCGTGTGTCGCCAGGAGGTGGAGGACGAGGCTCTGTACTCCATGCACATCCCGGCCAGCGTGTACCGGGTAAGGGGGCCGCGGCGGGGGCGGCTCCTGCATGGGACGTGGTGGCCATCGTCCTCCCGACTGCCAGCCCTCCACATCTTCCTGGGATGTCCCCCCCCTCTTCCCCTACACCGCTGGGACCCCCCCCCGGGAGGTTCCCGCATGCAGGGTGGCCGTGTCCCCTCTGCTCGTCCTCCCCTGTGTGTGCCCGGGGTCGGCTCCGTGGGGTCCTGTGCGCCCTGTTCAGCGCCGTCTCCCCCCTTTTTCCCCCCTCCAGATGCGGAAAGGTCCATCAGCCTCCTCCATGCCCTTTCCCCCATCCTCCCCACTGCTCTCCTGCCCGCCTGACGGTGCCCGGCACATGGTGATGTACTGGGGAGGATTTGGGGTGGGGGGACCCTGGCCCCGTGCAGGATTTGGGGCTGGGCAGGGCTTTGACACCGCTCCTCTGCCCTACAGAGCAAACTGGACCGGCACGGCAGCGGCACCGACAGCGACTACGACAACACCCAGGCGGGCGAGATCCTGCTTGGGTGAGCGCCGGGGCTGGGGACTGCGCTGCCACCCTGCTTTGGGGACATGGGGACGTGGGGACACGGGGTGGGCACTGACCTGGGGGCGTTTTGGTCCCTGCAGCATGGAGGGGAAGCGTTTCGTGGAGCTGAGCAAGGACGAGGATTTCCCCCACGAGCTGGACCCGCTGGACGGGGAGCTGGATCCCGGGCTGCCCAGCACGGAGGACGTCATCCTCAAAACCGAGCAGGTCACCAAGAACATCCAGGAGCTGCTGCGGGCTGCCCAGGAGTCCAAGCACGACAGGTGGGGCTGCGCCACGACCCCGGGAGGGGCGCCAGGATCCATCGTGTGTCCCCCCCTTCCCTAACCCCTCTCCTGTCCCCCCAGCTTCGTGCCCTGCTCGGAGAAGATCCACTCGGCCGTGACGGAGATGGCATCTCTCTTCCCCAAGGTAGGAGGTTTGGGGTGTCCCCCCTAGCCCCCCCGTTTCCATCACCCCATGCCCTGACGCTGTTTTCCTTGCAGAAGCCGGCGCTGGAGACGGTGCGGAGCTCGCTGCGGCTGCTCAACGCCAGCGCCTACCGGCTGCAGAGCGAGTGCCGCAAAACCGTGCCCCCCGAGCCGGGCGCCGCCGTGGATTACCAGCTCCTGACCCAGCAGGTCATCCAGTGTGCCTACGACATCGCCAAGGCCGCCAAGCAGCTGGTCACCATCACCACCCGCGAGAAGAAGCAGTGAGCGCCGCCTCGCGCCCTCCTGCACCTCCCCGGCCTCTCCTACCCTCCTTTTTCCCCCCCCCTCCCCATCTCCTCCTCCCTCTTTTTTTTTGACGGCGTTTGGCACCCGGGGGTGCAAGTGGCCTTAGCCCTTGCGGGGTCAGGGAGCGGGGCGAGCCCCCGTATCCCCCCCCCACCCCCAAAAAAACACCCCTGGTGCCTCCACGGAGCTGGTGCTCAGCTGTGGGGTAGGTGCCTGCGTCCCCCTGTACAGCCCCCCCTGCCCGCCCCCGTGCAGCCCCCCCACCCCGGGGCATGCGCCTAACTTATCCTGTACATAGCGTGTGGAGCTGCCCATGCTGGCAGCTGCGATGCCCCCCCTGTCCCCCCCACCCCATCCCTCGCCGGGTGGCCGGTACCCCCCGAGGCCACCCGCAGCGTTACACTGGACCGGGATGCCCGCGGCCCCCCCCTCGCCCCCCCCAAAAACCCCTCTCCCCGGGCGTCCTGCCCTATGCTGGGGCCGCGCTCCCTACTGTAAGATGTGTTCTTGTACATTTGTATCAATAAAGATGTGAGCATTGCACGGACCCCCCCCGGCTCCTACAGCATGGGGGGGCTTTGGGGCGACGGGGGGAGGGTGAGGAGGGCTGCAGGGAGCCCGGTGCCACGCTCACGTTTCACCCAGTCCCCTTGTCCCTGGCTGGCGGCCGGTCACAACGTCCCCGGCACGGCCCCCGCTGCTCGCCCAGCCCCGGGGTTGGGCCTTCCCGGCAGGGCCCTGCCACCACCTCTCCGAGCACCGGGGGCTGCCGGCCGGGGGGGCAGCAATCCCCTCATGCTGTCCCCTGAGGGTTTGGTGGCCGTGGTGGCCGCGCTCACCTTCCTGGGCCTCCTGGCCTGGCACCTTCTGGGGGCGAGGCTGGGGGTGCCCGGAGGCCTGGAGGAGGATAAGGAGGAGGAGGATGAGGAAGAGGAGGAGGAGGAGGAAGAGGAGGGGACCCCCATCCTCCCCGAGGACGCCGTGGGGTGCTGCCGGCTGCTCTGCAAGCCCTCAGCGCTGGCCCAGCACCTGGAGCGGAGCTTGGGGCGCTCGGCGGCATTGAGGGGGGGCCCCTGGCCGTGGCCCCGCTGGCCTCGTCTCCGTCTCCTGCAGCAGCTCCTGGCACCCCCCGACCCACCACCAGCAGTGGTCCGGGAGCACCTGCAGGTCCCCGACGGCGGCTTGGTGGCCTTGGACTGGTTCGTAGGGCCACGGGGGGGGGGGGGGGGCCGGGAGCCGGCGGCGTGGCAGTGGGGACCCCCCCAGCCCGGTGCTGCTCCTCATCCCCAACGCCGCCGGCAAGGTGCCGGGGGGGCTCCTGCAGCTGGGCCGCCGGGCGCTGGAGCTGGGCTACGAAGCCGTGGTCTTCAACCGGCGGGGCCACAACGGCTGCCCCTTGGCCACCCCAAAACTCCAGCCCTTCGGGGACCCCGGGGACCTGCGTGAGGCCGTGGCCTACGTGCGCTGCCGCCACCCCCGCGCCCCGCTGCTGGCCGTCAGCGAGGGCTCGGGCTCGGGGCTGCTCCTGGCCTACCTGGGCGAGAGCGGCTCCTCCAGCCGCCTGGCCGCCGCCGCCTGCATCTCGCCCGTTTTTCGTGCCCGGGACTGGTTCGAGGCCTCGCTGCCCCGGCTCTACGAGTGGCCGCTGCTGCTGCACCTCAAGAGGGGACTCAGCAGGTTAGTGGGGACGGGGAACGGGGAATGGGGACGGGGACAGGGATGGGGGTGTCCCCGTGCCGGGAGTCCCAGCGTTGGCGGAGGTGCTGAGGGCAGCAAAACGCACTGGTTAATGAACACCAGCCCCGGGAGCTGGTGGTGGCGGCGGGGTTGGGCTCCTCGGCAACACGCTGTGGGGTCGTGGCGGCCATTTGGGGTTCTCCCTGTAGGGAAAAATCCCCCCCTCACCTCCCTCCTGCCCCCCACAGCGGCATTGGGGACGTTATTGAACCTCCCCTGAGCCCCAGCACCAAAGCGGGGCCAGGCACAGCGCTGCTTGCCCCCCCTGGGGGGCTCCCCTATGGGGTGGGCTCCCCTATGGGGTGGGGGGGGTCCCTGACCACCCACCTGTGGCTGGACTCCCCCCCCCGTCCCAGCCTACGGTGTGCCGTGTCCCTGTCACCCGGTGTCACCCCGAGTGCCGGGGGGGGGCCTCGAGCAAGTATCACCTCCAGGGGTGGTGCTGAGAGATTTGGGGGAAAATGGGGCTTAATAGGGGGAGGGAATGAGGGTCAAAATAAATAAATAATAGTTAAAAAAATAATATTCCCAAAACTGATTGGGGAGAGGAAAAAAAATAAATAATGGCAGCCCTAAGTCTCTGCAGAGCCTGTGTGGGTGCCGCCAGGCTGTGTATGATGCAGGCTGGGGATTTGGGGTTTTAAAACGGGGACATTCCTGCTGGCCAGGTGACAGCGGGGGGGGGGTGTCTGGGCCCCCCCCATTTCCCCCTACCCCTTATTACCAGTGCTCTCACAGCAATGGTGCTGCTGCCTCCATGGCTCCTGGGTGCCAGGATGCTGCAGGGACACCCCCACCCCACAACAGCACACGGGGAGGGGGCTCCCCAACCCTACTTTAGGGCCACCGGGGCGCACAACCCCATCCCCAGCACCCCCCCTGAGCCCACCCCATCCCCGCAGGTACGCAGGCGCCCTGGCCGAGGTGGTGGACGTGGCCAAGCTGCTGGGCAGCCGCTCGCTGCGGGAGCTGGAGGAAGCCCTCTTCTGTGGGACCACGGGCTGGGAAACCTACTGGGAGCGCAACGAGCCCCTGCGGGACGCCGACGAGGTGGCCGTGCCCGTGCTGTGCGTCTGCAGCGCCGACGACCCCGTCCGCGGGCCCCCTGCCCGCACGCTTCCCCGGGAGCTGTTCCGCAGCAGCCCCTATTTCTTCCTGCTGCTCACCCCGCGTGGGGGTCACTGCGGCTTCCCCCAACGCGGCCCCGGGCGCTGCTGGGCCCACGAGGCCGTGCTGGAATATTTTAGGGCTATCGGCGAGTTCCTGCGGGTGGAGGAGAGGAGGACGGGGGTGCCGCAGCCCCGGCGGTGGGGGGGTCCTGTCCCCGAGCCCCCCGCCTTTACCTGGCAGCGGTCCTACACCAGGTAGCCCCCTGCCCCTACCCCATCACCGGCTCAGGAACGCAGGCAGACACTCCGTGTACTAAAATTACTTTATTACAGTTGATTTTTTTTTTTTTTTTTAACATTTCCTTTGCTATGATACAAAGGATACTTACAAACAAAATATTACATATGACCTTATTTTTTTTTTTTTTCTCTTCTCTTATTTTCTGACAACTTGGTAACAGCTTTAAATGCACAATCTATACAATTAATACAGGTTATATATGAGCTATAATGTATGTTGAACCAGAAGAATACCAGAATACTGACAATATACTGTACATTAAGCCTTACCAGTTAGTGCTCGTGGCATTTTCTACCAGAAGGAAAACGCACACCTGTAGATTCACTCATACCAGCTGGCGCTACCAGACACGGAAGCAGGAAGGAGTTCAAGTCCCCTATTTAAATCCTTCGTGGCCCACCACCGTCGGCGTTGGGCCCGGACCCCTCAGACCAGTGTTCATAGTAAAACAGCAGATATGTGTGTGTTTTTCTACCTGATGCTCTGCAGCACAGAACCACGACGCCAGGGGCCTTTTCCCCGGCCCCCCCTCCGCGGCAGCCTGGCTTTGCCGAAGCCGCGGCGCTGTACCTGGAGGAAAAACCCCGCGGCGCTGGGCGAGCTCTTGGTGGGGAGCTGGACGTCCTGATGGGGGAGAGGAGGAAGAAGAGGAGGAGGAGGAGGATGGGGAAAGCAGCCACGGCCTCGCTGCCAGCAATAGGCAGCGCTGGGCTCTGTGCACTCCAACGCGCGGGCACCGGGGGTAGGAGCAAGCCCAGGGCACGTCGCTCCGCCAGCCCCAAACCAGCAAAACCCCGTCCCCAACGGGGCAGGGGGTGCCCAAGGGGCTGGAAGCTGCCTCGAGGCCTCGCCAGAAAGGGTTTGCTTTTGTTTCGCAGCCAAAGCTAGACTGGTGTCGCTACAGGTGTGCACTTCCCCTCCTCCCGCCATGGTCTACTTCCACTGATAAGGTTACATTTTTGTTTTCTTTTTTCTTTTTTTTTTCTTTTTTCTTTAAAGCAACCAGCAAGTGAAGCGTTTTTGTAGTTGACTGGCAAAAGACCTGGCATTTGCACAGAAGCTGCAAATGGAAAGTAGCCATCCCCTCCTCCCACCCGCTGCATCCCATCCCAGAAAAACCCAAACGGATGGTGGAGGAAAAAAAAAAACAAAAAAACAGGGGTGGAGGAGAGGAAGGGGTGGGGAAACAGGTTGGAAAATACCAGGTTCGAGTTAACATTTCGTTGACTTCACACAATGCCTGTGCAAAAAGAAACAAAACAAAAACCCCAAACAAACGAAAACCAAAACCAGAAACATGCTGGAAATAATGAAAACAAATGGAAAGTAATATATAAAATTAAAAATATAAATAGGATGTCTGGCTGACTGGTAGAAGAATAGGTCATTTAGGTTACAAAAAGGAATATACATTCAAGAGGCTCTGAACCCAGTGGGGTAACTGATGTTAAACTTGTGTTAATAGTTAGGCTAGAATTCTCAAGTTTGTCTTTAAAATCTTCACAATACAAGCAAGCTATTTTTATTTTTATTTTTTAAAAATATACACTATACACACCTCACACAGCTTCTCCTACCCTTATGACACACGTTACGCTACCCTCTCGTACACTAAACCAAGGGGGTCTCACGGCTAACTTCACGCCCCAACTGATCCTCGCGGTGTCCGCGGTGGTGTCTGCGGCACCGCGCGCAGGACCGAGCGACCCAGGCGGTAACACGACCTTTTCTCAAGCACTCACAAGTCACCAAAACGGCTGTAGCCTTTTTTATGTTATACACACTTCACTTTGTAACGGTTAAGTATTTACATCGGGTCTGCCCCCCCCTCCCTCCCCCACAACGGTTAGCTGTTCCTAGGCAGGTAAAAATGTCCCTGTTCCAAGCAAGCGAAAAGGGGGAAGAGCTGCGAGGGGTTAGGAGGAAAGGAAAGCCGAAGAAAGGAAGCAGGTGGTTTGCTTGCCAGAAGCCAAACCCGTGCGCGCGAGGATGCCTCTCCTTCTCTGCTGCCGCTCTGAGTCCTTAAAAAAAAAAAGCTCCCGTCCCCACCGAGCGACAGGGGCGGCTGGAAAACCAGCCCTCGAGAGCACGGCCTCGCCTCCGCCCTCCTCTGCTCGCAGCTTCCCAGGACACGCGGCGAAGCCAGGCCCCACTTGCAGACTTGCCTCTGCCACGAGGCGAGGAGCGGAGGCGCGACGGGCGGCACCCGGAGGCAGCGCGGCGGGGGGAACCCAGCCCTCGCTTGGCGACAGGGCTTTGGGGACGAGCAGGGCTCGGCCACCACGTGCACCCCGCCGTGGGTGCCCGAGTCTCGCCGAGACGCCCACGGCGAGCCATGCAGAAGCAGCAGCCGCGTCCTTCAGCTCCTCGGCAACTGCGCCGGTGCCTGAGCTGCGCCGAGCTCCGAGTTGCCATAGAAATGCGCGATCCTGGCGCTGAAAGCAGGCAGTGATCTTAAGCGAAATTCTTTTTTTTTTTTTCTTTTTTTCTTTTTTTTTTCTCTCTCTCCAGTTTAGATGAGCTCGGGCTTAAGACAAAAGCGTTTAGTTTAGAAGGGGAGGGGGGGAGGGAAACGTATCATTTCTACAGAGGCTGAAAAATAGAGTAAGAAGACGATATTAAAACCGCAGCAAAGAAACTGAACTCGGTTCCCGTGGAGTTCAGCCCCAGAAAAAAAGCTCCAAGCCACCGCTGCCGTCCCTCGGACCGCCTACATTACAGCACCTGCACAGAACACGGAGGGGAAGGAGGAGAGGAGCAGGCAGAGCAGGGAACCCCACCGGCCTCGTGAAGCTGCCAGGCGCGGCTGAGCTTCGCAAGAAGTCCTTCGGCCCCGCTCGGCGGCTGCGGCCGCAGCTCCCGCCTCCCCAGCTCGCAATATTTAAGCACAAATCCTTACAGTGTCACTTCGACAAGTCTCAGGGATTAGACGCATGCTGAACTACGACTGGCAATTACAGTAGCTTTCTGCTAGCTGGCACATACTGTATCTATAAATTTTAGTACAAAAACTTAAAAAATACAGAAACTAGGTCAATTTGTTAACTACATATTTACAGATACTTACAATTGTTTTCACTCACAATAATTAAACTAATTGTCAGTGAAAAATTCAAACTGTGCATGTTCTGAGGTACCCGTACTCAGGGGTGGGGAGCAGGGGAGCAGAGGGGTGAGGCGGGGTGCCGGGCACCCCAGCTTCGTTCACGTCGGCGGTGGCAGCGCCCGCCGCTCCTGGCCGGGTTACCCCGGGTGTCCGGACTCGGTGTGTGCACTCGGAGAAAGCAAGCAGAGAGGGAACCGGCGCCGGGTTGTTCTAGGACATGGCTTCGGGATGTTTCGAGGCCACCGGGTAGGTGCAAAGCAAACGGTCCTGTGCCAAAAGTGCCTTCCTCCACCCTCCCCCCCCCGCCTCCCCGAGGAGCCTGCGGGTGAAGTGCAAGTATTCGGAGCCCCGCAGCTCAGTGGTTAAGGTGCTTGTTTGCCGGCAGATCTCATTCACTAAGTCCCTCTCTAGCTGACAAAGGCCTTTCCTTCCCCAGCAGAGCGGGGCCGGGCAGGGGAGGGATGCGGCGAGGCGACGGCACAGGCGCAGCTGGCTGAGCTGCGTTGCACAACAGGAATCGGGGTTATCTGCTGCCATCTTTCCCCGGTGGGGTGATGTTTACTACAACCACCAGGTCTATCAGCTTTTTTTTTTTTCTTCTTTTGGCTATCAACAGCTACCCGCAACCCTCTGAAGTGCCTCACGTACATTTCTCAACAGACTCCGGCTCAATCGACTCTTAAAAGTGCAAACTGAAACAACCACAGCAGAGGGACGCGCAGCAGCGTCCCTGCCCGGGCACCCACCGCCCCTCGCCCCCGGCACGGGACAGTCCAAGGAGCAGGAGCTCAGCTCCTGGATGCCACAACCAAACCCAAGCCTCTCCTAAAAAGCTTGCAGGAGACCTTCTGAAAGGGGTGTGTGGGGGGGAAAGAAAACCAACTCCAAATTCTCTGGTAGCACGAAGAAGAGAGCCCGTGTTTGGCATGCTGCTGAGCTGGCTGGGCTTCGGGGCTGCTCTGCCCCACAGGGTAAAGATTGCGGCTGGATGAACGATCTGACGCACAAAAGAACCATTTTTATCCCCCAACGTGCCAAATGTCGCGCTAAGATGTTGGGGTCTTTCGAGGACAAAGGAGGAGGTTAGAAGAAAGGGTCTTCACAGCTTGAGGAGCTCGTGTTTGAGGGCAGCCACTTGGCCAGCGTGGCTCTCGCCCCTCTGCTACGAGACAAGACCACAGCCAGGTTCACCAGAAAGCCACAGCAGGCACCCGGGGGAAGAACAAGGCTGTCCTCTGTTCACGGGACTTGAGTAACAAAGCACACGTGCCTAGCGGAATAAAGAACGCACCAGAGGTGTGTGTATATACGTACACGTGTACACACACACCTTTATATGAAATCTTCCCACTTCTCTTTTCATCCTCCACGTAACCTGCTCTAGCTAGGAGCCACGAACAAAGGCAGACGTCGTGTTGGGGGTCAGTGGCAGCTTAAACTGGGGAATGCCAAAAGTTGGTGTGCCAGGACCACGCTGGGCTCGCTATCTTCCATGGCGAGGCACAGCCGGGGCCTCTGAGCTCAGCCCACTGAGCACTTCACCTGCCCACCCAGCGCCCCTCCTGTTTTTCCTATCTCTGTGCCATCTTGTTTTCTTCTCTGCAGTCTTCTGACTTCCTGGTACCCTCTGGGAGCTCTCGTCTCTGCTTTACAGCACACCACCAGCAGCCACCCTGCCCTCCTGCTCCCCAGAGAAAGAAAGCTACAATTACCAGGGCAGCGTTGAAGCAAGGGCTGTTGACGGCGTTCAGCCCCGGCACAGTTTTTGTTGGTGCCCTTGTCCTAAGAGAGCCCCGCTGCATGGGCTGAGCTAGCTGACGAAGGGAGGGAGGGCTAAAGAAAAGCAGAACTGAAGTGCCCTGACAGAAATGCACAGCATGACTCGTGTGTGCACGCATACCCACACACGCTTCCACAGAGTATATAAATATATACACACGAGAGACCATATATATATCCAGAGAGATGTGCGTATTCAACAGAGTGATGGTAGACAGTGGTACAACACGATTTATTGCCTCTCAAGAAATGGCACATGGACAGGGGGAGCGGGGCAGGGCAGCTGGAAGTGCAACGGGCCCTCTTCCCTGGGGGGTGAATAAACTCCAGGATCTAGCAGGGTGCACTCTGGGCAGGTTACAGCTCACGTGCAGTGCACACATTTCTTCTGAAGCGTGAGGGCCGAAGGGGGTGCAGAGCAATGCCAGCCTGGCCCCAAGCCAGGCGAGGAAGGGCTGCAGGGAATTTTCTGTGGGAAGCTTGGTATCGTACCACATTGATTTCTTCCACCCCTCTGAAGCTCACAGGCTCGGACCGAATGCAGGTGAAAATAGAGGCGGCCTCCATTTCAGCTCTGCATCCCGGGAAGAAAGCACGAAACGCTCAACACGGATGGGAGAGGTGGCTGCTGACTCCCTGCGACACCACGGAGAACAAGAAAAAATGTGGTCCCTTGCACTGATTTTACTTAAATAAAATCAAAAGAAATTGAAATCGGGTAACGAGGTGAAAATGCTGGCTCCACTGTTTTTCCATCTCTGAGCTAAACTACATCAGAACTTCAGGTCTTGGCAAAGGGGAAAAGAAAATAACCACAGAAAAACAGATTTTAGGTGTCAAGCTGGTGATTTGAGAATACTGCAATAAAATTTGCAAAGTAGTCCACACAGCAGAGATTCCCCAGTGTTAAACACAAGCATAAAAGATGTAAAAACATCTTTGCTGAGGTACTGGAGCAGTTTCTACAATTTCGAGATTACAGTATTTTAAAAGCCAAGGTTAGGGCACGACTGCAACAAGCACAATAGGGAGCAATTGGTCTTGCTTTTAAAAACAGAGTTTGCAAACTGATTCAGAAAGCGTTTGCGTCGCTCTAGCGTAATTTAGAGTTGTTCAAGCATCTCAGAATGACATCCGAGATGCAAAATCAAATTCTCAACACCAACGACCTCCTCATACACCTCCAACGCACAACCTGACTGCATCCCTCGGGCTACACCTGCGTAACGGGTTGCTTCCTCTCGAGACCAGGCTTGTTTAGGACAGCTCTCCTTCCCCCAGGCACACACAGGGACACACACATTTAGACCAGTTGATCTGAATCAGTTTTTGCAAACTATTTTAATTAAAATATTAACTTGTTGGAATAGTCCAGGTCTGCACATGATATACATGTAAAAATGGTTACTACACAATTCTTTTTGAATACAAAAAAAGCCAATATGGGACAGCCATCATTTGGATTCAGCATTCAGTCATGCTCGACATTACACAAAGAGATGGGTTGAGAGAATTCTGTTGAAATAGCTCAATTTAAGCCAGAGACTGACCAAATTCAAACCATAACAGAAGCAAAAGAACGAACCCGCTGAACTCGCGGGTGCAGCCTGTCCCCACTGTCGCTGCTGCTGCTCGCGATAGAGGAGCTGAGCTTCAAAACCTCGTGGTAGCACCATGCTCTGGACACACACTCCACACTCACATGGTAAATGCCAATACAGTTTGGGGGGTTTTGGCCTTTCAACTCGTTTCTTTTGTCTTTCTTTTCCAAACCCAGGAAAATACAGGTACCTTTCCTAAATCAGTTTCACTGCGTTTTTAACAATATTGCGATGCAAAGGAGTGACCCCAAAACATCCACATAAAAACAAAGCAGAGGAAGGGACAGGACAATTCATAGTCACCACTGTCCGCAGGGGGCAACCAGTCACTTCCTTGGGACCACTGCCTCGTCCCAAGCTCCTGTGACCTCTTAGCACTACAAAGCTCTTTACTAAGGGGCTGCTCAAACATGTTTTGGTAGTTTCCGTATTTCCTTAGAGTGATATGCTACGTCAAGATGCTAAAAGTCCCAGTTGGATTCACTGGACACTGGCAGAGTGTTAAGGATTGGGAGTGGATGTTAATTTAGCTAACGAAAGAACGTCGCCCTGTTGAGAGTTCCGAACAGCAGCGAGACACTAGAGTATTCACACTATAAATATGTCACGTGGACAAACACATTCGGAAAACCTTGCTTTTGAGCCCTATAAACATATTAAAGGCAAATCCTAGAGTTAGCAGCTAGTGTTTTCTTCAAGATGATTAGTGTGCAAGGAAAAACATTTACAAAGAACCCTGGCTGGTCAGTCCCCAAGACAGAAATCTTTGCCTCGAGCCAAACTCCATCTACCTGCACCTCTCCTAACCCCACAGCGCTGGCTGACCCAGACCGCTCGGGCACTGACACAAGAGCATGGTGGCATCTCCAGTTCCCAGCACTAAGGGATGACACTATGCCACAAAGTCCCTCGGTTCATTCGACTCCCTGCCCTTTTATCACTGTATTGATTTCACAACCTCCTTTGCTTCCTTTCAGTAGTACAGCAGCTCCGAGGAGCCTCTGGAAGTAGTGCCTTCTTGCGTGGTGTGATATGCTGCCAAACAATCACAGCATCTCAAGGGACTGTAAAGGTTGTAAAGTATTGCAGCAACGAAAATAATAAAAAGGAGCCTCACATGCAGCAAGATCTACAGTGGTGATGTGGGTTAGTCATCAACTGGGAAGAGTCATTGGCTCAGCTCCTCCTGGTACACTGTGGCAACTAAACATTTAAACAGTTGGCTACACTCTACATGTAAACAGGAAATTGCAACAAGCCAAAAAGGTAATAAATCGGTGGATGTAGTGTAATAATGAAAAACCCGATCAATGGCATTTTGTGACTATGGCATCCTTCAAAATACCTCTGGCATTTGAGACTGATTGGCTGAAAATCTAACATTTCTGAACGGAGCAAAAAGGACTACGCTGGGCTCCAAGAATTATTCTGATGCTTAGCTAAAATGAGATGTCACAGTATTAGCTGTACAAGTGCATTACTTACGCTCCTCTGCCCAACCTCGTCTGAGCTACCAGCAGCACAGTCAGGGAGTGCTAAAGCAGGAATACAATTTTTTTTTATTATTTTTTAATTTATTTTTTTAACATTTCTAGCCTGTTCCCTCCAAACAGGTTTACCTACACAGTTCTCGGGAAGCTGACCAGTGCCATCTAAGAGAACTTCACTTCTTACACAACACGGAGCGGGCACTTGGGTAGAAGGGCCCTGCCGAGCCCTGGTGTCTCCTGGCCTCTCTTCTGACCCTTCTTCCTCACCTACAAGTCTTTTGAAAATGCCTAGAAGAGGCAATACCCTAGAAATGTTTCCACTTTAATGACAAATAAAAACGGAACAGAAGATCCAGCTGTTCCTCCCCTGGATGTTGGTTTAAAAGGCAGCTTGCCTGGTTTTTGCAGGGTGGCAGTTCGAAATTTATGGACATGGGAGGAGGTCTCCGTTCTCCCTCAGACTTACTACGGATGGTGTGACGAGGGCAGTCTGAGGCCCTTCTGTCCTGTCAGTGTGATGACCACCAGCCAACTCTTCTGACTAATTGCATATATTTCTCAGACGCCCTCCCAAGACCCCTCCAAAAAGTAAAAAAACAACAACAACAACAGAAAAAAAAAAAAACAACAACAAAAAACCACCCCCCCCAAACCCTGCAGCCAAATACTATGACATCCCAGTTAGTAAACACAAAACGTAATGCTTTACAAAATGAATACAATATTCCATGTGCACCCAGCTTCCACACGTCAGCACCGCACTGAGGAGGCTGCTGGGCTGGTGTCTGTAGGCAGTTTCTGTTGGCAGACAGCTCCAGTGGAATTGCCACCCTCAGTTATTGTTTAAGTTATGTATAAGACATGTGTGAACCATTGGATATTTGTGAAGTAACACTTGTGCTCCTGCTCATGCCCTGTTCCGTCCGTCCCCCAGAAGCTGTCCGCCTCAGAGCCTGGGGGCTGTTGCGGACCCCTATAGCACTACCTCGAGGTACCCCTTGCATGGGCCCCGAGGGGTGACCCCATGGCTGGGGTCCACCTTGCATTGGATGGCCCCAAGCTTGTGGTGGGCCACCCATGGGATGACCCCAGTGAGGTCCTGCACCCCCAGTAGGATTGTGGGACCAGCCAGAAGCTCCCGGGTAGCTGTGGCTGAACGCCTCGGGGGAGAGATTAGAAAGAACCATATTACTAAAACCTAGCCTCATGCTTTCTGAGTCAAAGGCTTCGATCTCGCGAGCTTGACGCTCCAGCAGGCTTCGTATCCGTTCGGTACGCTCATTCTGTAATGCCAGCATCTCCTCCTCAATCTGGGAAGAAAAAAAAAGAGAGAGTCTGTAGCAGCAGGGCTCCTTTACGGGCACGGCCTCAAGCCTCCGAAGGACCTGAAACAGCAAACTAATGCAAAACCTTCTCCCCAGACTTCTAAAGGAGGCTGGATCTAGCTCAGATGTCCCCAACACACAATCTGTGTGCATGGCAAAGCTCAGCGAGTACTAGCTGGAGTGTCTTGGTGCCTGCTCCCTCATCAATACAGAGCCTTTCGGGGATGTGAATCCCAAGCCTGCAATGATACTAACAATTTGACACAGATAAATCTTTTAAGATGCAGCAAAGCCTACAGCTGCCATAGTAACCTACTGCAAAAGCACCTTTAGACAGAGCCAAGCGCAGTATCTATACAGCCAAATACCTGCCAACACAGCTTACTGTGACCTCCACTGTTCGTCGCTGAATCCGACGATGACAGCTGCTCTTTTCTCCAGGATTCAATGTACTAGCCCACATTCAATTTCCTCTCCAATGTTCATCAGCCAGCTTTTCTTAGCTCATGTTTATCACCTCTTATCTATCCATTTCCTAAATTGGTTGTGTTACCCTGATACTTCCCCCAGTGCGTGCGACTTAAGAAAGCAGGCAGTGATGTTTGCACCGGGTGGCAGATTACTAGCTGGATGATATGCAAGCTGGCAACTCCAGTATCCTCCCTGTAACACTGTTCCAAACCAGTTTCCAGCTGTACTTTGGTAGGGGCGCTGGGATCAGCTCTCTTCAGTGCAGATAACTTTGGGCTACAGCCTCCTGACACCCGTCAGGGAGGGATGAAAGCCTTTCTTACTGAAATCTTTGCAGGCAGGTGGAGAACCAAAGAATCGCTCCATTATCTTCTTGCCAGCACTGAAAAAGCTACTTTTGGCTTCAGTGAAATAGACCAAAAGGGTAAAAAGCAGTAGCCAAGGCTTTTAAACAGAGCTCACTAGCATCAGCAGCAATGTGGTCAAGAGGAGTTATTTTGGTCTGTGCTGGAGGTACCGGGCAGAGCGCTGTAAGCATTCTCTTGCCTTAGTCAGGGAATACTCAAAATGACTTCATCTGGAATTTAGGAAACAATCTGCTCCTGTGTGAGTCATCTCCTGAGCCATTCTGGGCTCTCAGAAACAGCCTTCTCCACTTGTCTGCTTCTTAGTGCTAGGTGAGTGACACTGACTCCACGGAGCAGCCTTCCCTACTCTTGCTGAGAGCTGTGCAGTGGTCAGCTGGCTGCAAACAGCAAGAGGAAGAAGGTGCTTTCTCTGATGTTAGCTCTTCAAAATGCTGCACATATTTCTTCCAGTGACACTATATAAAAAGAATCCCCTTTTCTTTCAGAACTAGAGCATCCTCAGCACATCTAGCTGCACACAGTTTTCAGTCTTTGCGACAGAAAACAAAACAAAACAGGACTTTGTGCAATCCAACTTTGCATGCCCAACGCGCTGCGTTAAAATGACATCACTTAGAAACAACCTCAGGATGCAGGACTGAAGATGAGGTGCCTGAGGCACATGAGAAGGAAATGAGTAAATCTGAAGTTTTTTAAAGACACTCCTGGGACACGCTTGTGACTGGTGCAATACGAACAACATCGCATCAGGGTGTAACTGGACCTCAGTCACTGGCACTTACAGACTGTGCAGGGATGGGGCTGGCTGCTGGCTCCTTAGCCTGGGTCATTTACGCTCTGTTGAGTTACTGTGGTGATGGGCACCACCAAAAACAGAGAGCACTGCGCTGAGAAGGAAGCAGAATCCTATGCACATGCCTACTTCTGGAACCTCATTTACCGTTGAACATCAGGGACTGACTTTGCCACAGGCTAGGTGTGTAATTGTGCACGTGAATTCAGACATTCGACTTGTGCACGTACCTGCCCTCTCCCTGGCTGCCAGACAGCCTCAGTGAGCACAGGCACACAAATCCCAGCTGACACTGCTGAGCAACCCACACCAGAGCACTGGCAACTCCTACAAAGTCTGACCACCCCTCCCTGTAAGGAATATCCCTGCAAAAGAAGGGTGCATCTACCTTTGCACCCAGTTTTTTTCCTTGAGCTGCCACTAAGTAACTGTAATCCCAGCAAGGAAGTCTCACCACTGCTCCACAACTTTGCGAGCAGCAATGCACTGGCATTGCTTATATTGCTAAATAAAGGCTCCCTCCCATGGGAGTCGATGGACTGTTATTTATTTATTTATTTATCTATCTGTTTTTAAGGTGTTAGTCTTGCAGGGACATACAGGACACATTAAAAAAGGAAAAAATATCTTAGAATTTGTTGTTATTGTTTCCTTTTCTCCTCTATACTATAACTTTACTAAGCTTCCTTCCCCATTACCGATGGCAAATGATTTGCATGGGCCTTCTGTGCACAGACTTCGATCCTTGTGCACGCTGAAAGACTTGTACAACATTAATATTGGTTGATGTGCGTTTCCATGAGCCACTGGCCTCAGTTCAGCTTTTGGCATCGTGTTGTGTGCAGTGCAGTCTCTGCTGATCCCCCGCACAAAGAGATGGCCAGCAGCAGGCTTGCTATGTCACACTGCTTCCCAGAGCTCTCGTCAGCTCGCACCGCCAGAGGGCAATGCACACCCAGCCTGCTTGCACGCTTACGTGCAGGGCTGTGACAGGAGCTGGATGGGAGAGGAACGACTAGCGATGGAATTTAAGGACAGCTATTCCACGCGTGGGTGCCACACAGGATCTCTGCTTTCACAAATTCAGTTACTTCCAGAGATTCAGCTACTTGCAGGGGACCAAAGCACAGCAGGCCCATGCTGTGCTCTTGGAGATGCTTCCTCTGCTCACCATGAGGTGGAGCAGTTTTATTCCAACGAGGGCCCTCTACCAGCCAAGCATCCATCTGTTAGCCTCTGGGAGAAGTGTGAAGAACCTCGAGGCCACAGAGTAATTGCTGTAATTTAATAATCGCCGAGCAGCAGCAAAGTTTGGGACTGCTGTGTGAATGGTGACAGCTGGCACCCACAGAGCAAATCAAAAACGGAAAAAAGCTGCAGGAGGAAAGCTGTGCATTTCCTTTCACTGACTGCTGCACTAACTACTCTTCTTCTGGATTGCACAGACCCCTCCCTCGCACATGTTTCTATAAACACCATGTTTCTGGCACTGCATAGAAAAGCATGCTTCAACAAGGAGCCCCTTAACGCATATAACAGCCAATTCAAGTTGAAACCCAGGGAGCAGCAGTTTGCCCATGCTTGTGGCTCTGGCTAGTGCAGTTTAAGGGCAATGCTGCTGACAGCAGTATTTCTGTAACAAGTGTCATTTCATAGGGAACTGCAGCTGGGTCTCCACACACTGACAAATGGAGCAGAGCTACACCAAAATAATCAAACATATTACCATAAAAAACAGGGTCTCAAATCCCAAGTCCATCTAATACATTTTAACCCGTCCCCCTGCCACCTTTTTGCCCCCCCAAATTGCTTGTACCACGCAAATTTCAAGGCAAAAATCAAAAAACTTCATGTTAGGTTGTTACATCTGTTCTTTTATAAACTGGTGATGTTAATTTGCAGCTCAGAGACAGAATGAAGAGTTTGCTTTCCTTTCTGTGCAGAGAGGCATGACTCCCTCCGGCTCTGGCATGCCTCAAGCAGTTCTATCCCAGCCAGAAGCTGCTTACACAGGATGGCTGAGCTGGCAAAGTTTAGCCTGCATGTCACTGAGCTATCATCCCAGAAAGGCGAATATCCAAATGATCCACGTTACTGTATACAGCAAGGTAAAAGCAATTTCTCTCTATACTGATAGATACAGTGCAATTTAAGTTCTGAATTATGGAGTGTGCTAATGATGCTCGCATGCCCATTTTACCTTCTGCTCAAGGAGGGCCCGACGGAGGGATACCCTCTGTTCAAGATCACGCAGCTCCCGATCATGCTGGGCTTCTGCCTGCATCTTGATTTTACTCTGATATGCATTCAGCAGCTCCAATTCTTGCTGCAGCTGCATCTTCAAAACCTGGCACTCTGCTTCCTGTGCTTCATCCAAACGCAGCTGGGAAAGGCAGACAATAGAGATGTTTCACTATGGGGTAACCACTCATGACACTCTCGGGGAGGACTGTGGGGAGAGGGAGAGAATGGGATGGGACTTTGTTTTCTTAGCAATACAATTGGTCTCCATTGTACTTGGTTTCACTGAACAGAGAACCTATAGTGACAAAGACTGGTGACTGTGAGCCCACAGTGCTGATGCAAGTGACGCTGATGAGCGGTGGCGCCTCAGGAACCACGATCCATGCTGCAGAGAGCAGACTGCTGGAGGTGCTAATATCCACAGCTGTCCTTTTGCTAGAGGCAAAGAAAAGGTCTCCTGCTCTGTTCAACTGGATTAACCAATTTGCTGTGAGCAGGAGACTTTAAGTTCATATCCCTGCCAATGTATGACTTAGGGCAAAAGAAGAAAATGACACAAACCTAAAAGCAATACAATACTGAACTTTTCACTTCTGATACATAAATTAGGCCAGCTACCCTGCCTCACAGTGTCAAATTTGTGCAGAGTGACAAGCAGGATGCAATATGCAAGAAGTGCAAAGAAAACTGCACATTCAGTTATAGCAGGGACTCACAGAATTGCTCAGGTGGTCATTCTTTAAGAAGGGTTTACAGAACCTTCACAACACTTTTAACACTTTTTTTTTCAGGTTTAAAGTCAAACCTCTGAACTCCTCCATGACTCACTGAGCATCTTCCGCCAGTGGGACATGCTTTGGTTGGTATCAATGACAAATCAAAACCTAAACGACTTATGACAGCAAGTTGCACATGATTTAATGATGCTCTAACAGAGACATTCACGCTGTCAGACTTCATGCAAAAGCAGACCTTTAGCCACACGGATGCATCACTTTGCATCTCTGCAAGAGCAGCTTCAGCTCCAACCTGTCTGATGGGAGTAACACCTCTTTCCTCTGTATTTGAATTCAGCTTTTTAAATACAGAGGAACGACTGCGCAGGGTATGGCATGTGTAGCAAGGAAGCAGATAGCCTGCTGTCAGGATACAGATCGGTTAAAATGCAAACATCCCTCTTTGGCTGAGGAACCCTGGGTCCCTCGGAGGCGACTCACAGCTTGTGTAGAGAGCATTTCATTAATGCTGTGATCATACTGCTCAGCCAGGATAGCCAGCTTCCGGGTCTGCTCCTCCTTGAGCCGTTTGAGGACAGCTTTATGTTCACTCTTTGGCGTGGTCTCCAGCAGATGGTTTCTCAGTGCTTTGTACTGTCTGGTTTGGATCTTGCATGTATCCTGAAACTGCTTCTTTATCTGTAGTTCTTTTGACTGGAAAGATGGAGGGGACACAAACAAAAGAAAAAAAAAACAGCGTGTTTCAAATGGGAGAAATATCCATTCAAATGGATATTTAGGATTACATTAAGGATATGAGTTCAAGAATACACAAATGTATATTAACATCTACAGTGCAAGGAGGGAAGCAAAATATACAAGAGGCAATGACTACTGCTGCAGCTGCTTTGACACTGCCACTGTGCAAAACAATTACAATAGAGACACTTTTATAACAAAGCTCCAGCCTAAATACAGCTGTCTCCGCACAAAGAGCCTCACATTTGTCACTGGACTGGATCCAGTGCTGGGTGTTGCTTTTCAAGAAGAGTTCTTGAGGGACAGAACTAACATTAATTAGCACCAAAAGCCATACTTGCACATGACCATGGTTGTATGGCACATATAGATGAACAGCACTTAATGTTATGAGAAGCAGCAGATCTGGTGCATGGGAAGGGACAGGGAAAAAGAGCAACACTTTTTCCAGTGAGGGTTTGATGAGCGTAAGATGTGTGTAACTCTTAACTTTAAGAGTCTGGTTTTCATAAAGATAAGCAAAAATGGCTGGGAAAGGTTTGACACTTGAAGATGTATACCAAAAGCAACACTGGTATGGTGCCAGTCTAGCAAACAAAACAATTCCCCAGTCCCAACGGAGGCTTACTGGAGATTGAGTTTTCCTTTTGCACTTGCTGCATCTCAGTACTGTGCAGACACATAACTGTGTTATTGCACACAGGGCCGGGAGACATCAATCTTGGAAAAGGTATCTGGGCCCGACTTTGCCGTACAACCTTGGATAAATTCTTTTTTTTTTCCACCTCCCTTACTTGCCTGCAGAGCAGCTTGTAAGGGGTAACATCTGCCAAATGTTTTAAGGCCCTGAAAAGGAAGGTGTTGTAGAGTTTCCTGCATCTTTCTACAGGAGGACTGGCTGGGATACTTATAACAAAACCCCAACAAATCCAGAAGTGATGAGTGACAGCAGTTAACTGACAGACAGTCAAGTTTTCCATGGTCAGAAAAAAAACAACACCACATAAAACCAAAGGATGAAACAGAACAGAACAAACCACACCAGCACAGTCAGCACAGCCCGGGCCATTCACACCGTCAGCCACCACGGTCACATCCTGATGCACTTGGGGCAGGAACAGAGCATAGGAGAGGATTTGTGTCCCTGGAATAAGTTGGGAGAGCTCTGGGACCTGAAGCAGCAATGCAGATGTGTGCACGTCTCCCATCAGCTCCTCCACTGGCTGCTCCTGGCACCAGCTCCAGGCTGAGCGGGGCAGGCGATGAGCACAGCACTTGGAGCTACCTACAAAGACCCGGTGGGCTCAGACAATGCACCCAGCCCAATTTAGCCACCAACAAGCTTTGTTGCATAAACCAACAACTCCACCTTGCCAACCTGATGCAGGAAACAGGACAGAGATGGGTTTTATTCAAACAAATCTGTCACGGAGAGGAAGACATCGCTTTTACCAATTCTGAATTCACGGTATGTTATTTCCCACCAGGAAACCTGGGTGGTGTCTCCCTGCCCCTAAGAGAAACGTCTGCAGGTTACACGTTCCCATCAAGGACCTGGTCCCAGCAGACCATCAGCAATCTATTTTGTCCTCACTTTCTGCGAAGTTTCACTTGGACACCAGCCTGTTTACTGCCTTCCAACCCGAGGCCTTCAACAACAGGAAACAGAAGGGAGGGGTAAGGTTTCCAGTCAGACTTCTGACAAGATCATTTTGACCTAGTATTGTGAAACACCAGCAAGAGGCGATTTGCATCACAATTAAAGCGCTCAAAATAATAACAGAGCAGTTTCTACTGAATTCTAGTTACCAGTCCTTCTGGTGCCGTAACAGCAGCGACAGACACTGACCGTTAAAAAAAACTGTTTTCAGGACAAAAGCCTTCACCAAGTAACAAAGGGAAAGCCTGAGATGTGCCCTCCAGGGAAAACATGGCTGGAGAGAGAAACTGAACAAACAGTCAAATTATCTAGGCAAATAAGAATACTCGCCTGCATTAGAAGCGAGAGAATGAGTTAATTCTAGGAAACAGCCTCAATAAATGGGGGATTGTGCTACAAACCGAACAATTGTCCAGCAGGCTGCGTTATTAGCGCTGTGTGCATGCAAAAGGTGCTGGATTGACAGCTCAAGCCTGAAATCCTTCCCTAATCGCACAACAGCCATGCAAGGCACAGTGCGAGCTTTCCGTGCCCGCTGCCAAAACGCTCCAGCCCTGTCCTCACTGCAGAAGGGACGGGGCTGGGTGGTCCGCAGAGGTGAGAGGGCAGCTAAGCCCCCCTACAGGCCTCCGATTCTGCTGTCCCTGCTGCCAGCGAGGAGCGCAAAGGGACGTGCTGCCCACTCGTGTTTGCGCCGCATCACCTTGGGGAGGCAGAACTCATTCATGCTAATCTCCGAAGGATCAACCTAATGCAGCTGCTTCAGTTTTATTCAGCTCAGAGTGCGGCGCAGCTTCCCTGTGAAGTCATCAGCTATTTATACTTCATATCCTTGGAGATTCTCAACAGTGATCAGATGGTCCCTTGTACTCACAAGCTAGGTTTTCACTATTAAATATTATTCTAATATTGACAAATAACATTCTTTTTCTTGCTGAAGTTCTCATTTCGAGCTGTTTTGTTTTCTTCTCTGCAAGGAGATGACTTGCAGTTGGTGCAAGCTAAGTCAGATGTGAAATATCACAAAGCAGGAAGTACCTAGACCAACAAAGATCTCGTGTTCAGTATTGCCATCACCCATTTCGTTACTGGCACAGCCGAACACTGGGTGGAGATCAGTCTGCCTCCTCAAAGGACATGCACCAGGCAGCTATGTGGAAGCCTTACACTCCATTCTTAGACACTTCAGAATAAACCACTGGACTTCTTTGGATGAAGTGAGGGTTTGCAATGAAAACAAGTAAGAGCCTCAATTACAGAGGCCCTATAGTTCTGGTCAGCCACTGCAGTTACAAGAAGCCCATGGGAGCACATCATGGCAAAGGTCAGTGCTAGGAGCTTCCTGAGGACACGGCAGTTGGCTGGTATCCTTCTTTCTTCCCCACGCTTGCTAACATACCAGCTTCAATATAAAAAACATCAACAAGGTGTGCAAACCAAGACTGATAGTGCATTTCACTTTTTTTTCCTTTTTTTTTTTTTAATGACACAGCTTCATTATAGAAAAGTGGATTCTCTTCCCTGTGTATGTGAGGAGAAGAGGATCAGAACACAGCGTAGGAAGAAGGAGGGGGGGAAATGACACCGAAAAGATTAAATAGATTTTAAACTACCACAAAAAGGAAGACGCTTTGCTGGGAATAACAGCTTTTCAAACAAAATGAGGGAACAGTGCTGTTACAGCCTGCCTACAACGCCCTGCAACCCTGCTCACCATTGCTACTGTTCGTACGTATGGTGCTTGTAGACACCTGGTGCGGTCACACAACTCGACAAACAAGGTACTTCTATAACAAGATATTCGCTGTCAAATTAGACACCTCTTCAAATTAACAAGCTTCGAAATACCCTGGGCTCACATACACTGCAAATGAGAACCGAGCTGCAACGTAGCACTTCTCCACCACCACCACCACCACCCCATTCCTGCAGCTCACACCCAGCAGCCCCACACCGCGCCGTACCTTCAGGCTCTTGGGCTGCTGCCGGACCTCCATGACGTGCTTACGCCTCAGCTCCCGCTCCCGGCGCTTGTTGTACTCCAGCTGGTTGGTGAGCTCGGTCTGGTGCTGGAGTCGGATCAGCTCACAGCGCATCTTCTGGATGGTGCTGAGATGGCGGAACTCCAGCTCCTGCATGGACTCGTGCTGACGCAGCAGCATGGCGTGCTCCAGGTCCTTCTGGGTCTGCCTTTTGTTTAACTCCTAACAGGACGGCAAAGGGATTTATTAGCTTCTTGGAGAATGCAAATCTCAAAGTACAAGATGACATTTCACTCTGTTCACAAGGGCACTTCTTTCAAGCCGTTTGAGGACAAAGCAGGGTTTCTACACTTATCAGAAGTACGCTACCGGTAATTTTTCCTTCCTCATTTCACTTTTCTTCTTCCTGTTCTAGATGCAAAACAGTAAGCACTTTCTGGAAAGGACCTTAATTGTTCCATCTGCCGACTTTTTGGACCTAACAATTCTCTCAAAATAGGAGACTAATCTGAACATTCGACTCTTAACGATTGCAAAAAATACCAAACCATTATTTTACTAAAATATTTCAGATTGGTAAATAACACTTCGGTGAGATTGGAGTTGGGTTGCAGATGAGATACATTTCACACAGATGGTTCCAGAGCCCCATCTCTGCCTATTCTCTTACCTCCCGAACCAGGTCCTGCTCCAGATTATGGCGGCCGAGGAGCATCCGTCTCTTAAAACGGCGACACTCCAGCTCCAAGTACTGTCTCTGACGCCTCAGTAAGTTGGCTTCTTCCTCTGCCTGGAAATGCTGGATGTTCTCCTTCTGCTTGGAGAGCCACTCCTGCTTCTCCTTCTTTGGAGTGCTCTGGTTTTCATTCAGCTCCTGATAAGAGTAAGGTAATTAATTGTGGAATAGTAGCTCTTCGGCCTTGAACAGCTGGGTGGATCTGCCTAATAAACTATGCTGCAGACAAAGCCATTCCACACGGTCTTCTCGTGTTCAGTATGATCTAAGCCTCTGCAAAATGCATCATATCGCATATCCAAGGGAACACCAGGAGACAGTTCATAGCTGCCTTTTGTTTTGGTTTGGTTTTGCTTTGGCCCTTTTAATGAGTCAAAATCGGGTTCATGTCCACAGTTCCCAGACATATATATGAGCTCAAAACATAAAAAGGATGGTTTGCCACAGAAAACACAGGCCCCAAATACATGGTCCCAAAGGAGCGAGATGAGAAGAAAAGCGCTGTCACCCCATCTCATTTACAAACACTGCTCACACACATCTCCAGTCACACAAAGCACAACAGAAAATTCCTGCACCTTTCTTGATCAGAACACACACACGTTTTGTAAGGAACTCATCACGGTGGACTACTCACTAAGATTTCATAACTTACAAAAACAATAAAAAGAAGTGCACAGGTGAAACGTAAGGCCACAGTTTCCACATTTGTAATAAACACACAGCTTGAGGCATCTGCCACAAAAGAATCTGCTTACTTGAACCGCATGCTGGAGGTGCCCATACAGTAACTAGACTTGTGATACATTTCACCTGAAGTATGAGACAGAATTCCTCTGTATATCAGGGTTTTTTTTTGCTACACTGTAATCTACTGCCTGCCCAGGAAAAGATTCCATGTTATTATAAAAAGCCCACGTTACTATAGTTTTTGTCAAATCTTTCATGGCTCTACTGCTCTTTGGCCTTTTTCTCCCAGGAAATGTCTATGTTTGGGAATATTCTCCTTTGGGGAAAGTTCCAAGGCTGCGTCACAGAAGTTGATGGTTGAGCTCTAAACAGTTCTTTCAAAAAAATTATTTATACTGCTTACACTTTCAGCCACTCCATAAAAAGAATCAGGAAGTTTGATTCTACAGTTTCTCTGCATTTCACAAAGGTCATGGTTTTCACGACAATACAGTGATTACTGAACTATTGGACTGCTTTTCCCATTAAAATTAAGTGTTTTTACAGGTATTTGCCTTTAAACATAATCTGCAAGTCACCTTTACTGCTCTGTTTTCTTCATGCTGCAGAAATATTTAGTGATGAGAAACTTCACTAACTGCTGCAGTGCACATTCAATATCTGCAGCAACCAGGTATGAGAAAAATGCTCATAACCTTCCTTAATCTTTGTTTTTTCAACCTTCTTACTCTAAGGTTAAAGTCATGAAACAAATACAGTACATACAGGACTTTGTTCACGAAATGCAGAACTTGCTGCAGTTTAGGTACAGATTTCTTGCTCACATTGGCACTCTTATTTCCAACCATTCACCGCTCACACTATCATGCACTGTATTATTGGTTCACATTCCTCATTACAGATGGGTTACCTCTTTCAGCTGCTCCTTACGGAGTTTGTATTCTCTCTTCTGGGACTCCAGGAAACTGTTCAATTCTTTTTTCTGTTGGGCCTGAATATGCTGCTGAAACTTTTTTTCTTCGTTGGCCATCACTTTAGCCTACAGCAAATCCAGAAGCAGATCAGTTTCTGAGGCCTAATCAATTGTAGCTTATGTTCCATTTTAGCCCCAAGACCTGGAACTCATGGTTCAACAACCACAATACTCACCATGACTCTGAAAAAGCACAAGCCTCAGGAGTTTGCCCTTAACCTCTTCTTATTCCCTCCCACCCCCAACAATACACCAGTAGGAGTCCTTTTTCAGTGCTTCATTTTCTCAATCCTATTGTTCAGCTATTCTTTCCTAACAAAGTCAACACTTTATGACCAGCTATATTCATAGCCCTCCACCAAGAGATCTAAGATGAACAAATAATCAATAATAATCTCTGTAGGTGGCACCACTTCATTATAAATTATTTAAAAGCATAAAAACCCCCATATCCACAAGCAACCAGACAGTGAGCCTTTAAGCACAGCTGGCACATTTCTCTGCAGGCTCATCTGCCTCCATAACACTCGATGGCAGTCAGTTATTGACAGCATACACAAGGCAAAAGAAAGGAAAACCCTTACAGTAGTTTTTCTGGGGTCAGCATACTAACATTTAGTATAACGCACTGCGATGAAGGACATACCTTTCCTCTAGTTACATAAACCCCTTAGTGTAAGGAGGTGCTGTATTAGCCTTTTTCTAATTAGCAATTTGCTTGGCTCCTGAAAACAGACATGTAAGAGACTACAATGTCATCTGTTCATCAGTGAGGGGAAGTGGACAATTCAATGTAATTAATAAATGTAGACTAGTCTGTTAAACTGTAATCTCCTACCTCCTTCTCCATGGCTGCTTGGTGCTTTTTAATTAGCTTTTCCATTTCTGCAGCAAAATTGTTACGCTGTGTTTCAAGATCTTTGTCCAACCTGAGGCGATGCTCGTCCATCTCTGCCTTCAGTTTATTCTCTAATGCCATCAGTTGTTTCTGGTGTTGCCGTCTCATACGTTTATAGCCAGACATCTGCTCTCGGAGTTCAGAGTCTTGTTCATGTTCCTGCATTTGCCTTGTCACCTAGGAAGATAACCACATCGGGGCAAAGTAAGTTAATGCTGCTTCTTCTGCTTTTCAGCAGTCTTCAGACCACAAAAGAAAGCTATTCAGTAAAGAAATGTAATTTTGCTGTAAAGAAAAGCACACCTCCTCGTGGCAGTAGAGCAGATTAAAAACTGAATTCTGCTGTAGATGATAAGCTCACATGGGATCCAGCAGAAAAACTGCACAATTGTTATAAAGCTGGTGCTAAATAATGTCTCTTTAGCCCAATGTAATATGGGTGTGCATATGTACATGCATACACAAATGTACATAATATACATATGAAAATAAAAGCCAGCTTATTATTATAAGCTGGCTCTTGCATTCTACTAAGCCTATTGGTTTTATAAATACCTAATATACACAAATTACATTTGTCCAGGTGTCTCCTTTACGCTTTTATTAACTCCCATTAAGCTATTTCAGCGATAATATCTCAGTCAATGAAGATAGCTCATATTCTCATGAAATCCTAAAAGCTCTAAGTAGTTTAATAGTGCCGTGTTCAAAGGCATCCCTTCCTCTACAACTTCATCAAAATAAAAAGCTTAACATACCAGCGATGCTGTGCGTATAGTAGCAAAGTGCTCTCGATTGCGATAATGAGACTTGTGGCGAGATACTTGGGGAGGAGACTGGGGTTCTGATGCCCTCGTTCGAGGATCTGATTCCTCTCTGTAGTTTTCTTCCTCCTTATCAGCAAATATTAACACGAGAGAATAAAAAGAATCACCATTACTAAATATTTTTATTTTGGTTTGCTACAAAAAACATTTAAAAGAGAAGAAAGTAAACCAGTTTTACATTCATCGGCTCTGAGGGATCCTCCTGCCAATAGGTTGGACAAAGGAATATATTGCAACGGGAGCTGTGGTCTAGGATGTTTAATTTGGAAATTTCATTGCGCAATTTTATTACTAGGAGGAAAATTACTAATTACTGCTGTATATGAAAAAAATAAATGGAAAACTGAAAACTGAGTTAAATAGTTTACTTCAACAAAGCATAAAAGCTATAAAGTAGATTATATCAAGCCAGAGAGACAAAAACAACATCTTTGTAACCCTGAAAGACAGAGGATGATTTTCATTACACCCACTACAGAAATACCTCAAAGCAAAATTTAAAATTTGTCATGGTGTATTCCACATTCTTATTTTGAGTTTGTCATTCATCACAGAGCGATTAGTAGTTAGATATGATATACTAATTAACTCCCTGAGGAAATACCTGTGTCTTTGTTGCATATCTGGGCAAAGAACAAAACATTCTAACCACACCTATCATTAGCGAGGGAAACGTTACTGGTTTGAGAAAATGTATGATAACCCCTCCGTAGCAAGAGCAGCACGGTTCAGAGTGACAATCTGCAGTTATCCTTCATCATGCAGAGGGGTAAGGCACTCAAAGGGATTTCACAGCTTGCCATGGCCACAGTGCTGCATTTCTTTTTCTGTGCCTCTTTGCTCATTAACCAAATATTCCAATCAAGTGCTGGGAAGTTGGGGGCATTAGGAACAGATTTCAATCACTAGTGGGGGTCTTAAATTTAAGAATTCACTAACTAGGAGGAAAAACAGGGGAACTCTCACGTCCTTCTGTGCCATGAAGCAGTGCTCTGCAAGGTAAGGGCATTCACTAAATGAATGTTTTCACAACCTGCCTTTCCAAGTCCTCATGATCAAGCAAACAATTTTGAAACAATTCAATTACCAAAATAATTGTTACCGAATTAATAGGAATGATTTTTAGAGCTACTGTCCAAAGTTTCCAATGCACATTAATGTATTTGGGACACATCACACAAACTGCCAATAATGATTTAGAATAGGAAGCACTCAATGACTTTTTATTATTGTATCAATACAAACCCACTCCCATTTTATGTTTTCAAAGTTATCCAGCCAAAAATCCAATGCTCACCGGCTTTAAATGAATGACAGAGCTATTTGACATCACCGTGTGGTCCCCTTCCATCATATCCAGCTCGCTCTTATCATCTGAGGCATCTGGAAGACTGTTAACACTACTGCTTTGGCTACTGGCACTGATAGACATACTAGGAATGGACTGATTACTTCCGACACTATTCACTGTTCCTGTCCTGCCGACACCATGATCTTGTTCCTAGAAGAAAGGAATTATTAGAAAAAATTAGAAAACAAGAAAACTCAAATCTATTACAGCTCTATCTGTGGACATTACCAAATTATACGCTCATTCCATTCCTTTATATAGGTATCTACCTGCCATCTCATGGCAGTTCCCACCCTCCAGGCATTGTCGTGAAACATTTCTCTTGTGGGATGCTGGGGAGAGAAAGAAGCAACCTTGTCAAGATTAACTGGCTGATGTCAGATTCTTTTCAACAGCGAGCCTGTTAACAAGCTGAACTCTATCTTGAATCAGCACCAGCGTGTCACCAGAAACTGTTCTGACACCAGCATCATCTAAGTAGGTGTTCAGCTGGGACCCTGCACCTTGCACAGTTCCTTTCTGTAGATGAGAGCACTGGACTCTCTGCAATTCAGGGAGTCTGAATTTTCATGTGTGTGACTGCAGAATGCAACCCAAAAAAAGGAAAAATAAAATTCTGTGCCTTTTTTCTCTTTTTTTTCCCCCTCTCTTTCTTTCTTTTTTTTTTTTTTTTTTTTAAATCAAGTATGAATTTCTCTGTCTTAAATCTCAGAAAAACATTTTCTGGGTGTATCCAAAAGACTAGCATGAGGCTGGTACACACAGTCAAATTAGGGACTAAATACAGCTGCTGAAAAAGTCCTCATAAAGCTTTATAAATGGACAAAAGAAGGTAAGATTTGCATAACTGGAAGTTAACTGTTCAGGCATGGGCAAATGGCACGGCTTCTTGCCAGCACTAGCCATCTACCTTGTTTGTCCTCGTATGTGCCTTGAGGTAGGCTTTATTCCAAGTACAGACAGGAAGACAGAGTTTATAGCCAGGTGTGTAAATGCCCTCCATTCATTTTAGCAATATCTGAGCTACAGTTATTTAAATGACATCATCTTTCTCTGGTTCAGTGATGACATCCAAAGTTTCTCTCACCTCCTCCTCCTCCTGTGTTTCAACTGCAGGGCCATTGTGTGCCTCCTGGAAGAGGAGCTTCTTCATTTTACGATACTGCAGGTTGTCCAGTTCTCTCACTGCATCCTTTGTTCTCTGAATCAAGTCTATTAACACTGTTTCAGGCCGCTCCCGAAGAACAAACATGTGCTGCAGAACACACAAATAGGTGAGGGACCTCTCATGCCTCCAGTGCACATGCTTTGAGGATATAACAGTTAGGAAATCTTGTTGGTTTTGTTAGCCCTCTTTTCTGCACAGGAGGAGAATACCTTGACAGCTTACATTGTCACTATATTTAGATTTCATGATCCAGACAGATTTCTGAACGATTGTTTTCTGATGGGAGACAACCACCAAAAAATAACGATGTGAAACAAAACAGGGAAAAAAAAAAAAACAGAAGTGGTATTGCATGTACTATGAAAACAGGCTCAGGTTAAAATTAGACTTCTTTGGGTGTTGGGTATTTGGATACATTATCTAGCTGTGTCTCAGTGGGGAAAGAGCAGCAAATAACATACAAATGCTAGAAGTCTTACATTGGTTAACATCGCTAACCGAATGTTAAATAACGTATCAGCTAACTCTTACTATAAAACCAATTTCCTAGTTTAATAAAGCTTGAGAATCAAATATTCAAGCATACAGCTCAGTCGTAAATAGGCTGTGAACTGCACGCTCAGTCCTAAAAGCCATGTTATGCCTTTTTTTTTTTCTTTTTTAGAGATATTCACTACATTTCACTGCAAAGGTAGCTACATTTTGCTAATAGTTAAAACAAGTCTTCCCTATGTATGTCAGAGGCAGTTTTTCCAGTCTCCAAATGAAATGTGCTGTGCAAGCATGAGTCATTATTAACATCACCACTAGTTTCATTTTGTTCCTTTGGAGGGCTGTATTGCCATTTCCAACATGTCACATTCCCTACCTGTCCCTCTAAAGTGGCATGCAGCTGTTTCAGACTATAGATATGGAAGGAATACATTCACAAACGTTTAATTTCCATCAATGTTCTCTTTAATTGCAGTGCATTGCTCAAAATAAAACCAATCTGCAGAATTCTGAAATGGCAGGACTACACACCCACACCAAAACCTTTACAGGGTAATTGCATTTTACTTTCTGAATGCACCATTTTTAAAGAGGCAAAAGTCCTCAGAACCAGCTAAGTAAAAACATGCAAGAAGGTGATGATAAAACCTTCATAAATAGCATCCATTTTCAGTTAATGCAGTATTTTGGAAAAATGGCAGTTTAGCAGAAACATGGCAGGGATAAAAAATTCCCCAAAATAATGTCATGAGCACTGCAAAGAGAATGACAAGCTAGCAGAATTCTGAATGCCACCTGATGCCACAGAGGAAATCCATCAAAGTTCCACTTATAATAAAGCAGCTCTAACACCTAAGTTCTGCGCGAGTCGTGTTCGCTCAGGGAACACGTCAGCTTTTTGCAACCATCTACCACACTGGTATCCAGTATCTGCAGCATACCAGAGGAATAATAAAACAAAACAAAACAAGAAATAAAGCAGGAGATAATCTGCAGATGGTTGAGGCATATTCATGTCCAGGTGAAGTATGGGGAAGAAAATCTGCCTCTCTCTGACCCCTTCCCCCAGAGATACCATTAGAACAGCAGATTTCAGTCCTACGTGTAAAGCACATAGGTGATGGGAGAGGATAAAAAGCCTTTAGGGGTATATATAGCATAGAATAAAGAGGGAAGTAAAGAAAGGCATTTGTTAACTAATGCATGGCAGCTCTGTCAGGATTAATTATAATCACTGGAAGGATAAACTGAGCTTAAGCAACCGAAACCCTCGACATGTTGATGGTCAGCCAGTGTTACTTGCGTGTTCTCATCATGAGAACAAGGCTGGCATGGAGAATCACCTGGGGAGCTGCCCGAGATGCTGCAAAGGGTCAGCACAGCTAGGAATGCCAGCTGATTACACTCCCCGGACCCTGAGCTCAAAGACACTGAGGCTAACGGGCAGAGCATCGTTAACTGTAACCTAGTGCTGTAGGTGAGACAGAAGAACGTCACAGGGCACAGCCCCGTTCTAACACCACGTGGAAAACAAAAAGGACAAGCGAGCCAACCTTCAGAAGCTCCTCTGATGTGGGCCTGTCTTGAGGAATCTTCTGGAGGCAAGAATCTACGAAGTTTCGAAAATAATCAGACCTGTGGCAAGGAAAGGGGGAAAAAAATCCATCTGAATTAACTACCCAGTTGATTTTGAAAGCTCATTAAGGCATCAAGACATTCACATCTGGGTGCTGCTACTAGAAAGAGTGCGGAGAAATCAAATAGACCCACCACCTTATACCTCTGACATCCCTAATCAAGCCAAAGCTCACAGCTACCAGTGGGCAGGTTCCTGTAACCTCAGCTTCCAGAGAAAGTTTCAGCTCAAGAACATGAAAACAAGGGCAATTTGAGAGCAGCAGAAGTTTTGTATAAAAGCAAACACCCACTCGTTTCCATGTCAGCATCTAACTTGTCAAATTCTCTGTTGCACAAACTCTTCAAGGCCTAAGCAGAGCTTCTGCCCTGCTCTGCCCCCCGTGTGCAGGTGTGTTTCATCCTCAGACTGTATCAACACACCATTCCTGAAATGCCTTCAGACCCGACTTCCACCCTGTTGTGCAATCTGTCACAAGCAAGGCTTAAGGCCACGATTTGTTTAGTAACACCACCTCTTCCCCCATCAGCTAAAATTCCCTATTTCGTCTTTTTTTCCCCTGAACACAAGTTTCCAGAAGAGCACGATTAAACACTGAGAATAGCGGTACATCGGCTGGACAGGTTTTCTTTCTTTTTCCATCCCACCCCGCCCCTCCACCATGTAATGTGGGGTTTTGCTACCGCAATTTTTCAGTAAATTAAGTTCTTGCATCTTTTGGTCAGAAAAATGCAGAAAATGAGTCGAATGTTTTGTCAAGCACCAGGGTGTGAAATAGCCTAAGCAGAAAATCTCTGAAGTAGAAAAAAAAAAATCTAAAAATAAGGTACAATGTATTATGTTAGGGGCCTAGGACTACAGCTCAGAAAAACATAATTAGGAAGTTTTTAACTTTTGAAATCAGTTTACTGTTTCAAAAAAAGACAGTCATTTGAGGCTGGGAGGCACAAAATGTTGCTGCTGTGATTTATTCTTCTGAAGTTTATGCAACAGACACTTGCCACATACAAGCAGTGTCTTCATCTTTCAGAGCAATACTTCAACAAAACAAGGTTTAGGAATTGACAGTGTGGTTTGTGATTTAAAAAAAAAAAAAGCAAAAAGAACAAAAACACTAAACCCCACATTTTTGGCTAGCCTCTGAGCTTCAAAAGTTTACTGGCCCATGTATCATATTTATTACAGGATCTTGCATTCTTCCAGCAGCTCGTCCTGTTCCTACTACATTCTAGACCCTAAAATGCATATTTAGTAATTGGTCAATTTTGTGTATAGTGTACAGCGATCCTAATAAGAACCTTCCAGCTCACATCTTCCCAATAGGAATCCAGCCATTTCAAGAACTCAGCATGACAAAGCACTCCATTTACAGCAGTTCCCTACAACATTCCTCCCTCAGTAATACTCACCATTCATTAGACTGTAGTGTAGGGGATTCATTCTGCGCTATGTGATATAAGGCACTCATTGCGTTCATATTAAACAAAGGAGGCTTCCTTTCCGCTACACACAAAAGAAAATAATTTTTATATAGGGAGATAGTCTCAGGTTTGTTTTTTTTTGCTCTTTTATATTTTTCAGTTTACATCCCTTTAACAAGAAAACCACATCAGCAGAATCACTGTTGCCTGAACACGGAACCCCAAACCAACCCTACCCTGCAATCAGACAGATATGTTGGCATATGTCCTATACCATCAGTTTCTCCACTGCAGAAGATGAAAGCACTTTGAAGATCAAATGCCTCGTCCTCTCAAGTTTCTAAATTACGTGGTTTATCATAGTTGAGTTCTCTGACTCATTTAAATGTCCTAAAATAGGAGTAAGTTAACAGTAAGATCTATACTCAGTGTTTAGCCACTAACATCCTTGGTTTGGTGTCACCCTTCTGCTTTTGTTTGCTTGTTTTGTTTTCAAACAAAACAGCACAACACTAGAGTTGCTAAAAAGCTGATACATTTTTCATTTTATCAGGACATCACGGCAGTGATGTAGAAAAAGCTGGTTACAACAGCCATCGAATCACACTGAACTGACTAAGCACCCGGGCAGGAAGTCAGGCACAGGCTAACTCTAACTCTATACTATTTTGAGAGTTGCATTCTCTTTGGCTCTTCTCTCTTTCAAGCTTGTGTTACTCTTATAGACTGACACAGCATGAAAACTTAATGAGGAAGGAGATGATCTCACTGTAACAACAAAATTGAAGCTTCATCAGAATGTTTATAGGGTAAACCTATAAAGCTCAGCCTCACTATAAACATTCCAGAGAAGCTGGTCAGGCCATGAGGACATTCCTGCACCAGTGAAAATGCAACAGAAAGCTTTCCTTCCTGGGAAAAAAAATGAGAAAAAATAGTTTTTTATTCTGCTCTTTAACTTGAATAGTAGCAGTATCCTATGTATCAGAGATCACAGCTATTTGTTGCTGTCAGGGAACAGACTAAGCCCTACAAATTCCTGACAACTGGTAAATTGAGGAGTTAAGCCCCATGCAGCAATTTACCTGCTCTAAGCTGTCAGATAACCAGTTGTCTCTACTCAGGATCAGACTGATGATCCACTAAACTACTTTAACTGGCTGCTCTCCCTATCTTTTTTTCTCTTAACTCACCTGGATAAAGTACAAATCTTCAGGAAACAGCGAAACTGAGACCTCAGTGAGGGCCATTTCTAAGACTAAGCAACAGTTTGAGAAGACTGTGAGATGTCTCATTTTCCTGCCTTCTTCCCATGCTTACTCAAACCAACACACATGAGATAACCACACCGATCCAGCCTATAATACTCTACCGTCTTGACCTGGCCTCACCTCCCACCAAGTTAGAAACCATACACAAAGCCTAACGCTTCGTATTGCAAAAATGCAGCGTGCAGTACGGCACCCGGGGGTGTGGTGGCCATGAGCTAACTGCATTCCTGGAGCACTGCAGCCAGCCAAATCTCCTCGGTCCACTCAGAGCAGGATTCTGTCATGGCAGTCACACCCCTTGAACTTGCTTTATATTGGCAACAAAAAATCTCTGCTCTGAAGAAAGAATCTATTTCGCGTCCTGGAAGAAAATGAAGTTGACAGTTTGGAATGCCAGACAGCATTTTTAGCTAAACTGTGCAGTTCACATGGATTAGCGTTTTCCTGAGAGCTCCTGCTGCCCCACCAGGCTGCTCCTCCTGCGTGGTCGCTTTGGAGCACAAGCGATGAGATCTGACAAGGATGGCAGGACAGCCTCAGGTACAACAAGCAGGAATAAAGCTCACCATCCCTGGACCTTACAGCTACATGCTCCTAAAGAGCTGGGTCCTGACTAACATCTAAGTAGTGCTGTGTTGTGCTTCCATGAGTGTATTTTTGTTCCTAGAAAATATCACGCAGTACATTTAAATAGAATGCTATACTAACGTAGTCCTTTTCAATTGATGTTCTGCTTTAGGAAGTCTGTTCAAATGGCAGTAGCATAATTTCTTCTGGTTTTGATTTATAGGTTAACACTTCAAATTGGATTATTCCTTTTTTTTTTTTTTCCTTTTGGTAAAAAGAGATTTTCTAGCCAAATCTATTCACAAATGGCAACGTACACTGAATATAGCTTTGAAACTGTTCACTTATCCCAAACTTCCCATCATTGCAGGACTGATTCATATATCCTAAAGTTCCAGGCAAACAACATCAATTTATACCACTAAATATATTTTAACATTGGTATTTTCAATGGTTCATTTATAAACCTGTTCAGCAAGTAGACTGTTTTTCAGTTCAAAAGTTAATTGCCTCTCTCACAGAATGCGAACACGTTTAGTGATATAGATTAGCTATTTGCTTTGTTTATGTAACTCTTTCTTTGGGTACTGAAAACACCAGCTCAATTAACATCAAGTTGGAAACTTGGTCTTCAGTTCTGTAGCGCACATTTAGTTCTTTTCCCTAAAATTCAAGTCCCTGAGAAAACCAGGACAGGATGCAAACATATGTCTTCAGCACTGTCATTCAGCTGAAAAGTTCTAAGTATTAAACAGTTCTACTTCATAATTTCTGCAAAGAAAATAACTTACCTAACTCAATACAGGTAATTCCAAGAGACCAAACATCTACTTTGCCATCATACTGCCCTTCATCCATGGCTAAAATCACTTCTGGGGCCATCCTAAAATAGTAAATCAGTGCTCATAAAATTTTGTTCAGCCGAACACATTATCATCAGCAGTGTTTCAATGAAACAGACTATTTCACTGATTTCAGCTACCACGAACACAAAATTCCCCAAGATACCAGCCATGAACATGGGATACTGGAAACAAGGATCAGTTTGTATGTGGATGGACCTTAGAATGCCACTCAGCTGGGCACCCACGCTACTACAACCCCCTAAGGAGGCTGCACGATGTTTTCTTGTGCTTTGCCCAGCTCTCCATTCATGAGCATCGCCACCATCTCGCCCTCCCACATTTCCAATAGTTTAGCTGGCTGGCCAACTCTGGTGAAATAATTATAGCATGCAGTTGTGTAAACACCACAGATTCGGTGTAAGAGATCAAAAGCATACAAGGGATCTGCAAAGGGTTTTGTTCAATGAACCTGGCCTTTCCTATGAAAGAAAAAACACTTCAGTTATTTCAACAGCCAGATGCGGTAAGAACATACGAATTGTTAAAGCCACCGGGGGGAGGGATTAAAATATACCTCAGGTTATTAAATCCCACCCCCACCACTTAAAGTCAGGGTAAATAGAACAACAAAATATTTTTATTACTTTTTTTTGGTGAACTACAAGTACAAGGAGTCCCAATTTCTTGGAGTCAGAACCTAATTACGATTTAATCTCTTGCAAAGTACATTTTATCACTACCACAACTAGAGGATTACAAAGCTAGCTCCAGTGAAGTCCAAATACATTAAATACCCAGTAAATGATCCTTTCACTTCACATAGCCAGAAACGCTTAAAACACTTGGCTTACCAATATGGCGTCCCCACAAATGAGTTGGCAGGAGATGCTATGGAAGCAGATCCAAAGTCAGCAAGTTTCACCTGTCCTGGCTCTGTCAGCAGGATGTTTCCTGCCTTGATATCTCTGGTTATAGAATACAAACGTCAGTATTATTCCTCTCCAAAAAGGAAAAGCTTCTATAGGACACGACAAGCATTCACATGTGCAATCTGCAAAATACTCACATTTCCTCCAAAGACAAAACCTGTAATCTTTGGGCTAATAGCTTAACGTTACCCTTGATCTTTGAATCTAGCTTGTCTCAAAAATCAACTTAAAATTTCAGCTACTTCTAATGGCACACCTAGATAAGCTTCATATACAGTTCAGCAATAACTCCTTAACCAACATTTATAAATGTTTTTCAGGAAGTCCTAACAGTGCAATTATTCAAATCGCTTGTCCTACTGAAATGTAGCTGGTACTTTAAATAAAAGAGCCATTTGCATCCTATCCTTGCTGTGTGTTTCTCAACACATGAATTCATATATAGCTTTTTTTTTTTTTTTTTAATATTAACATTCTCCTCTTCCCAACAATGTCTCTACTGAAGCTGCTGCAAGCTGTTTAGGTGAACTCAGTCTACCTTTTTATTCGTTGCTTCAGGGAACAATCAGCACCATACCAAGCACTGAAAAGCTTAGCAAATTCTGCCCTTGTGCAGAAATTATGAACGCCAGAGACACTGCATACAGAGATACATAGCTTGCTAGGATTTTTTTTTTATTATTATAAATTACTAGTTTGGGAGCATATGGTCACTGCAAAAAGAAAATACCTGCTTACAAATATTAAATTTGGGATGAAGAGGATACAATCAACAAGGTAAATTATCTATAAGTGCATGAGACAGCAAAAATATAACCACTTACCTATGGATCATATTGTGAGAATGCAAGTATGCTAATCCCTGGAGAGCACCATGGGTAATTGCTGCTATTTCCACTTCTTGCAATGGCTTTTTATGAACTTCAGGAAAGAATTTATTTGAAATTCAATATTAAAGAAAACAATGTAGTTTGCAGCATGCAAGTGAGTACTGTTAACAATGTAAACACAGAGAAAACACTAAAACTTAATTTTACTAGGTCCAGCATGAGAAGCAAATGTGCAATTTAAAAGTAGTTCACAGCATAAAATATACTCTATAATCAGATGTAATCTTTCACTGTAAAACAGCAGCTATTTACTATCAAGAGACTACTTTGCAACTGAAAACTACATTCTTGTCAGTTTGATGACAATTCTCCCAGATATGTTTGAAACTCAATTTTCCATCTAAGTTCCCAAACCCTAGAACTTTATGACAATTCAGACACAAATAAACAAACTGCAGCAATAAAGGTGACTCCCAGACAGCTCAGCCTTTTGTCCTGAAATGCTTCTGGCAAGGGAAGGAGATGAGCAACTTACTGAACACACATATTTCTTCCAAGAAAGTTCACTTCAAGAAGCCTGACAGAAAAGCAACCGTTTAACCAAAGATCCCATCAAGTAAAACCCTAATACTGCTGCAGTGCAATTTCGGTCAATAGGCCTACAGTTGTTAGTACGCATTAGGATCAACAGCAAGGGTTTTCAGAAATAAATCTTGAACTGCTGTGACATGAGAATCTCAAACTCAAAAGAAAATAAGGAGATGACTGACAACTTACTTAAAAATAATATGAAGTAAAGAAAAACTAGGCTTATCCAGGAAAGTTGATATTCTACAGAAAAACACCACATTCACATAAGAATTTCCCAAACTGTCTACACATACTCTTCTCCCAAAGGAAACTATGTACTCAGGGACCATTCCATGATCCTATAACATTCTACCTCTGTACTACTGATTTTCTGTCAAGTAAGCATGTGTGACATACCTTCTAGTAAGTCTGATGCTGATCCTAAACAATATTCCATAACAAGCTGTATGGGAAGAAATCAAAATAGTTGTTAGAAAACCTCTGATAGCAAATGCCGATTTTCTAGATTTTCCCACAGAAATCTAGAAATAATTACTGGTGCATAAAATGCAGCCTGGACTGTCGGTCTGCCCCATGTCCTGCAAGGAGGAGAAGGAGCTTGACATTTTATAACAACAGACTGCCCTTTAATAAACTCCATATGCTTAGAACTCCATAGCTTTTATGCAAGAAAGAAAGGCGGGTGAAAAAATATTCCAGAATATATTGTATCCACGAGAAGCAGCAAATTACTGTACTGCAAAACAAACCTATAATAAACAACAATGAAATGGTATTTAGAGTGACCAGCAAAAATCCTAGCACGGATTGTATGCTAAACTTAGCTGGGAATCAGCAGTGCTCAGCTACAACAATGCAAGTATTGCTTATAACATAAGCCCCATACTAGCACTGACCCCTCACACAAGAGCAGCTCTCACTGGAATTAGCACTGCCTTCTTGTGTAAGATACCAAGCAACAACACTTTTAAGGAAGGCAAGAACATTTTCAGAGCCAGTTATGTATTGTATTACATACCATATTCTATATGCATGTACCTAAGACAAATGTTAAACTGCACGTAACAAGCTTGTCAGAGTATTAAGGGGCTATTTAGAGATTTACTTCAGATTTTGTTCCAGTCAGATTTAAAAAAAAAACAAAAAAAACAAACAAAAAAAACACTAAAATTTTGTCCTACAGATTTATTGAAGCTGATACATGAACGCTACTTACAACTTAAAATATTGCTTCAGTGATGTGATTTCTTTAGTCCATAATACTAGAAAGACCTTGTCAATGAAAGGTGCTAAATCACATTTAGTTTGACAAGATTCTTCCTCTACATAACCAAACGCATCTATTCCTACACACAGTTTTAAGCAAACAAAGTCCAATAAACCACATTTAGTTTCAGGGTTTGTTTTTTTGTTTGTTTAAATCAAATGCCTGAAATTGGTTAGGAGATGACTGCCAGAGATAAAAACAGCTAGTTGGTTTTGTCACTAAAACACACGCAGAAAAAAAACCACCACCACAAACAAAACAGCAGAAGTAAACAATATACAACAGAAGCATTTAGTTAGATAGCAGAAATAACAATTCAAAACATACTTTGTTTACAATTATCAGTAGGGATTCAAGCCTATTCCATTAAAACACAATTGAACACTTACTTCTGGAACACATTCAGTCAACCTGTAAAGTACTGAACCGCTAACACTCAGGGGCATACCAAATGTTCTGTTCAGTGATCTCAAATATCCAATAAAGTTGACATATTTGTCTCCCAGGCAGTACCACTGAAATTCTCACTTTTCCTTAAAGTGAGAAAAGTGATGGAGATATTTTTTTTCCTCCAGTTTTTATTTATATTTTAAATACTCAGTCCACCAAGCTAAACACATCACAGTAACAGCACAGTCACCTGACTCTGCAAGTTAAAGGGAAAACTTTCTAAATCTTGTTTCCAAAAACTACGTGCAGTTTTGCTGAGCATCTCTAAGGTCCTTGGCTACACTTATCTGCGTCTGTGCAATGTAAATGTTCAGGTGCCTCTTTAGAGCCAGCTGGAGATATTTTAAAGCACCCTTAACCAAGGCAAGAGAAGTGCAGAGTGCAGCAGATGCTTACCCATGCTGTATGTTCCCGCAAATAGCAGCCTTTGTATTCTATACTGTTGGGGTGTTTTATTCTTTGGAGGAACTTGACTTCCTTAATAATATCCTGCCATTTCTGTAGGAAAAAAAAAGGAACAGAAAGACTTCATGAAACTGTTGGCTTATTTCCTTTGGTCAAGTTAGTATGTCATTTATTTATTTTAAAAGGCAGAAATCATCCTTAAATTCCAAATCAAAAAAGTTTCTATCAACACCATGATGCTCACTACTTAACTCCTCAACTGACCTACAAAATAAGAAGTTGATCAATTAAAATGTAGGGGAAGGATCTCTCTTCGATGTCATGTTTTGTGTTTATAGGTATGCATAGGATATACAGGTAAACACATGGTACCTGAGGAAGTCCTGAAAAAGAAGCAATCCTTTTCTAAGGGATACCATTTCTGCTGTCAAATCAAACATACATCCTGACCTGAAAAAGGTGTGGGTAAGTGTCCTTTGGCAGGATCAGCTGTCTCTCATTTAACTCTTATAAAGACTTATCCCTACTGGGAAGTGCACTGCACTGGATGATGCTCCATTTATCAGCTGCCAAATATCTACGTTCTTGATAACACTTCTCCATTACTAGTTTAATCCTTACAAGGAAAAATTTAACATGAGTTATCTTTCAATAAGGGAACAGTTTTGCAGGAGTAAAAGAATAAACAGATAAAACAAAATTCAGGTGTATGATAAGGGGAACTTTGCCAGTACAACTTAAAAGTACAGAAGAGGGCAAAATGTCATTTTCCAATATGTGCTTAGACACTTTCATTGCTCCCTTGGAGAAAATCACCAAGTCCTTCCATTTGCAGCACATTCACCCATCCTCAGGCAAGAAAAGCAGAAGCTGGAAAGTGCAATGGTAAAAACAAGAACTACTGGAAAAGATGTTCAAAAACAAATGCAGTAGCCGAAACCATTTAAGTATGCAGATGTCAACACGACAGTGTTGACACTGAAAATGTTTTTGAGAAAGAATATCAGTTCTGAAGTTAATCAGAAGCAGAGAAACCTCTCCCAGTAACCAAAAGGGTCAAAGGTTGTCTTTCAGGCCCTGTTGATCTCAACACCTCATGTGTGTGTGGCTTGCAGTCATCGATGGACAGAGGGTCCAGAGACTCAAATGCTTTGGAAAACATGTAAAAGCCCCCAGTCCTCCTCAATAAAAATGTTGAGGTTAGAGGCACGAATGAAATGAGAGAGCATGGTAGCAACTCACTGACTAAGTGCTTCTTAATACCAGAAATTTTATGAGAAGGACATTCATGCAGCTACGCTAATATAAATTTTCTCACTGACGCTCTCATTCCAGCACAAGGATGACCTGGTTGCCTTTGAGGTACTAAGCACTAAAAGCCAAAGCGAGGAAGCGCCACTCGAACTTCTTCTATATTGGGATGAGAGAGGCGATATATTAGTCAAGACTTATTCATGATTTCCTGAGCAAAAAAAGCTCTGAGATCACATTAGGAGCGCAGTGCTACATATTTCAAAGGTTTTAAACTTATTTTAAAAACGAAATGTGCTTATTTTAAGGAGTGATTTATCCCACCAATTATAAAATCTTATTAAGAAAATTAAGTAAATATAAACGATACCAGATTGCCCTTAATGAATTCTCTTTACACAGACTAGATCATAACTTTCGCAAACTTCTGAATAAAACAAATAAATATAGAAGTAAAATATAAAGCGTTTTAATCCTGGTCTTATTACTTTCTTCAAAATAAAGAAACATACGCATTGAAGACAAACAAAAGCTATTTCTGAAGCATGCACAGTTTGTTTCATTCATGTGAATAGAGTATTTATAGCTCACAGTAATTAAAACAGTAGGACAAGTAGTAAGTACAAATTATTCTTTCATCAGTACACAGTTAAACAAGTCACTGCAGTGACAAAATAGAAACATGCATAGCAAAATTAACTGTGAAGCTAGAATTTAGGAGTGCTGGAGACATTGCCACCTCTACCTCCTACACATATACATACAGACACACACAGAAAGGAGGCAATGCTTCAGCTCCTTGTAGCGCAGATGATCAATACACAAAAGGCAGCACAGAAAGCAACGAGTTGTTAGTCAAACTCATCAGTTAGACTGCTTCTGAGACTGGGATAAAGAGCATGGAGGGAGGACTCAACTATAAATGCCTCGAACAATATGCTTGCAATAAATACTTCTGCTGAAAAAATGGCACCCGAACTTAATAGATGTCATTACCAGAAATACCAAATCAGCTGTTCACGTCTTGTTGGGCTTTTCAAGAATCTGTATTAGCACTTAAACGCTTGAAGTATAAAATCAATTATCTCTGTTAAGCGTCTTAAGAAAAAACACACATCCAGGGTGGCCAAGAAAACATTTAACATTTAAATCTCGGAGGCCTACTTTTACAGATCACTCTGCAAGGGCTACCTTAATCCCCTGCTCTGACAGCTCTTCCCTGATTGTGCTGCTGTTCAGGTTTTCACACTCATTCATTCACTGTTGCTTTTTGCTTTTGTTTTAGCTCCTCCTCAAGAGTCATTTCAGGGAAGGATGCATTCTGCCTTACTACTTTGTAGAATGCAAAATTCTCTCTCAATCTTTCACTGCTGCATCCGTTGCTGTAATTCCTAATCAATTTTCGTACAGTAAGCAAAATGGTAATGGTAAGGGAAAAAGGAATTCAGAATTGGATGTCTAAGGGCAAAACGACAACTCCTTTTTTTAAGATTGAATACAAACATAACAAACATACTATGTGGCCCTGCAAATGTGCACTTCATGTCTGAAAGCAATGAGCCCTACTGACGTTTCCCAGGAGCAGATTAGACAGATACACACTGTGAACAGTAAACAAATTTGTTTTGTTTATACAGTCTCCCCATTCACCTTTACAGTTACAGGGAAGATCTCTCTTGCTGTAGCTGAAGCTAATTAAAATCATCCCACATAATAAGCATTTGCAGAGGTCAAGGTTTAATACGCAGGATATTCTACATACCTCATTGGACTGCTTCCCACTATATGACATTTTCTTGATGGCCACCACTTCATTGGTGCGCACATCACGTGCCTGAAACACGAAAACATGAGGCATCAGTTTCTTCAAATCATCATTTCCCATAGGATGTAAAACAAACACACACAGGGAGTTAACTCTGGCAGAAGCAAAGAAAAATCTTTATCCTTTTTTTTTTTTTTTTTTTTTTAAACTTTTATAGGGAGTAAAAACTAAAATGTCTTCCAAGGGGTGTGACTGCTGCATCTATGAGAAATCTGTGAGACAAGGTGCAACAATTTTCTGTGTTCAGCGTTCAGCAAGTCTCTGCAGGAGCTGAATGCCATCACTCCTAAACTAAAAATCATAGCTTATAAAAGCAGCTGCAATTCCAGCAAGATGGATCCTTTCTAAATCAGCTTCTCTCACATCCCAGGTAGATTCCAGACAAAACAGAAGCGAGGCTCAGCCCCCTTATTCCATCTCAAACACAAGCAAAGATGCCACAGGATGCGCAGGAGACACCTGCTCTAGCTGGTGGCTTTCTTCCCAGTGCTCACAAATAAGCTGCCGTGTCCTGAGGGAAGAAAGATCCTACAGAGATGGCAGCACTCTACGCGACCCATCTTCAGGCTCCAGCTCAGACTTTCATTTTCTTAGCCTAATAACGCTGTTGTTTATACTGCAGAATAAATGCACGTGGTTTTTCACACATCAACAATCCAAGATAAGATGAGTTTTGTTTAATTCAGCACCAAAGAGTGGCCCAGGTGCAGGGCCCAGCACCGCTTCACCCCGCTGGGATGTCGGTGCCAACCCCAACCCCAGCCTGCACCCCTGAAGGGTTTGGGTGGCACAGCACTGGGGGGAAACTCTGAGCCTCTGATAAGCATCATCAGCTTGGATACGAAGCCAAATGATATAAATCAAAGTGATGTGCATCGCCGAACTCGCTGATGACTGATGAAAACGCTGATTTGTAATGTATTGGTACTACCATGCACAGCCTATCAGGACAGGGATTAATGAAGTATGAGGACTCTGCCTTTTGTAAAAAGGGTTTTCAGTCATATTTTAATTCTGTCATTCATTGAAAAAAGGCTCCCAGAGTTCCCTGTCAGTCTTGATTTCAGCCAGCTATGAGATGCTGGAACCAACACTATTTTTAGTTTTCTTTCTGTCGGAGAGGACACTCCCTGCAGCCCTGCTGATACTGCAATATTTTAAGATTTGAGGGGGGGGTCTGCTTTTATGTTTGTTTGTTTTTTAAGCAAAGAAGAATAAATTTTTAACTCCTAGACCTTTTACTAATTATAGGCAATCTCTGAGACATTCGAGCCAGTGAAGAGCTGCAATAAAGCAGGCAAGCAAAATACTACAGTGGAGCAGAAGGAGCACAGCGCTAACAAAAGAGAGTGGGTTATTCTTCTGCTCCATCTGCAGTGTTCCCGTGTAGTAGGTTTCCTGTGTCAAATGAAAGCTATTATTACATTGCAGAACATGGAGTAGGGTGAGGACAATACCAAAATGATTCAGAGGTGCCAGACTTGCAGTTTCTAAGAAACTAAACCCATGAGGTGAACCAGCAAAAGTCGTGTTAATTATAAAATAAACTTTTGTTGTTGTTGCACTATTGCAGGATGTTTAATGTGACAGAAACAAAGAAGAAAAAAAGAACAGTTTCTCTGATGTGTTAACTTAGCCAATTAGCACGTAAGATAAACATATCACCCCCTTTTGGGGATCACTAGTAAAAGGAAAGACAGGATCTGGATTGTTCTACTTGTTCATTACTCCCACATCTATTTATCATCAACATTTTGGGCCCAGGCTGTATGCAACGAAAGCAGACTGGTGGCAGGGTGCTAAATATCAGAAAACCCAAGCAAGCCACCACTGGCTGCATTTGCATAACACCTGGAGCCCTTCTTCGCTGTAGGGGGACTGAAGAGAGACAACCCCACAGCTGACACCCCAGAGAATGTTAAAATCACAGTTTTGCTTGGTTTTTTTTTTTTTTTTTTTTTTTTGTTTGTTTTGTTTTTTTCCAGTTTTTCAAGATCACAAGGAAACTTAAAAGACAGTTCCTAGACAAAAGCCATGAAGTTTTTAGACGCCAGCTGACTTCATCCAACCAAACCAGGCTTGCTTTATGACAGACATTTAGGGGCATATATCCTCTGAAAACTCCATACAAAGGTTTAAAATCTGGTGCCCCTGAGCAGTGACACAAGCCAAGCACGAGCAAACAAAAGGTGGAGTATGTCATCAACTTTGTAATATGTTTTTAAGCAGTTATTTACTGTAATCCAATATTACACTGATTAGATAAAATTTAATAGTTTACATTAGCAGAATCAAAATCCTGTTAAAGAAACTTGATTTTTTTTATTTTTTTTCCAGCTATACAGAATAATAAAGGACCCAAAACATGTGCCCTCTACCTCATTTCTTTACGCTTATTTCACCTAAACTAATTTTTTCTCCCAGGCCGCCCATCCCACCTTTTGGGTTTCTGCTTGAGATACCAAGCATCATGTGGAACAGTTTCGGATTCCAGCTCTTAGTATTACTGGCAACAAAAAGATACCATAATACAATATTGGTATAGGTTAAAACTTTGTAGCACACAAATAACAACAGTTTATCTTCTCTGCTGGAAACACTCCCTTATTTAGCAAAAATAGAGTCCCCCAAACAGACATTAGCACAGTTTGCAGGTTATCTCCGGCTGAATGCTGGCTTTGCATACTCATGTGGTGCATGCATTCCTTTGTAAGTTACAGTATTTCTGTAAAACTTCAATAATATTCCCACTTAGCAGGAAGACAGATTTTGTGTTCCTTCCTTTCATTGCCACGCTTTAAGCAAATGAGTGAAGTAAAGGCCGCAGGTGAGTACTGCTCCATTCGAAAACATTTCCTCCTCCAGATCTGTTCCCAGACACTGGCAGCTCCTAGTTTTAAGCAGGGAACAAAATTAAGAAGCTTTTCCTAATTAGTTCATCTGTGCTGCATTAAATTTGTGCTGGAAGGTTCCCAACATGGTCTGCTGCAATTATTACCAATGAATAGGCACCTCATAAAATACTGACACAAATGGCTTTCTGAAGGAACATTGGCAGGTTTGGCCACACCTCCTGTAATTATAAACGTGAAAAGGTTTTCTGAGGAAAATGGTTTTTTAATGAAGGTCTCGCAGTGTGCACTCGGGTTAACATACAGCAACCTGCACATGGGGTTACCACGAAATATCCCACCTCCAGTCGAGCTCTACAAGCAGCCTGGGAGAAACTACTGGCCAGACGCTCACATCGAGTAAATTTTGTACAGATAAATACTGGGATTCTTGCTTGCAGTAGGGAAGGAGGATGTGACAGGCCCAAGTATAACAAAAGCACCAACGTTCAGGTGTCAAATACAAAGAATGTCTTTAAGGGAGCCTGTGGGGTATGCACGAAGGGAGAGAACTCTATTTCTCTCAAGGAACAGGAGATGACAAGGAGACAATCAAATCAAAAGAAGTGCATTGGCGATCAGAAATGATGGAGCCAAAGTACGTTTTTTGATTTGCAGAAAAATCCCTACTTGCCACATAACCTAAAAGCACTGGACAAGGGCCATGTCTCCCGTTTTTCCTTTCTGTTTGAATGCAAACACCTTAAAGATGCTGTCAGCCTGTGAACAGGCAGACTGTGCAGACATAAAAGAAAATCCTTCTTCCCCAAGCACCATACAAAGATTCACACAGCTTCTTTTCCTCAACAATTTCAAAAAAAATTCTCTGTCCACAGTTTGAAGACAAAAGGAAACACAGCTGCAATTCACGAGCCACGAGGCTACTTACAAAATAAACTGCTCCGAAGCTTCCATGGCCAATCTCTCGGAGATCTGTGAAGAGCTTTTCTGGATCTTCTTTGAAGAAGAGCTCTGCAATTTCGGGGTCCTTCAGGCTGCCCGCTCGGCTGGTTGATGGCATCCTGCTGGGCAGTTAGCCGACCGACTATCTGGGTTTAAAGTGCTGCCTCAACCCTTGGCTCATCTGTATGAATGGAGCCTCTTCAGCATGGATCACTGCAAGAAAAAGATGGCAAAGCCTTCACTGGTTATCCTCTGCTCAAAGACACCGAAACAAAGCAGCGGAGGACCAGCCTCCAGTTCTTCCACAGCAAGCAACCCCCTTACACGAAGCAGCGCAACCTATCTGCCGGGATGTCAAAGTCCCACTGAGGCACCGATCAGGTATTTATTTCTACAGAACACAATTTGAAATCAAAGCACAAAACGAGGCGCATTCCTGCCCCAGCATCTGCTCAGCCCCCTGCACAGGGGTCAGCAGAATCACGGTGATAACCAATTTGCCACTAGCGAGCCCGTATTACTCCGATATCCCCTCCCTGAAGAGTTACACATGCCATTAAATTCCTGGTGGACTTCCTAAAGTGGACCACAACTGCATGTTCAGACCCCGCTGGGGACGCACGGAACCTCTCCTGTTTACATTTTGCTGTCATTTACTGAAAACGCGCCTTGGAGCCCGTCCATTTCATAACACATCATGAGATTGTGCTCAAATCTTCCCGTCTCTTAGCTACAGGTGAAAGCCACACAGCCATCGCCAGTGAAACGTCTGCTTTTTCATCCTAGGGTAAGAGCCCGAGGATTGGGATGTCCTCTCGGTTCCCCGCAGATTATCACCAATAAACCCAACCCCGTGTCACTGGCAGACAGCTGCTCACACAGCTCCCTTCCTTCACACAACCCTTATCTGGTTGAGACTTGTACTTCTTTTAATTCATATTTTACATCTCAAAACCTACCCTTAAAGTTTTACATCTTTATGGCAGAAAAAAAGGCACTGAGTTGAATCAATCTATCTATTGCTGTCCATTTCTCCTCCTTCCCAGGACAGTGAGAGCTCCACCTTTCTCCAAGCCTCCAGACCATCAATGAATCATTTGTTTTCCCCTCCCTGCGGGGCGATTCTGACATGGAAAAAGCCATACCCCTGCGTGTTTGTGCTCGGTGGTACTCTCCTCTAGACGGATGCAGCACGTGGAAGTGCCAAAGACTGCCTGCTCCTTGTTAGTTCAAACAACTGCCAGCACGGCTACAAGGAGCGCGCGATCGTGCGAGAGGCAGCCAAGACGTACCTAGCTGTAACTGCAAGGTTCTCCAGCTTTTCTCCTGAAGACATGCGTGGGAGAGGGAAGGCAGAGCAGGGAAGCGAAATCCAGCATTTTCATAGCTCTCCTCCAAGCAGATTCAACAAGATTTATAACGCAACCCTGGATGTGTTTCCACGCTAGCCCACTCTCGGGGGCCGAGGGAGAAAACGGGATTGGAATCCCAGCGGTGGAGCAAGTACAAAATCCATGCAGAAGCCATGCAGCTGTTCACAGCTCTGCCGTACCCCTCTCACGAGCGTGCACAGGCGCATTTTGTATCAATGCCAGCATCGTCGTGGGAGCCTTCAGCCCGTTAGCACAGGACACAGCTGACGGAGCGGGGCTGGGTGCACGGGAACAGGGCTGCCACCTCCCCACCTTCCCTTGCAGGAGGCAGTAACTCAGGCGGTGTGGGAAGGGAAATCGATAGCCACGACTCAGCCCCTACCTGCAGCACGCTACGTTTCTGGAGACTGCAAGGCAAGTTGGGTTTTGTTGTTGTTTTTCGTCCTTTCTTTCAAAGGAGCCAACAATATTCCACTTGATTCCAGCCCTAACAAGCACATAACACTGAAAGACAACTGTTTCGCATTTACAGCCCCGGCCGAAACAATAGACAAAAAGCATCAGTCAGAGGAGGGAGAGAAAGGGGCTGGGGGAAGGGAGCTGATAACCAGAGCACACTCAGTGTTATTGAAGGAATGCTTCTTGGATCGACGGTAATGATGTCATGTTCCATCTTTTAAGAAGCATCGGATTCTTACAAAAAGGACATTGTTGTTCAAAAGCAACTGCTGCGATCCCAGAATGCCCTTTTCCCTACATCTGTTAGTCAGAGGGGCTAGGCTTGGATAAACCTGCTAATATGGCCAGCAGTCACACGAGCCAGCGGAGGAGAAAGCCCTGCACACACACGGCCAGGACCCCTCGCAGCCTCCGCTCAGCCTCCCTCCCAGGCGGCACCCAGGGGCCAGGCTGGGCCCACTGGGGTGAGCTCCAAGTCCTGCGAGCAGCAAGGCAGACGTCCTTATCCCTGTTCTTGGAAGTAACTGCTGCTTGGAGATGTGCGAGGGTAAAACCACCGGGTATTAAGAACTTGAAGAGAGTAGGCACAATGGGAAGGTGACGCTACGCTCGTCATCCTACCTGCTCACACGGATCAATAAAATGCATCAACGTAAAGTCCATCCTTAAAGCTGCCTGCAGTGCTCCTGTTTTTAAGGAGGTGAGAACACCAAAGCTCCCCAGATATCTTTTTGCCCGGACAACATGCCCGGCTTGCCAAAGCCTGGCCAACCCAGCAGCCGACACGCTCAGCCCCCTCGTGCAGAAACAACACCTGAATGCTTTGGGGAATGGATGTTAGGTCAAGGACCACGCGATGTGGCCATCACCTTATTGTAAATGTATTGAAAATACAGAAGAACCTTAAGAAAAAAAATCAAAATGAAACTGCAGCTAAACTGCACCGAAAATTAAATTACAGACCGCCAAGCAGCTGGTTTCTAAATGACAGTCAAGTCGCAGTTACATATTTCACATTCTTCCACCCGGGCTGTCTCTTTCCTGCAGCTCCGGGGTCGGCGCAGCCCTCCCATTACACCCAGTTGCTCCCAGTGGACAGGACCAGTCGCCTCATGGTGGTGGTGGAGGTCTGGAGGCCGACAGATGGGTCCCCTGGGTGCCTGCACCGCTCACTGCCACCCGGGGGGCATTTGGTGTGTGTGCTGCAGTGAGGTGAAGCCCCCTGCTCTGCCCCATTGGTACTCGTACCCAAAGGAAGGGACAGAAAAAACATCTCACGGCGTACAACACCACGATCCCTACTGCGACTGGTTCCACTTGTAACCACCCAGATGCTGGAGGAGGCAAAAAGGACTCGAAACAAACCAGGGCTGGAGCAAAGCACAAGTCCAGACCAGCTCTATTTTCACGTATTGGGCCGAACTAGATTGACTGGCTGGCTACCATTACTAGTACTAATGGCACTGATTACAGGCCAAAATACTTTTATCAAATTACTTTCATCTGAACAACTGCCAATTAGCAGAAACTGCGTGCACGCATCCACAGCAGGCCATGAATAAGGCGTCGCGTTCCCTGTAATCGTGGCCAGGCTAAAAGCACACGCACGCCTTGACCCGCGGCCCGAAGGAAGCTGGAAGGTGCGGAAGGGGTAAGACCTGTTCCCTTGGGAGCTCTGCCTCCCGTCTGCCGGGCCATCCCCTGCTCCAGCCGGACCCAGCCCTGTGACTAAGTCCCCCCGGGATCCTGCAGAGCACGAGCAGTGCTCTGCTGTATTTATGTCCCTCTTGAAGGCTTACACTACAGCAACTCTAGAGAAATTAGGAGAAATAATGCTGGGTGCACATCTAGCGAGGCTGGTCAGGCTGCTCCTGTCCATGCTGCACCCAAACACCCGACCTCCAGCACCCCAAGGAGCTGTTCCCATTAATAAACCAAGGCACCGGGTCTGTGCTGCCAACGAGAGGCAAGCCTACTCACCGAGACTTCCACCTACCTGCCCTGCAACTCCTCAGTCTCCCATCCAAACCCAGCCACGATGATGACCACAGGCACCAGGCTACACGAAGCACCACTGCCTCAAAGCACTTCCAGTTCCTTCAGATGGTTCAGAAGTTCGTGGAGACCCAAACGTGACAGCTAATGCACGGGCTGCCTTGTAGGATATTAGCATTAAAAAGCAGCGCACGCTGTCCCTACAAATGAAGTTTCAAAGAACCAACATATTCAACATCCTTCGGCTTCTCTAAGTAGGAATATTATAACTGGGGTTAAAGAAACATCACGGGAGCTTGAAATGGAAGCAGTGAGCAGATTTCTGCACGGTAACGCAGCCCACCACCCTGCCTCTCTCCATCTCGCTGGGTACCGGGGGCACACCGCAAGGGCTCCGGCAATGGCTAACGAGGACAAGAGGAACGCTTTCCTCCATCACTGACCTACAAACAAGCAATTATTTGCTGTTTGAGATGTAAATCTTGCTTCATGTTACAGTCATCTGCCACGCGATACACTTAGGACAGCAAAACTAATAAAAACTTATCCTTAACATCAAGTGTAGGTACACTAGGTATGTCTCCCTGATAACGTGTGCATCAGGCTTAAGGACCTGTTCAGGAGGCCACTACCTGTGATTTTTAGGGCTGCACTCTGCCAGCAGACAATAAGGAGAATAAAATATTCAGCACAAACACACCAGTCCTCTGATAACTCCTTAATCAAACTACGGAACTGGGGGAACAAACACACAGCCCACCACCATAATTTGGAAACTGGTATTTAGTTTTTATTCCTTTAAGCATCTCCGTTGCATGCAGCGCAAACACTTGCTAAATTTTGGAGTCATTTCCTCTGCTAGGACCTAATGCAAAAGCATCAAATAGATGGGCAACGAGTGCATCATGCCACTGTCAAGAGGGAAAAAGGATTTTCTCTCACTTGCATATGGGTCAGATCCAGGGAGTGTATGAAGCCGAGATTAAATTATCCACTCAACACACTATTAAAATTTTCCTGAATGGCTTCCAGCTGACACTAAAAATTTCCACCACTTTCATAAATATGGTAAACTGGAACTATTGAAAGAACTGACTTTGATTTTTTTTTTCTTTTACTTACAATTTATCCTAAAGCAAGAGTTAGATGGTAAGAATGCTTAAAATACCGACTCGGAAATTTCTGTTCGCTTTCAGTACAGCACTGAAGCCTTGACTTACAGTCCCAGTATTTTATATTTTTTAAAGGAGCAGACAAAACATTTTTAAATACAGTCTGAATAGAAACAAATAAGGTTAAAAAAAAAAAAAAAGCTACATTATAGAAAGCAAGTTGCTGACTGTACACAAAACGTGCAGCAGTCGCTATTTATGCATTTTCAGGCAATTTCCTAAATACGAACCACACAGCATCCCAACCAGATACACAGCACGTGGGAGCTGTCTGCTCACACACCGCGCAGGGCAAACCTCAGCTGGACTTTGAAGAAAGGAGTTGCCCAGCAGGTAGAGGAAGTTTCTTCTCTGACTCCCAGCCGAGCTGCCAAAGAGGCTCTCCTGGCTCCCAACTACGTAGCCCAGGCATCACTTCAGCAAGACTCCTCTGCCGAGCCCAGGAGGCTGAGCTCGAGCTGTTAGAAGCCTGATAGCAAAACACCCAATCTACACCACTACAAAACGAGGCCACGGTGTATGCAAAGAGAAGGCAGCACGATGAACAGCTATGTAGTGTCTGAGGCAAGAGATAGAAATGGTTTGTGCTGCTTTGGCACCTACCCCTCCAAGACATGGGACACAATTCCTCCTTCCAGCAAGCTTGCCCAAACAATATACCTGTTACCTGATTTAAAAAAAAAGAAAAATAAAAAGTCCTGCCAAGTCACCAAGTGCTGTGGATGTTCCTTAAAACATCTCTCAACACTGGCTCTGGCCCACCCAGTCTACTCTTTTTTCCTGTTCTGATAAAAGTGGAGAACATCTCCAGTGGCTCAATGTGGAAAACCAGTTATTCTCTGCTCACTGCAGAAAAAGACCATTTCCTTCAGCAGCTAAAAATCAGTTTCCTGTCCGTGCTCAATTACACCGTGGCAGATGGTACCAAAACAGGTGCATTCTAGGTGACTCTCACAGCGGAAAGCCTATCAGCATCTTCAAGCCTCACAAAATGACTGATTTTAGCACTCGATTCATGTGAAACCACACACCGCAGAGTGCTTGTGTACTTGGGTAAGCCTTTCCCATCAAGCTAACAACATGCTTCTCCTTCTAGTTCTGCAATTTGGAAGTCTTCCTAGAGTGGTAATTAAGGGAAAAAAATCCCCGAAATGAAACAAGAAAAACCTGGAGATGCAGCAAGTGGCATTTTGCTCCTCCCGTGCCCTGGAAGAGGGGCAAGAGGCACTGAGGAACATCTTCCTTGGGATCCTGCTGACTGCCTTCTGCTGTTTAGTAGCGAGCTGCTGCTGAGATGAAAAAATGCTGACAATGTCATGAACTTGCCCTTCTGATCCATGATCCTAAAATCACTGGTTTTGGAATGCTTGTTCTCCACCAGGACCACCTGCCACTAAGGAAAATGGAGGTGCAGATGGATGGTGCTGTATCAGAGGCTGTTAGAAAGGTGTTCAACATTCAGGGGAAAAAAAAAACATCCAAAATGTTGTCACTAAACTGATTAAAAAAGGAACCACCCTGAAAATTACGCCAACCACAGGCAACACAAAGACACGTGGGAATGGGCTGAGAAGAGGGGAATGCAGGCAGTAACTGTGGACCACGGAAAGCCCCACTGCAACACTGTTCTCTGCACTGGCACCTCAGTCTCGAGCTTGTACTTGAGAATATATACAGGAAAAGGGGAAAGACAAGAGTGTGTCTGCCAAGGGCTGAAGCAGGTGAGATCTCACAGCCTCCACAAAGCTCTACAATCCCACATGCACCTGGGCACCATGACTGCTGCTCACTGCGAGTGATCCGAGGTCCTCCTTTGCAGCAGAAGTTTACAGCAAAGAACGGTCATAAAATGCTGGCCCCTTTATACCTTCCGCATTCCCGTCCGTATGTATTTGTAGAAGGAAAAGATTATAAGGGTAAGAAGAATTCGTAGCTGGGTATTGTGGTGAATTCTGGCAGCTTTTTGTCTGTGTGAGCAGCCACGTTCAAACAGCCTTTTCTTCCCCAACATGATAAATTCTTCTTCTTCTGACAAAGCAAGCCTATCACTCCTGTAAGATTCCTTTTTCTACTTTAAAAAAGATTTTTGAGGAATGGTTCTCTCCTGGAAAAACCTCTTTGCAGATTTTTTTTTCTCCTTTCTTTCTCTGCTTCGCTACCTGTATTTTTTTCTTGTATTATACTTCTTCACAGAATAGCCTCAGGAAGATACTTTTATCTCGGAGTACTGCTTGCATTTGCCTTATACATGCACTTGTACACTGTGCGGCTTACTTTGATTTCCTCTCAAGATTCTGACACTAAAACGTCCATCATAACTCCCTGAATTACTTACCCCAGCACACTTTCTGATCCAGTTGAGCTGTTCTGCTTGGATGTTTACTTTCCAGGAATGTCACGAGCAAAAGTCAGAAAGTTAAGTTTCCCATAGCCCAGGATCGTCTTCTGGGTTGGGTGCAAGTGTTTATTAGGATGATCTGCACCAGCAGTAAGCCAGCAGCGATTACCAAAGCAACAATTACCCTGTGCTTTCCATTTTGTTTTGTGTTCTCTATTTCTATTACTTAAAATAGGCAGAAAAGATAATTATCTAGGTAAGCCTGTTCCTGTGCTAAAGACAGATACTCTGAAGAAACTGAATCTATTTTCACAACAGTTACACATGCCAGTTACAAACAAACACGAGTACACCTAACACTATCAGCAATCTTGGAAATATTGCTTTTGTTAACTGGCAATTTCTGCAGCGTCACTCACCCAAGAAACACAAAATCTGTCACTGATCTCACGGCTCAAACAACACAAAGAAAACACCTTACTGATGCAGTTGAAAGAAACATTAATACCAAAAAGCATCTTGTATTTTTTCCTCCTTATTAAAGCAAAAACCTTCAATTGGATCAAGTTAGGCCTACACAAAAGCTGAAAAATGGCCAGCGTTTGCTTCCCAAGGACCAATGTCAGGTACTCCAGGAAGCGCTAACCACAGCCTGGCATAGCCAGCACTAACATCTCCCGAATCCCTTTGCTTGTGATAGTTCTGGTATATTTATTATGAAGGTCAGCTCTAAATTTAGCAATTCCTTAGGCTAGCAAAGCTATGAGGAAGACAACTGGAAAAAAAATGAAATCTTCTGCCGCCTTCTTTAGCAGTTCATTAAGTTCTGCCAGCTACTTACCTTTACGTGGTGAAGCATCGCACCAAAACGTGTTCTGCACTGAATCACCTGCAGACAGCTCGTGCCCACCTCTCTCAGCTGGCACTGCAGTGATTGAGGAGTGTGAGGTTTGACGGCTGTAGCACAGGAGATGCTGCTCAGCGGCCAGGAGGAGGTTGGTGAGCAGCCAGCTGATGGGAGTCCATCAGGTCCAGAGGGAAAAATACTGGGAAACTCCAGCTGCCCATAAAAGAAACTAGAGCCAGATGTCCTAATGGAACTGGAGCTTTAAGAAACCTTTTCTTGACCCCTAAACCAATTCTGCCCCAGAACAAGGAATACAGTAAACAAGCAAATTAGCTGTTTTGGACTCAGACTCAGAAATAAGCCACTAAAGCCCACAATATAGGCAATTACCCTTGAGAAAAGAAGTAATTAAAAAGTTTCAGTATCATACCCAGTTTCAGAAAGGAGGCCTGAAAGGAAGCAATTTGAAGTCTCTCTGACCAGTAAGAACAGGAAAACATTTAAATCGTGCATGCAATCAAATTCAGTGGGACACAGCTCCAAATCTTCCCTGAGCAAGCAGAAACCTGGGGACACTGAAGCCAGCAGCAAGGATCTGGGATTGAAATTAAATCGGACTGAGAAATCCAAGAGAGAACTGGAAGATTCTGTGGGAACTGTCTTGTAAAAAATAAATAAATAAACAAATAAAATAAAATAAAAGCAATCCAGCAAATGGAACAACACAACCAAACCCACATCAGCCAGGGGCCTTGGGCGGTCGCCCATCCACTCTGCTGCCGGGCTGGAGGGCGAGGGGACAGCGAGGAAGCCAAATTACTCACAAAATCGTGATGACTTGGCTCTGTGAGAAGAGCAGGTATCACAGATCATACATCAAGCAAGCTGGTCACTCAATAAATCTGGAAATTAAACATCACCGAGCTACGAAGATGAGCAACTGTCCCAAAAGCTTGAAGTAACTCCAGAACAACGTCAGCTCCTTGCAACAGCTCCTGCTCCAGGGCAGCACACACCAAACCGAACAGAATTGATTGAATATTTGGGGGAAATAACATCCTGATCTTGGGGTGACCCCAAGAACTAAGAAGCCAAGCAGTTAGACTATTTGTCATTCAAATAACAGAACAGGGAAGGATCTTCAAGAAGTACTGACCGAAGCCTGGTACGCAGAATTATTTTGAGCATTGGTTTGTCGTAGGTAGAAACCAAACCACCTCTGGACTGAGAGCTGAAATACTGATAGAAAGCTCTGAAAAAAGCAAGAGATCAGATAGATGATGAAACGCTTCAAGGGAAAAGGGCCTTGCAGCCCCTGAGCAACCACAGGTACTGTGCAGAACCTTCAAAATATTTGCAGTTAAGGTCTCAAATCAGAGGGGAAAAGAACGTGAGTTTTATTTAGGGCAGTTGACAGCACCAAAAATTATACAAGAACCATAAAAAAATAACGTGAACGAGCAACAAAACAAGAGATGAAAGCTCCCAAAGTAATGAGTGATCAAGCACACCCCTACTCCCAAACTAAACATAACTCACAAGAAATGAGCCTTGGGCAGACAGCTCAATGAAAATAATTGCACAATTACGTGAAGACAATGTCAAATTAAAAAAAAAAAAAAAAAGAAAGAAAAAAAGAAAAAGAAGAAGAATCAACTACAAAAATAATATAGAATTTCTGATAAAAACCATTAAGAAAATCTCTGCCATGGTCTGCTCCTGGCTATTATTCCCCACTCAACTCTACTAGCAATAAAATCAAAGTACAGTACAATATGGCTTCAGGAGTATGAAATCATAAATGTCCAAGAAGACAAACTAAACTCCATGAGAAAAGGTATAAGAGTCAAAAATGACACATACGAAAGTCATGTAAATGCTCACGCTTCAAGAGCAAGGGGACAGTCCATAAAATGTAAGAGCAGCGTATTTATAATGGTGAAGGAATTCAACCAACCAAGCTATAAAAACCAAAATTAACCTGCAGAAAATACTGCAGAGGTACTGAGTCCAAGAGATATAAACACTGGTTTTTAATCTAGACGTTTACACGCGTAAGAGCATCCCCAGACAGGTCAGGTGAGGCATTTCTGAATGCTCCTGGCTCTGTAGGAGCACCTAATTGTTCCCCACCGCCGGAGACAGAAGGCAGGACGAGACACAAACATTTCATCAACACACTTTGTTATGAAAAAGGTCAATTTTGTTTAACACGGGAGGTTATAAAATATACCACTAGCATCACATCCAGAGGAGAGGTTTATCGAAAGGCCGCATGCAAATAATGAGAAATTATCTCGCTAGGTTCCAGGAACACGCACGGACACGATGGATCTTCATTACTTAGTGAATGCTGCAAAGCTTTTTTAAAAACAGATTACCAGTGGAAGGCAGATTGCTCCCTCCTTCATGAAGAGCAGAACAAACGGAGCACAGCCACAGGGCATTAGGAGTTCAGCAGGATACATGTATAAGGAGCACACATATGCAGATATAACGCACACACATGCATATATAAGCTTCTTCCTCCACTTTGCAACTTAAAGCAGGTTCAAAAAGGGAGGACGTATTTTGGCATCAGGACACTTTGCAACCTCCTGCAGCCATGCAATTTGTTCTGCCACAGCCTCTGCAGCCAGTGGAGGACCCTCGCCGAGCACCCGGAGCCCAACACCTCCATCCCTGCTGGAATCCCCCAGGGGAATGGGGACCGGTCCCGTTTTCCTCCAGCTCAAGCTGAGTATTTATTCTTCCTGTCCTCACATGACTGAGCAGGAAAACTTTTTAAATAGCACACAGCAAGAGGATTAGTCAAACAACCTAAAACCGAAATAAAACACCAACAAAGAACATCCTTTTCACGATTTTACCTAGCTGAGGCAATGCTTCTCCTGCAAGTTCTACGAGGCCAAGGCTACTTCCACTAACAAAAAAGCAGCTTTCAGTGCCTATTAAGATAACGAGCATACCCTTTTAATTTAATGAGTTTTATTCAGTTTCACGGGGGGGGAAAATGTTTTTCTTAACTAATACACACAACGATTTGGGTGCCGGTGGCTCAGACACAGAATATGACCCATTGGATAGCTGGATGATAGGACTGAAGGTCTTCAAGTCCTGTACCTGCTATTTTAAGCGGCTCTACAGCAGAATCCAGTTAGCAACCGATGGCCAGCTCCCTGAGGACTTCTTAAAGCCACGACCCTGACTACAAGGCTGCTCCAGACCCCCATTCCTATTTGATTAGGAATCAATTTAATAACTGATTGGGAGTGATTTACAGTTTGTATTTATTATGTGCCAGCTTACACTGATTTACTCCTTTTCCTGTGCTGTATTCAAAGCTTGAACAGTTCTTTTCCCTTATCAATACTGAGGGATAAGGGCAAGCACAGACATGCACTGTCTCCTTAGCCTGCCAGCTCAGAAAAGCAGGCCAGTTCTGCCTCCTCTTACAAACATCCACTTCCCAGACCATCCCAGCAGTCCTTCCACACATCTGTCCCAAACTAAGCATTTTTTTAAACATCAAAATTCTCCACATCTGCGTATTTCCCAGCCACACAGCACTCCGTTTTACAATCAGTGTCTTACTGAAGGATATACTCAAGACTTTTGCATCCTTCCATTTCTAACTGATGAACCAGTTTGATACGGGATATTTCTTGTTACTGCATAGCCGTGCACTTTGTACAGTCTCATTTATTTTCCACACATGGAGGCAGCCACCCCTTTTAACTTGTCCCCGGGTCTGCAAAACGCTCTGCGCATGCAGAGGTTGGGTGGGAACACAGAGACCTCCCTCCCCTGGCACAGAGGGAGGTATGTGGTTTGTTTACCCAGAAATTTCGGGCACGTCTGCCGAAATTCCTGAAAAAAAAATGAAAGATTTCTTGTAGAAGCCCTGACGTCACTTTCACACGGGAACAGACGTGCCGGCAGTAAAACACGAGATCGAAGCAGGAGAAGTTTGCAGCGGCCTGCTTCCCCAAATTCAGGCAGTCACGGGTTTGTGTGCTGAATTACAGCTGTTCTGATTGCTGACATCTTATCTCTTATGTACTTCTATACCCATTACCATAGTAACCAAATTCCTCAGAACATATAATGTAATTTTTGTATCTAGTGTATTAGAACAAAATGATTAAGGTTACAAAGGCAAGCGCTCCAGAATTAGAAGGTGTCAGAACGGAGCCTGCCACCCCCCTTGCCAACCGACCTCCGCTCGCTGCCTTCCCTCCCCACCTCCCCAGTCACCTCTTCTGCAAACCTCCGGCTCCATTTCTCCACCAGACACGGTTCATCCCTCTCTGATCCCTCTGCAGTCCCTCACTACACTTCTGATTTCCCCTCTCTCATCTGACTTTTATACCTCCTGCATTCACACCAGGCGCCTTCCTCCTCCACGCTGCCTGGGTGCTATCCAGGAATGATTCACCGCACGCAGGACAGAGATTCCCGACAGTCTAGGAAACGGAAACGAGAGCCTCTGCTGCAGGGGAAAAGTCCTCCTGAGCCCTGCAGCCCTGGGCCTGGCCAGCACCAGCAGCTCTGAGCTGCCCACGCAGCGCCCGGTGCTGCTTTGCACCGCTGCTGCCACCGCCCCGCGTGCTCCGGGAGCGCCCCGTGGGCCTCGCTAAGCAGCAGCGGGTTTGCAAACGCAAGGAGTCTCCGTGCTGATGAGCTTATATAAAAATTGAGCTGTGCGTTTTACCCGCCTGCATCCTTGTGATGTCTGTGTGCCACCAGGAAGGAGGTACATCCACGGAGTGCTCAAGTGCTACAGGTCCGTTCGATCCCAGTACCTGCAGGCTCTGTAAAGCTGAGGAGAGGAGTGACTTCCAGCAGAATATGCCCAGGAAATCTATCAGAACTCACCTCACAGAGGGTTTCCTAAAATGTCCATCAACCCATGGGCTTAGGCACCCCGTTGCTTAACTGCCTCCCCGCCAGAAAGTCAGGTTCAGTTGCCACTGCACACACACCGAAGGTAAACGAGTACATCTTTTCTCCAAAAGCCTGCTTTAAAAAAAGCTAGCTGGCTCTTTCCTTGTTCTGGCAGTGTCACTAACTGTCCTGAATATAAGGCATGAAAGAGGTAGGGGAACATTTGCACCTGAAGGAAATACTTGGAACAACTCGGAAACAAGGTCCACAGAGCAGGTTTTAATGCTCAAGCTCCATTCCATGCATGTTACTCTGGAAATACTTCCAAATCCGTTCCTCCTGTACACCAACTCTTCTGCTCCCAAGCAAGAAATGCTGCACTTCCTTCTGGACTGAAGTGAGAAGGAAAGTGCTTAAGTTCCTTGAATGTACCTCGTAAGCATTAAAGTATTTTAAGGCTGGAAAGGCAATTTCAGCTACAGTAGGAACGCATCCATCCTAAATTTGACAGAAAGCTGTAATCAGAAATTGGTCTATTCCAGCAGCACAGATCCAAACACTTTTATATTTCAGGTTCTTTGTGCGCTCGCACACAAAGCTGCTTAATCCAGCTGTTCTCAGCAATCATTCACAAAAGCAAATGAATGAAAAAAAAAAAAAATCAGCGACCACTTCCACTCCTCCTCTTTAGTTGAGGTGACCAAAATTTGATGGAGTTGATGGAGAAGCCTGTTTTCTGTGCCGTTAAATAAAAGGTTAATTGAGATACGGTGGATCCTGCTCTCACGTCGGCTCTCTGGAACAAGGCTGTCCTGCCTGCTTCAAGGACTCCAGGCTCAGCTTTGGCATGAGCAGGGAGCTGCCAACAGGTGACTTTTCTGAGGCTGACCTTTGAGAGATGCAGTAAAGGAACAGCAATGCAAAGGAAAAGCCAATTAAAATAATCTCATACCCCTCCTTAAGCGCTCGGTACTGGCAGGACTGAGCTCGAAGCCTGCGCTTTGCTAGCTGGCAGTCGTGGCTATTGCGAAGAGTCTTTGATCTCGAGGCAGTGGCTTGGCCAAAGCTGAACCACACAACTCAGAGACACAATCACACCATCGTGTGAAGTACGGAGGCTGAAGATGACAAAGGAGCCACTGCCCAGAGCTGTAACCGCTCCATGCAGCCTGAGCAGGATTAAGCTGTGTGGTCAGCAGGGCTTCCTCACCACTGTCCACTGATACACCACAAAAGGGTTGGGTCTGGGAAGATGTGAAAGAAGTAAAGCATCAGGGGACAAAGACAGCCCAGGAACAGCCCCAGGAGAGCAGTGGGATGTTGGAAGTTTCCAAGAAGACGTCCCCTGATGTGGTTTGGTTTTGTTTTTCTCCTAGAACCAGGTCTTTGCATTCTTTCTCCACTTTTGTTTTAGCAGATGGGCCTGAATTCACACGAAACACTACACTTTTCCCACATGACAGCTCCCAGAGACCCTCCTATATCCCTGGAGAGTTTGGTGAACACTCCTACCAAATAAAGAGAAGCTGGCTGCATTAGAGTTCAATACTGTCACCATTTCTGTCCAGGTTCCTTACGATTACCGAAGGATCTGCCTTACAGTCAGCTATGGCTGCAGTGAAGTAGTCCTTATTTTGAGCAGAAAAATCAAATTTTCTTAAAAAGTAAGTGAAAAATGCTGTGATGGAATTGATGGAGTTATAGCTAGAAAGACCAGATGCTACCTAAAGTCCAGCTTAATTAATGATAGCTATCCATATTTAAATTTTATCATAACAGATATTTCATACTGAGAAACAATATTAGAAATTTAGTCCTGGTGAACACTGAAAGCTTTAACAAAGAGGCTTGCCTTTTGGGATGGAAACGATGGTTTGCACTGTGGTTGATGGTTTTTAATTGTTGGTTAAAAGTAAAATTAAGCCATATCTCTGAAATAAAGACAATTCATTCTGAAGCTGGAACGTTATTAGCCGATGGTATTCAAACATATCACCACCACAGCTTGAAGCAGGCAGATCACAACCCAGATCTATTGTTTTGCAGCCAGCAGAATGAGGAAGAATGAGGCTTTGCATGACTAACATCAACCAACCGTGTCAGTGCAGCAGGATGGGAGAGACCACACCTACGGTATCTACAGTATCTCCATTCACAGGTCTTTGGCATTTATTGTTTTACACAGGTCCGAACTCTGGTGCAAACACTGCTCCTTCTCTTGTCCTTTTCTTCTGCAGCACTTTATCCTAAGGAGGTATTATTCAATTGGCAAAATTGCAATGGAACATCAGAATAAGACTTTCATTACAGACCCTTAAAAAGCACCTGATATCTGCTGGGTGCTTGGTCGAGTTGCAATAAGCATTCTTACCTTATAAACAAGATGTGAATTATGTGAATAGGAGGTGACCTACGATCACACAAGTTCACTGCAAAACCAGAAAGGTCTGACGTCCAGTTCCTTATGCCAACTGCTAAATGAACAGGTTCTGGGTCATTTCATTTGTTTTTGTTTTTGTTTTTTTTTCAAAGTTTCATCCAGCGCCCAGCTTATTAAAACAAGGAACAGCATTATGTATTTACCTGATTCTATGCTACAGCTTTGCAGAAGAATGGATAACCCACTGAATGAATTAGGATGGCTAGCATCTTTTCACCTGAGCCCAGCAGCCTGTATATGACCAGAGAACGTGGTGGCTGAAGGTTGCCTCTGCTGCAGGAGCTGTTTAGAGGCAGATGTTAGCGAATTCCTTTCTTGTTATTTGGGTTTCAAGAGACAAGCACCCACATCACAGAAATAAACAACAACAACACCTTCATATCCTTCTGGCAGTTTCATCAAAGCAGCCAACTACCTAAATGGGCACAGCGAAAGTGCTCCTTACCCCTGGGGGCTGCCTCTGAAGGGCACTAATAGGGTGTAACAGCAGAATAAGGAAAGAAATTTTTGCACTACTGCAGTCTGCACTGCACCTTTCATAGGGATAAATAACATTCCAATCTCCACAATCTCCAAGGCTGTCAATCTGACACCTTCTGTGAATACTAACATCACACGTACAAAGAACTTTCTTCTTTGTAGGTTCTGAAACATCTGGCACGCCGTTGCCTACTGGTAAGTGAACAAGCAGCATAATTTCATACCTGGCAATTTGAGGCCTCTTTTTCAGCAGTTTGGAATGATGGATTATGCTTTTTGTTTGTCAGTAGGAACAGACAAATTAGGGAAAAAAGAAAAACAACAGTCAAGTTTCAATATTAAAAGGAAGATCTATTTGCTGACTGCTCCTGTTGGCCAGTAAACTAAGAGGATGCCAGGTGTCCATTTTACACACGCTAAGGATCTTGTATTTTGAGCAGGGAAAGTAGGACAAGCCCGAATACCTTGGCCAGATCCTGTCCTCACAACCGGTCAGCAAACCATGAGAGCTGCTCGCTCATACCGCATGCAGATCACCCCTGCAGCCCAGCTGCACAGGGAGTTACCGAGAACCCAACATACCATGCCAGAAAACAGAATTTACTTTTGGGACATGAGCTAGAAAGAGCAACCAAGAACTAATTAAAGTTC